>NC_043960.1:14826263-15426263 GCF_902148855.1 Sphaeramia orbicularis
ATGAGTAATCAGGAAAGCAAATGTCAAAGAGTGTGTGATTTGCTGAATGCACTCGTCACACCAAAGGAGATTTCAAAAATAGTTGGAGTGTCCATAAAGACTGTTTATAATGTAAAGAAGAGAATGACTATGAGCAAAACTATTATGAGGAAGTCTGGAAGTGGAGGAAGCAACAAAAAAACATACCAAAGCTTTTATTAAAGTTCTCAAATCCAAAATCCTAAAGGATCCAACCAAATCCATGACAAAAATGGCAATTGAACTTGAGGTAGACAACAAGACCGTTAGAAATGCAGTAAAATATGATTTGAAGATTTAAATTCTCATGACTTTCAATAAACTAATTGGTCATACACTGTCTTTCAATCCCTGCCTCAAAATATTGTAAATTTTGCTTCCCCACCCTGTATAAATATGAATAAAAGGAGGAATGTGTCTGAAAACAGGATTATTCCAACTCTGTTACTATATACATATATAACTACAACTATATTTGTAGATGTAAATAACCAACAGTGTATATACTAGTTAAAATGAGCCCATCTATCAACATCTACAGCAGTTAAATGGATCAAAAAACAGACTTAAGTTGCTTTCCAGGTGGAGATTTGACACAATGGACAGGAGAATAAGCATTCAGAATCAGCACATTGTTAAAGATTAAACTGGTGGTTTTGTCTTGTGACGTCTGACCAAAGCAGTGTGTAATCAGCTCACATTTCAGATTTCTACCAGTTCTTAACAGCACCAACAAATAGTGTTTTTTTTTTTTCCCCCTAACATTCCCATGTGATTTCACTTCAGTAAATGTTCATATCATGCATTATCTCACCAAAGGTCTGAAAAAGAAAAATATTTCTGAATCGTAACGTTTTCTTTCCCGTTAATCTTGTGATGAGTGCTCAGATTTATCTAATGTCCCTGTTGATAGAAGTGGATATAAAGTAGTTCACATTAGCTGCAACAATAGAACATGTTCACTGATATTTCACTATTAATAATCTAATGATATCAGTACTTTAGCTGCCATGATGTACTTTTATAGATTCCCATGCACTTTTACATGCAATAGAGTATTTTTACTTTGCTGTATTAGTACTTTTTCTGATTGCATCTTCCTCCACTGATTCCCAGCCTCTTTTCCTGCAATTATGTTTCAATTCTGCCGGCTTATTTACATCTTATCTTTTATTAAGAAGCATGGAAATCATTTAACATACTCAGCTTATGTGACGGTTCGCTGGAAGACCAAAATGAACAGTTTATCACTCGACTTGTCCGCATAACTCACATACACATACGGTTGTTCCACACATTTATAAGGCATCTGCAATATCTCATCTGCCAAATGTAGTGGAAACTTGGAGTATTTGTAGTTGTAGTAGCTGCTCTATTAGTAGCTACAGCAGAAGATACAACTTGTTATTTAAAACCTCAGCCTCTACACCCTGCTGTGAAAATACTGCAACTGTGGAAAAAAGAAAAAAAATGCCGCTTCTTCACCCTTCGCGAGGTTAAATACAGAGACGAGTATTGAAAGTAAAAAAGAAATCTAGTTGAGTCCCTCCGGGTTTGTAATTTGACAGGAAATAAACCAGGTTTCAGTGTAAACATCACTCAGTGCAGGAGTTAACCCAATAGCCCTGGGGCTACACGGATAATGCACCCTTAAATCATACTGTCTGTCACTGTGAATTGGCTGCTGTAAATCATATTCACACGCTGACAAAGATGAGACCACCTGGGTCCTGGTTTTTGTAAAGCGAGGTGACGACTGAGTGGTGATGATTCTTTTAACACAATAGCTATAGCTGACACAGGATATGAATTACCGTCGGTGTCTTTTTTGTTCAGGGTTTTCATTTTCGTCTCCATCCTTACCCCGTAAAACAAAAACAATAAAGAAATCTACCTGGTTCTTGTAATGATTTCAACAAAACCTGACAGCCCGTCATAGACTATTTAAGGGTCAAAACACAGTAATGAGGCCCTGGGTGGCAGAAAATGTTTTGTTTCATTGAAATTTAAAATTCTTAAATCGTTGTAGAAAACAACTCAAATTTTCAGATAATGTAAGTTTCATTAATACACGTCCAGTATTTTTTTCTGTGAGACACTGGGAAAAATAAGGGGATGAAAAATTGCCTCTTTGACGGGACACATGGTCATCTTGGCTTAGGTCAGAAATTAGGTTATTTTGTCATGTTTTTATTATTCAAATATGTTAAACTAATTAAAAGTAATAGTTTAACATAGAAAACTGCCACCTAACACCTAATATTGTATTGTGGAAAAATTATTTAGTACTTGGGGTGGGTGTCCTGTCAGAGATATTTGACTTTGAAAAGTTTTCCTATTTTCCACAACAGTTAAGTTGTATCAAAAAAACTTGTAATCCTCTTTTTACTAATAATACGAGGGGGGGCTGAAAAGTTCATAGCCTGACTAAGAAGGAGTTATTCCACAGCAATGAAACTTGGCATACATTAAATTCAACCTCTCCTGATACTAACTGCATGGTTTCCTCCCTAGATAAACCCACATTGGATAAATAATTTAGGACTTTGAAAAGTAGTACCAGAGACATTTGTTGAACCATCCATGGCACCGTCAAATGTCAAATGTCTGCAGAAAAAGGGGTTAGCCCCCAAGGACATTCATACTAACATGGTTGCTATAGGGGATGATGCTCCAGCTTCATCAACTGTGCAAAACTGGGAAGCTGAATTCAAGAGGGGTAGGGAGAACGAGGGAGGGGTGAAAAGCAAGCATTTTCATGAAATGTCTGTAGTACTACTTTTCCAAGTCCTAAATTATTTATCCAGTGTGGGTTTATCTGGAAGGAAACCATGCAGTTAGTATCAGGAAAGGTTGAATTTAATGTATGCCAGGTTTCATCGCTGTGCAATAACTCCTTCTTAGTTAGGCTATGAACTTTTCAGCCCCCCCCCCCCATATGTAATAATTAAAACTACAAGTTACAAAATTAAAGTCATTTACAGGGAAACTATGACCACATTTCTATTATTATCTCTGTTGGGACATTTTCTGACAAATCTGAATGACTAGATTTTCCTCTTCAATTAAGTTACTTAGGATTGCTATTCACCCAGAGAGTGACTAGATGCCCCCCCCCCAACCTCTAGTTTGTTTTCATTACCTATTTTAATTTCATTTATTTTATATGTAAATCCGGCAGTGGTCATGTGTTTGTGTTTTGTTTTTGTTTTGTTTTGTTTTTTTGTTGTTGTGTTTTTTACTTAATAAGGGGTGGGAAGGGATAATAGTTAATTATGGTTCATTAATAGAATGGCTTAAAGTAAAACTGTTGTTGTTCTCAATAAGACAACTTCCTACTATCTTTCAATCAGAACACCTGGAACCATTGTACATGTCAGATATTGCCATGTGTGCACGAAAATCCAATAAAAAGATTTATAAAAACAAATAAATAAAGAAAGAAATCTAACTTGATATGATGAAAAATCATTTGATCCCCTGTTATCTACAACAATTACACAACAAAAAACAATGAATATGTCGACGCCAGAGAAATTTCATGTCAAGGCTTGGGGTGAAGTTGTAACGCTTCAGCCAAACATGGCCACAGCACTGCATATTAAAAATCTGTTTTTACTAGCAGTTGGCACAGAAAATATAGCCTTGTTGACTTATTCTTAAATCAGATATCCCCTTTGTGGAAATTTCATTCTTCAAATATGCATTTTGGCTGCGTCCTTGCACAGCTTTTTTTTTTCTTTTCGTTAAACCAACATTACATGATGAATGACATGAGAAACCCTGATGTTTCAGATTACATCTGATATATTCATTGTGAACCATTATGTAACCGTCACATTCAATCTAATGATTTATTTTTACTTGAGTGTTAGAGAACACAGTCATAAAAGCAAAAGTGAAATGCAGAGTTAGTCAGCAGTGTTATTTTTAACCCAATTCTAATCAACTTCCAAATCTTTACCTATGTCACTATCAGAAAAAAGAAAAATGTCAGAAAATACTGTAATAATTCTGCCACTGTATGCATAAATGTGACCCATATATAGCATATTAATCATAATATACAATAAAATAAACAAGAAAAGTAGTATACTGGATTAAAAATACGACTGTTTACTGTTAAAGCAGTGCATAAGACACACAAAAAACAGGATGTAATGCAGATCAGCTCTCGCATTAACCCTCAAACAACCACCTACTGATCTAAAATGTCTTTTCAATTTCTAATCCTATAAATACTTTAAAATAATTCAAGTAAAATGCAGTTTCTCAGTTTTTCATTGTCTTTAAATATGACTCATTTTGACGTTCAGACTCCATTGTGAACATGGAAACACCATCAACATTCATGTAGTTTGACAAAAGGCAGTGCTTGGATACACTTATTTATGTTAAGTTACTGATATTTTGCTGAAACTTTCACTTTTTCTTCACTTTTCTTCACTCATCAGTAAAAGGAATAAAGGAAAATACCTGATTTTCACTGAAAAACGCAAAATGCAGAGGAAAATTTTACAATATATGGTTCTACAATCGCAGAAAAAATTATTAGACCACCCCTTGTTTTCTTCAATTTCTTGTTCATTTTAATGCCTGGTACAACTAAAGGTACATTTGTTTGGACAAATATAATGATAACAACAAAAATAGCTCATAAGAGTTTAATTTCAGAGCTGATATGTAATCATTTTCCATAGTTTTCTTGATAATAACCAAAATCACTGCAGTTACATCAATAGCTATGGCATTGTACTGACAAAAACAGTGCTTTTAGGCATTCCGTGTTTTCTTTTCTCTGTTTTAGTCACATCATACACACAGGAGTTAGTACTTGATTGCATAATGATTGTTTTTGATGACTTTTGATGGTCTAATAATTTTTTCTGTGACTGTATATCACTTGAGAATAGTTAAAGGTAGAGAAAAATCCACTTGAAGTTGCAACAAAAGAGTTGTAAGGGTTAAAAGAAGACATCAGTTATTATCTTATCTTGGGTCTACGTTAATTACCACAGTGACATGACGTACTTTTCTATGGTTCTCATGTTTCCTTATCTTAAAGATGTCTCCTCAAACAATTTTAATGTCAAGGCAAATGTGTTTTCCCATGCTTGTCTCTATTTAATTTTCCCTCTGTGTTGTCTTCCATCCATCTGTTGACGTCCATGTCTTCTCTTCTCTTCTCTCCTCTATCCATCTATTAGCTCATATGTTTGGATGCTGACACCTCAGTGTGAAAAGCAAACTCACTCCTTCCCATGAAAACACACACACACGCACACACACACACACACACACACACACCACATACACTAAAATCTGCACAAACGCACACAAGCTGCACCGTTGTTTGTTTCTGTGGTTAAATTACAGTCGTGTGCTAGTGTCAACAGTGTGTGTGTGTGCTGACCACATATGGAGCTGCTGTATCTCTGGTATTATATAATATGTGTGAAAGTGTAGCTGTCAGCTCCGGTGCTCCAGGTGTGTTTGCGTTTCCACCGTGGACAAAGACGCACATATGCCCACCACGCACTGTAGCAGACGGTTCAGGTGTTGCCTCTGGTGAAGTCAAAAGTGCAGCCGCGGTTTAAGGGGAAGTGAACCGCGTATTGTTCAGGGTATTAAGGTCAGGGATAATGTACAGAACGAGTGTGTAGGAGGGATGGAAGGAAGTGTGTGAGTGCAGCGTATAACTCACTAGCCGTGAGCCTCGGAGTTCTTCTGTATGCGACACGTATCAGTAAACTAAGGCTCTGGAATCCAACTTTTCTGTTTCTTGTCTTTACTTAAAACTTAGATTGATACTCACGGATGTAGACCATACACATATATTTTGGACTTGCCAAAAGATAAAATCGTATTGGGACAAAATATGGCAAACCTTAAAAAAAAAAAAATAGGATATGAAATCCCCAAATCTTGTAAGGTGCTGTACTGGCGACTTTTGACAGGTGAAGTAGTACAAAAAGAGGATCAGTACCTAATTAACCCTTTCATGCATGAATTATGAGAACCGTAGTCGAGATTTTTTTCCTGAGTGTTTTTATTCCTCTTTAGGCATGAAAAAAACAATGCAATTGAATTTTTGTAATAAACCTGTTTTTTTATGAAGTCAGATTTGTTTCTTTATCTCTTTAACTAAAAAAAAAAATTTCAATAAAAAAAAGTGTTTGAATGAAAAAAAATTTACAACCCAAAACATTGCATTTGAACACTTTTTTTTTCCTTGATTGAAGTGATTCTTTTTTTTTTTTTTATTGAATTTTTTTTTTTTTTTTTTTTTTTTTGTTAAAGCAATAAAAAACAAATCTACCTTCAGAATTTTTTGTGGAGTTCCAAAAATTTCCACTCTGCTGGACACCATGTGTTTAATTTTTGAAGGAAGGAATGCAAATATCAGAAAGTGATATACTGTGTGAAAACTATAAAATCCAAACATTTTTAGTGCAGCTAATCTGATGTTTTCTCACATTTTATCACATTCCCAATTTTTATTAGCAATTGATTTACACTCAAACATGTTACTGCAGATCAGGTTTATCAAGTAAAGCAAAGTTATAGTAATGGTATGAATGTCAGTGTACGGGATGATGCATAGGCGTCCACTGTGTTGGCTGATTTGGAACTAAAACAACAAAACCCATGAATATACAAGAGAACAGCTGCAGAATAACTGTCCACTGTAGTGACCACTATGCATGAAAGGGTTAAAGTATTGTTATCTGCAAGTAAAAAGTCCATCACAAGACTGTGGTACATACAAACACCCCCCGACCATGGACCAGTGGGCGTGCACTGTGGAGGAGATCTATGTTATGAAGAGACTGAGACAAACTGAGACTGCAAGAGTCACAATTTGATAACAAGTGGGAAAAATGGACAAATTATAGAAGGCAGGAAGAGGACACCAACACCATTTCTTCTACTACCGGACATCAAGGACATAATGATTCATCGCAAGGTTGAATACTCGACAATGTATATGTGTTTCACCTTTCCACTGTAATAGTTCAAGAAAGCTTTAATAAAAAAATAAGTAAAAAAAAAAACTTAGGTTGATACAAACAAAAAATGAATTTCTAAATTAAATTACATGACGGTCAAAAGACTGTGATGCTCCTAGGACTCCAGGCTTCCAGTTCTGCTTCTCTTTCTTTATGTTTTTATAATGTTAGCAGCCAATAGGATTGCATCACACAATGATGTCAAGACTGATACTATTATTACTCAACATTCATATAATATACAGAGTGAGGAAGCAAAATTTACAATGAACATTTAGTTTTTTCTCAGCAGGCACTACGTCAGTTGTTTTGAAACCAAACATATATTGATGTCATAATCATACCTAACACTATTATCCATACCTTTTCAGAAACTTTCGCCCATATGAGTAATCAGGAAAGCAAACGTCAAAGAGTGTGTGATTTGCTGAATGCACTCGTCACACCAAAGGAGATTTCAAAAATAGTTGGAGTGTCCATAAAGACCGTTTATAATGTAAAGAAGAGAATGACTATGAGCAAAACTATTATGAGAAAGTCTGGAAGATACTATTAAAGAAGAATGGGAAAAGTTGTCACCGAATATTTGAGGAACACTTACGCTTCAGGAAGTGTGTGAAGGCAGTTATTGAGAAAGAAGGAGGACACATAGAATAAAAACATTTTCTATTTTGTAAATTTTCTTGTGGCAAATAAATTCTCATGACTTTCAATAAACTAATTGGTCATACACTGTCTTTCAATCCCTGCCTCAAAATATTGTAAATTTTGCTTCCCCACCCTGTACATAAATTATTAATAAGAAATCAAATATAAATATAAATATGAATTTTTAACTGAAGCACAAAAAATGGCTCTAACAAAGTGTGTGCGGAGAACAATACGATAGAAAAACTGACCGGTTTGTTTCCTCTTGGACAGTGTCATTTCAGAGCTGTTGGATGTCTAAGTTTAGCTCAATAACCTGGTTTCCCTCAATGAAAGGAAGCAGAAAAGACATTAGCTGAAGTCACGTTACAATCAGGGGATGCTTTAAGAAGACAGATGGTCAATTGAACGTAAAAGCAACTCCAGGGTACCCAGTATTTTTTCATTTAGTGTCTTTTCAGTCCTGTTTTTTTATTCTCTATTGTTATCTGTGTTTTATTGATATTATGTGTTTTATTGGTTTTTGTACAGCAGTTTGGTCAAGTCTGTTGTCTTTAAATGTGCTTTATAAATAAATTAGATTGGACTGGATTGGATGTGGAAAATAAGATTGCTATCAAGCTGTTTTTTTTTTTTTTTGTTTGTTTTTTTTAAATCTCCATTGTTACTTGTCATTTTCAGCTATGGTTTGCACTGTGTTTTATTACTTTTATGTGGTTTATTGGATTTTGTAGAGCAGTTTAAAAGTGCATTATAAATAAACTGGATTGGATTGAATGTGGAAAATACAATCGCGATCAAGCAGTGAATGAAAGAAATCCAAGACAGGAAGTGTTTTATGGGCACTTTTATAACTCCACAGTGAAGATAACTTGCCCAATTGCAAGTAAAATGCAATGAATGAATAAATTTAGAAACTTGGCTTGATGGGCCAAATGGGGAAAAAGATTTGATGATGGAAAATGTCGTGAATGAGAACAGTATATTGCCTCCCTCTCGTCTTTGTTGAGAGTTGCACGTCCAGATTAAATATAAAGATTTACTTTATTCTATATACTTTATTCTGTTATACAGGCTATAGGGCTGATTAAACCTGACTTCAGGTAGGTAACAGTACCTGCAGATAAATGTATGTTTTAGTACGAAACAACCACCTGAGATATTTAGATATTTGACAGATGAAGACACTGGTCCACTATGGGTCTCCAGAACAGCTACAGTCCTGGTCACTGACTTTATCTCTATCCTGATATTTCCCCACTGTAAAATTAGTCCTCGTATTAACAGACTGAAATCTAAACTCACTAATTTGGAGTAAATGTGTGTTATATCACAGTAGAAGATAACTGCTACCATTAGGATGTAGTCTAATAATATTCATATGATAAAACTTATTTTCGGTTTGCTTCTCATAGTCATACGCTCATAAATGCATCTCGACTTCAGTTTATGTCTTCAAACATCAATCTGTTTCTCACGTGTGTATTTTTTTGAGCTGAAATTGCTGTGTTATACCCTGTGTATTTTAACAGCTCTTATTATCTGCCCCCCCCTGAAGGGAAGGCAAGGGGTATTGTTTTTGTTTGGTTTGTTTCATTGTTGTTAACACTCTAGCAGTAAATCTATGGGTTGAATTCATACCAAATTTGGTTTATATATTGCCAGTGACCTAGAATAGATCTCATTACATTTTGGGAAAAATAGGTCAAAATTCAAATTTTTTATGAATTTTTCAAATCTTTTTTTTTTTTTTTCCCCCATTTACTTATAATGGGCAAAATTTCAAATGTCTGTAGCAGCAAAACTATTACTGGAATTCATACCAAATTTGGTTTATAGATTGCCAGTGACCCAGAATAAATGTCATTAAGTTTTGGGAAAAATAGGTAAAACTTTACATTTTTTTGAATTTTTAAAATCTTTTTTTTTTTTCCCTGTTTACTTATAGTGGGCGAAAATTAAAATGTCTGTAGCAGCAAAACAATGGGTTGAATTCATACCAAATTGGGGTTATAGACTGCCAGTTTTCCAGAATAAATGTCATTATATTTTGGGCTTAATGAAGTTCAAAATTTTTTATTAATTTTTTTACATCTTTTTTTTTTACTTACAATGAGCGAGATTTCACATGTCTATAAAAACATCAATTTTGTTGCAGTTTACTTCAAACTTGGCACATATTTAGATGTAATTGATTTGCTGACATCAGCACACGCATAGACATGATGACATCAGCTACAGTACATGTGAGGGATGGGGTTTGTTGTGCCTGGCACCACTTGTTTATCTGTTTAAAATCATTTTCTCTATAAACATTAGTAAGTATCAGCATTGTTACCGGCAGGACAGCCTGGTTTTACTCCTTTGCTTGGTGTTTTTTTTTTTTTTTTTTTTGTGATGGAGTGTGTTACATGTCGGAGGTCAGTTGACTGAAGGCCACGGCAAATATTCACATCATTTTCCTACTCAATAAACCATTGTGTGAGCCCTCATGTTCTATGAATGTCCTCTGAAGCTTTTCCTTTAATTTGTCACCTGCATACAGAATATACGAGTTGTTTTGTACAAAGGATGATGGTGAAAGATGTTTGTAGTTTTATTACATTATATTACAAGAAAGACTAAAAGGAAATGTAATAAATGGCTTTGATTTTACCCTTTAAATACGAGCACAAGCTGTCCATTCTGACACAACAGGTGGCAGTATACTACACGTATTCTTCTAATTCTTTGATGACTAATTGACTCTTTGCAAAAGAAAAGAGGGAAGAATAAAGGAAAGAGGGAATGAAAGAGAGTCTATTCCCCTGTTGATGTTCTGTGAATACAACTCTTCTTTCACGGGGCCTTTTCTGAAAGACTGTCTGCTTTGGCTCTCTCTTTCATTCCCACTCTGTCTTTGAGTTGAAGACATCAAGTTGCTGTACCCCCATGAGAGAACATTAAGAAACAATAATGCTCTGTGTGTATGTGGTCTCCGGTTGCAGTACCTTTCAGCTCTCAAAGTGGATGACACTTGAAAGTACACAGCCTCATAAAACTTTAATGGACTAAAATGTGTAAAAACAATAAGTATTTGACTTTGGTGAGAAAGGCTGCAACTTAATGCTTTAGTTGCTCTCCTTGTTTTATTCATTTTTTCATTCAGGATGTACTGAATGTCATGAGAAGTTAAAGGTAAAGATGTGCTGTGGTGCACTCTACTGGTCAAATTTAGGTACTGCACCAAGAAGCATTCAGACTCATATAACTGAGTATAGATTACCAGCAGAAGTCCTGGTTGGAAATCCAAACAGCAGTGTGACTTTCATCAGTGTTATCACGCGAGCCAGGACGAGCTCTGACCTCTGATCACCCCATCCCCCTCTGTTCAGCACCAGCAACCAGCCCTGCAGGCCTTTCAGCCAGGCCGGCAACGCAGTTCAATACACTGTGAGTCAGTTAGTTTATCAGCCTATAACCAGCTCATTAGACAACTACAAGAGATTCCAGACTTGTTTTATGTGAGCTAATGTCATTATCAATCTCAGGTTTGTAACCTCGAACCAGTGAAACATGCTCAGAATACAAAATACTTTCTTACAGTTGAGGAAGGATTGGAATATTTGTTCATAGGTACTGATTCAGTGTGGTTGATCTAAGGATTTACACTTTAAAAATCAGATAAATATACAGGTAAAAAGAAAATAAAGTAAAAATTAGCTGTTCATAAAGCATCTCTGTTATTATAACAATAAATTATGAGGTAAATTGTCCCCTTGGAATTATAAGGTTCTAACTAACATTTTTGCCAAAATTGAGTTATTCACATATTCTTAATATTGGATGGGTTATTTTCAATATGTGATGTGTATTTAATTATAGACATTTGAAATTTCGCCTATTATAAGTCAATGGGGGGAAAAAAGATGTAAAAAAAAAAAAAAAAAGAAAGTCCATACAAAAGTAAAAGTATGTCTTCCTGATTAGACTTTAGTTTGTTTCGCCATTTTTGACTTTGTTTTGTTACAAAAAGAAAAGTTCTATCTGCACAATCAAACTCTAATGTGGATTTATAAGGTTCTGTCTGTGAGCCAATCCGAATTTAGAAATTACACGAGGCCACCAGTCATGTTCCATGTTATTCAGTGGTACAGAACAGTGGAAGGGGGCAACCTGACAGAAACTTTACTAACAAAAACACTGAAAATGTCTGACAAACAAACTTTCAGACAAGTGCGGAAAATGAAGGTGGAGGAATTCATTGATGACATAACACACGGGGACACAGGGACAGCAGTTTGTATCTTTGGTCAGTATCAGAATAAAAGACTTTGCTGGAACTAAAACACTAAAAATATGGTCATAAACTTTTATTAAACATACATATTACAACTGCAGTGGTGTATACAGCTAATAGCAGAGCATATTATGTCATATCATGCACATAGTAATCCTAAAATCTAATCACATCCTCCAGTAAAAACTGAAAATTAGAAGTGATTTGGTAGAATTATAGGCACTTTAAGATGCTAATAGTTATAGTGTGGAATGGAAATCAGCAAAAATAGACAAACGAGTGCCTATAGCCAGACTTATCTATGCCAGCTCTACTGTCAAACTCTCTATTCTTGTTTGTACTTAATTAGATCTCATTTGTCTTAGGTAATATGCAGCAACGGTGCCTTTTCAAAATAGTGTTTGGAGAGAAATTGTTTTTTGGAACCCGTGCAGGTGTAGAAATAAGCCGTGGTATTCAAATTACTAAATCCCTGCAAAAGACAGTATCTTTGCAGCTTGAAGGTCATTCTTTCATGTAGAGAGGGTAAAACATAGAATGCAAACTGAAATAGTCGCACAATATCGAGGAATGTCCTATAAGTCAGAATAATGGGTACCTTCAGTTACCTCAACTGGTGCGTGGAACATCACACGATTGGACCTTTTCTGAACTGCCCTTTTACTTTTTATACAAGTATTTTAAGCCCATAACCTCCTCCTCTTCCTCCTTTTATTCTATCTATTATCCTCTATCTATCCTCTATGCATTGGCTGAAATGCCATGTGTAGGTGCAGTTTTTGTACTTGAATGCAACACTGCAGACAGGCTTATCATTTTAGACAATCACATCACCAGACTGCAAAACCATATACACTTTGTTTTGTAAGGAGGGGGAGGGGGATTCCAACATGTCTGGATGCACTCGTATCAGAAAAGACGATCAATCTGGTTCAGATCAATGTCAAGATCTGGGTCAAACCCTGCAGATTAGGAGCCACAGTATGAAACATGTTACGATCATATCTTAGGGCACCAAATGCAGAAAGTAGAATTTAAAAACATAATAATAATAATTTATGACTTTTTGTTTTGGTTCGATTTTTTTTTTTCCTGCAGTAAAAGTTTCATATTGAACCCATGCTGTGAAAAAATGAGTGAAACCATAGTTTATTTTTCATGGGGTGTGCTTTTCTTATAAAATAAATGATTTAATACAAAGATTTTGGTGGAATCAAAGTATACTCCATGTGAGGTCTCAAGTGTGTTTCATTCTCATTGATATTTTTCTTGTGAGTTGCATTGCCGTGTAACCCACTGAAAGTCAGTCTACAGTATAAATATGTTCAACATGGACAGAAGAAAACGTTACAATTCTTCTTCATTTGCCTTATTTTATTGAGCCACATGCATGTGTATGAAGTGACTGACATCACACAGTGTAATGGAGCTAATGGGTGACTCGTGCAGTGTCACATTGCACTGATCAATAAGCCTGTCACCAAGTAGTTCACAGTCCCATTCTGATCAATAACCCATCCCCAACACAAACGCACACATTCAGACAAACCCAGGGGGCGAAAAGCACCGACACCAACACTGTCACTGACATTTACTCTGTGGAATCTAAACATGATGGAACTCTGCACAGTGATACTGAGGCTGTGACATGATATTATTATATCATTGATCTACTAATTCTGTTCAAAGCCTCACATGCAAAGCTCTTTGTCAGAACATCTAATTATTTCAAAACACCTCATGCAAGATATGTACAGGGTGGGGAAGCAAAATTTACAATGAACATTTAGTTGTTTTTTCTCAGCAGGCACTACGTCAATTGTTTTGAAACCAAACATATATTGATGTCATAATCATACATAACACTATTATCCATACCTTTTCAGAAACTTTTGCCCATATGAGTAATCAGGAAAGCAAACGTCAAAGAGTGTGTGATTTGCTGAATGAACTCGTCACACCAAAGGAGATTTCAAAAATAGTTGGAGTGTCCATAAAGACTGTTTATAATGTAAAGAGGAGAATGACTATGAGCAAAACTATTACGAGAAAGTCTGGAAGATACTATTAAAGAAGAATGGGAGAAGTTGTCAACCAAATATTTTAGGAACACTTGCGCAAGTCTCAGGAAGCGTGTGAAGGCAGTTATTGAGAAAGAAGGACACATAGAATAAAAACATTTTCTATTATGTAAATTTTCTTGTGGCAAATAAATTCTCATGACTTTCAATAAACTAATTGGTCATACACTGTCTTTCAATCCCTGCCTCAAAATATTGTAAATTTTGCTTCCCCACCCTGTACAGTCGTGGAAAAAATTATTAGACCATCAAAAGTCATCAAAAACAATAGTTCTGTAATCAAGTTCATGCGGTATCCATATTTTGGCTTCATATTTTTGGTTATTTCCTATCGTTTTTTGGTCTGTGTGGGAGTCTGTGAAACAGTTCCTTTCTACTTGTAATAGAGTCCCATACTGCTGCTGTAAAGTGTTATATAGTGTCGAAAAGTTCAGGATCTCAGCTTTACAATGTTGTTTGAATTTGGTGGATAGCGCAAATGGTTACAGTTTACACAAGTTACAGTAATTTGAATGCTGTAAAGTGCAAAATGCAGCACAGCGGAGATTGCAGTTGTTAAAAGGTTAACCCTTTCATGTATTAATTGTGAGAACCTTAGTCAAGATTTTTTTCTTCAGTGTTTTTATTCCTCCTTAGGCATGAAAAAAACAATGCAATCCAGTTTTTTTTTTCTGTGGAGTTACAAAAATATCCATGCATTTAATTTTTGACGTAAAGAAACATGTGTTTAAAACCCAATATCAGAGAGGCATATGAAAACAATGAAATAAAAACATGTTTAATGGTGCTAATCTGGTGTCTTCTCACATTTTAACATATTTTAATGCTATTAATTCCTCACTTCATTGAGATAATGTGCAAAACAAAAAAAAACTTCTTGTCTAACAAATAACAATTGATTTACACTCAAACATGTTAGTGGAGATCAGGTTCATTAAGAACAGCAAAGTTACAGTAATGGTATGAATGTCAGGATATGAGATGATGCATAAGTGTCCACTGTGTTGGCTGATATGGAACTAAAACAACTAAACCCATTAATATACAAGAGAACAGATGGAGAATAACTGTCCACTGGAGTGACTTATGCATGAAAGGGTTAAAAGAGTATGATTTTTAAAATAATTTATTTGTTTCCCTGGCATAAAAATACTTACAAATAAGCAACAAAATCAGCAGCATTTGCTAGATACTTATTTTAAATTTCAGCATAGTCCCAAAACGTCCTCATTAGTGCATCAATATCTCATACATAAAGGTGTTGTGAAGTTGCCTCTACATCAAACTAATATTTAAAGGTAGAAAAATAAAACTGACCAGTAGCTCACGATACAATATAAGTAATAATTCCTTGTTTGCAAGTAAATATTTATGGCATTTGAAGGAGCGAGCGGTAATGAATACAGTCGCAGAAAAAATTATTAGACCATCAAAAGTCATCAAAAACAATGATTATGCAATCAAGTCCTAACTCCTGTGTGTATCATGTGACTAAAACAGACGGAAAAGAAAACATGGAATGTCTAAAAGCACTGTTTTTGTCAGTACAATGCCATAGCTATTGATGTAAGAACTGAAGTGATTTTGGTTATTATCAAGAAAACTATGGAAAATGGATAGATATCAGCTCTGAAATTAAACTATTATGAGATATTCTTGTTATCATTATACGTGTCCATATGTGTCTCATGAAATGACTGTGACAATGCGATTTATTCACGGTAGATAAAGTGTAACTGGGACTATGTATGTAGTCATTGCACCTGATTAAAGGTTATTACTAATGTGTATAAAAAGGAATAAAATAGAGGAATGTGTCTGAAAACAAAATGATGACAACTTTATGGGCAACAATGTGATATTATTCCATCCACTTGATTCCTCAAGTGGATGGAATAGGGTTAATTTTGTTGTGATAATGAGATTTAATTAACCCATAAAGATCTAGTGCTACTTTTATGGTAGTTTGCAAATGATTTTTTTTTTTTTTTTTAACATTTCTCAAGTGATTTGTGACCATTTATCATAAGGTAATTCTCTGTATTTAGCATTTTTCCAGTAAAAATCTGGTATTTTCCAATATGTAATACACTGATCAGGTAGATGTTCATAAAACCTTATATTAAAGTTGAGGGTTATTATATCAGAAACAGAGAAAACTGAATAAAAACTGACATTTTCATTAAAATATATCATTGAATGAACATAAACCCAGTATGTTCATCCACTATCATTGATCCAACTCCATGGATTTTACTGGTGAATCAATGCTGTAGAAGATGACGATGTTTCCACGTTCCCTACGGAGCCTGTGAACGTCCAAATGGGTCATATCTGAAGACCATGAAAAGACGACAAACTGTATTTTACACCAATTATTTACATGTATTGATAGGGTTAATGAATCAACAGGTATTTAACAGTTTAGATCAGTAGATGGTGTTGGTCGCTGGTGTATGTTTGCGTCTTTATGGGTTAAAAAAAAATGACGCATTTAATAATAGGCAGTCTCTGATCTGAAAATTTCAGGTTAAATAAGTTGCTATAGTTATCAATAGACTGATATTATGCTATTGATCTCTGTAATGAAAGGAAACAGTTGTGTTTTTTGGTTCTAACAGATTCATTATTCATTATCTTGGGATGAAGAAGCTTGTTTTCATGAGATAAGAGAATGAGTAAGATAAGTAACCCATTTTAAAAACAAAACATAGGTTGAACAAGAACAGAAGCCTTTTGATTTTACTGCAAATGTTTTGTTTTGTTTTTTTTTCCCAGTAAGATTGACTGACTGATTAATTGCAAGTGTGTAATCATATGTAATGAAGCTGGCAACAAAAGACTTTCCACAGTTTAGACTCCAAAAACATTCATTTGATGACCTCAGCCCTTTTTCTGCAACATATCAACTATAGAGCCAGATTGTATAATAAATTACATAATGATAAAAGTACATGACAAATGCCAGTGAGCTATTTTTGTGTCGCGAAATTGAATCCTTCCCCCATCATTTTGTCATATAGATTTGCTGAAACAGCTCTGCTCTCCACAGTCCGTTTGACAGAAACAACAAACAGATAGAAATAGAAAACACAGAACCTCAGCATGGGATCAGAATGCCGATTTCTGTCCCTCGTTGTTTTTCCATAGCATTCTTGGAGCGACGGATGTGTATATTTTAAGGTGGACATTTAGTCTAGCTGGTGATTTGGGGCTGCTGTGGTTGGCAGCGGTGTGTGTGAGAGTGTGTGTGGAGCCTCAAGGGAATGTTCTGCATGTATTTCCTTCGTGGATCCACTGAGAGTCCGTACTGTAATTAGTGGCTACATTTCCTGCGGGGGAATATTCCTTAAACTGGTTGCTGCTGGGGTGTCACCCTCAATGTTTGTGTCTTTTTTTGTGTTTGTGTGTCCTTGGCTGCATCCCTGTATCACCGTCACAGTATGTTCTGTCAGTGTGTATTCAGTTCCCATGCTGTAAGTGTGTGTGTGTGTGTGTGTGTGTGAAATGGAAACACTGTGGCACTTAACTAGTGTGTGGGTGTAATTGCTCAGCAGTCATTAAGTAACATGGCCAGCTATTTATCAGCATCACTCTGCAGGACTCACACACAAACACACACCTATCTGACTCTTTCCTGTTGTCTAGACGCTCATGCAGCCGTATAGTGGATGAGTTTAGAACACAACAGCGGCTGGAATGACCACTACTTGCCATTAAATGTTTTAACATAGTTGTTGTTGGTGTCTGGTAGCTTTTTTTTTTTTTTTTTTTGTAGCTTGAAATATACTTGAGCACAGGATATGATGTATTTTCTGTTTTTAGTTGCATTCGCTGCATGGCTCTCAACTATGTTCACATTGTAAGTCTAAGTTGCTCAAATCTACTTTTTGTGTGTTTGTTTGGCTGCTCACATAGAATAGATTATATCTTCACTGTCATTGTACAGGGTGGGGAAGCAAAATTTACAATATTTTGAGGCAGGGATTGAAAGACAGTGTATGACCAATTAGTTTATTGAAAGTCATCAGAATTTATTTGCCACAAGAAAATTTACAGAATAGAAAATGTTTTTATTCTATGTGTCCTCCTTTCTCAATAACTGCCTTCACACGCTTCCTGAAACTTGTGCAAGTGTTCCTCAAATATTCGGGTGACAACTTCTCCCATTCTTCTTTAATAGTATCTTTAAGAAAGTCGACATTGCTGTGTGATGTTCTATTGGTAGCATGTTCTAAAACGCCCCAAATAGCAGAATCCAGAGGGTTTAGATCTGGGCTAGAAGGCGGCCATAAACATGATTCCCAAAAATTGCTAAAGTTGGATTTGTTGCTGTTGTCAACAAGTGTTTTGGTGTTCTTGTGTAAGATTTTAACTTCAAATCATATTTTACTGCATTTCTAACGGTCTTGTTGTCTACCTCAAGTTCATTTGCCATTTTTCTCATGGATTTGGTTGGATCCTTTAGGATTTTGGATTTGAGAGCTTTAATAAAAGCTTTGGTACGTTTTTTGTTGCTTCCTCCACTTCCAGACTTTCTCATAATAGTTTTGCTCATAGTCATTCTCTTCTTTACATTATAAACAGTCTTTATGGACACTCCAACTATTTTTGAAATCTCCTTTGGTGTGACGAGTGCATTCAGCAAATCACACACTCTTTGACGTTTGCTTTCCTGATTACTCATATGGGCAAAAGCTTCTGAAAAGGTATGGATAATAGTGTTAGGTATGATTATGACATCAATATATGTTTGGTTTCAAAACAATTGACGTAGTGCCTGCTGAGAAAAAACAACTAAATGTTCATTGTAAATTTTGTTTCCCCACCCTGTACATTGTACAACAAAATTAAAAAGCGCGATCTTTAATGATATGGATTCGTCTGACATAAAAACATTGTAAAAACAAACACAAACCACATAATAAATCGAATAAGAAGCAAAAACACACAAACACAATCACATTCTATTGCACTATCTTCTATTAACCCTTTCATGCATGAATTATGAGAACCTTAGCTAAGATTTTTTTTCCCTCAGTGTTTTTATTCCTCTTTAGGCATGACAAAACCAGTGGGATTGAACATTTTCTTATGACCCTTCTTTTTTTCTTGGAGTTGCAAAATTAACCACTCAGCTGGACACCATGTGTTTAATTTTTGAAGCAAAGAAACATGTATTTAATGATATATTGTGTGAAAACTATGAAATAAAAATATTTTTAATGATGCTAATCTGATGTTTTCTCACATTTTTAACATACTCTAATACTAGCCATTACTCACGTTATGGAGATAGTATGCAAAAAATGATATCAATAACAAGCTATTAATTTATACTCAGACATGTTACTTCAGATCAGGTTTATCAAAACAGCAAAGTTACAGTAATTGTATGAATTGCAGTGTTTGTGATGATGCATAAGTGTCCACTGTGTTGGTTGATATGGAACTAAAGCAACAAAATCCATGAATATATAATAGCCATCCACTGTAGTGACCACTATGCATGAAAGGGTTAATTGAGTGCATTTACTGTAGTGGGGTAGAGGGTGTTTTTCAGCTTATACATCATACATCATGTTTTAACCCATAAAGACCCAGTGCTACTTTTGTGACAGTTCCCAAATGATTTTTTCTCTCTGTTTAACCCTTCTGAAAGGATTTATCACCATTTATTGTAATATTATCTTCTTTTTTTTTTTTTTTTTAATGGGCTCAGCTGGCCGACAGGCAGTTGTCTGTACCGATAAGGCAGCAGCCGACACCAACTGTACTCCCAGTCATCATTGCCCATTTTTCTGACACCTTTGCTTGTGTATCCTCTTTTATTTGGACATTTTACCAGGGAGTATCTCACACTACTTTTTTTTTTTTTTCCTACTTGTCTTGTCCAGCGTCCTAACAGCAGAATGGTAGTCTGGTTCCTTTTGGTGCTGAACAAATTTGCTTTGCCAAGGGTGACTTCATAAAGTATATGAAGCGCCCTTTGATATTCTACTGTGTTTATGAGTTTTGTTGAACCACAGAAGAAGGGGAGAGAACAAGAGAAAAGAAGGTGGCAAAGACCCTCACAAGAAAGTATCAACAATACAAACAGTAACAACTATGGAGACAGTTATAATGGTAATAATAACTACAACCAGAACTGAGTAAACGAGAGAAGAAGAGAGAGAGAGAAAAAAACAAAACTACAAAAAAAAAAAAAAACACACAACAATGAAATACATAAGATATATGAAATGATGAATATAAGAAAAGAAAGCATGAACAAAATATACCACATTCGCACAAATAATACCTATAGCAAATAATGCCAGTAACAAATAATATAATAATAAATAGTAATATTATCTTCTGTGTTGCATTTTTTAGTGAATAACTGGTATTTTCCTATATTTAATTTACTGATCATATAGATGTTCATAAAAGCTCAGATTAAAATTGATTGGTTATTCAATCAAAAGTAGTGAAAACAGAAGAAAAAGTGACTTTTAAAGCAAAATCTATCTCTAACTGAACAACACAACTTGCGCGCACTTGAAAACCCTCGGCCTGACTTATCAGATGCACTACTGCTCCCAGTGGCCTGAATTATCACTGCATGGCAAAGTTTTTGGACAGGCGGACAGTCAGACGGTCGGACGGACAACCAACTGATGACAATACCCTGCAGCCAGTGTGGCTGAGGGTAATAGATCAAGTGTCTCCTTCCACTGTCATTGATCACACTCCATGGGTTTTATTGGTGATTCAATGTTGTAGAAGATGACGGTGTTTCCATGTTCACTACAGAGCCTCTGAACGTCCAAATGAGTCATATCTGATGACCATGAAAAAATAAGATAAGAGAAGTAACATTAGATAAATTCGTTGTGGGCAATAGTACAAGGGGGCTGCAACACCATACAAAAACCACAGTACAAAACAAAAAGACGTCACAGTACAGACACATGACAACAATAAATAACACTAACCATACTATGGCATGGCATCCTGAAGTATGGGACAGTCGACAGCACCAATAGGTAAGTAAATAAGACCACTGCACAACCCTAAATCCATACCAAAATATGTAAAAAGCCAACTAGAAGCACTCGGAGAGCGCAGACCCCCCCCCCCCCCCCCCGATCACCACCACAATTTAATCATTTCTTCCTTATCCCATTTCCAACAAACCCTGAAAATTTCATCAAAATCTGTCCATAACTTTTTGAGTTATGTTGCACACTAACGGACAGACAAACAAACAAACCCTGGCAAAAACATAACCTCCTTGGCGGAGGTAACAATGTGATTAAAAACTAGAAGCACTCGGAAAGCACAGACCTCCGCCAAGGCTGATCAGTGGCCCCCCCCGTGGGCCCCCCCACGCCAAGGAGGTTATGTTTTTGCCAGGGTTTGTTTGTTTGTTTGTCTGTCTGTCTGTTTGTCTGTCCGTTAGTGTGCAACATAACTCAAAAAGTTATGGACAGATTTTGATGAAATTTTCTGGTCTGCGCCCCCCCCCGTGGGCCCCCCCACCCCCGATCACCACCAAAATTTAATCATTTCTTCCTTATCCCATTTCCAACAAACCCTGAAAATTTCATCAAAATCTGTCCATAACTTTTTGAGTTATGTTGCACACTAACAGACAGACAAACAGACAGACAGACAGACAAACAAACAAACCCTGGCAAAAACCTAACCTCCTTGGCGGAGGTAATAACATAAAAGATGACAAATTGCATTTTACACCAATTATTTACATGTATTGATTATTGGATCAACAGGTATTAAACAGTTTAGATCAGAAGATGGTTTTGGTTGAATTTGACGTCATGGGTTAAATATTGGATTCCAAAGCAAACCGGTCACAATCTTGAAATGATCCACAAGCATAAAAACAAGAACAGGTGATCTCAATCTTTCGGTTTTTACCATCTTTGAACTTTTCTGTGACCCTGCAGCCATGTTATTCAATGTTTCATTCAGTCATTTCTTCAAGTTTTGTTTGTACAGAAATGTCACCCCAAACACCGACTGAGATCTAACTCCCCACCGTGCCTTCATTTGCCATTATCACAGTTACCTTCCATTTTTACGTTCACCAAGCACCTCCCGACAGAAAAGTGGAAAAGGTTGATCGAGAACAGTGTAAAATTCACAGGACGGTTTAGTATGAAGATACCATCCCATCTCTGTTACATACACACATTTTTCTCTCTTCATGTATGCATTTGCACTTACACATTAATACGTTTACATAAAAAGGAAATGTTTGTGACAGAAATATAGCACAAACAGATGAAGGGAGGGTCATGTTTAGGTCCTAGTCGTGACCCACAAGTTGGTCAAGCATCTTGTGTTCTTGTCATATCTTTTTTTTTTCCCATGAATTAAAAAAAGTGTAAGAACAGAACACACTTTACTACTCTAAACATTAACCAGCACAATAAATAATAATATTCTTTTACATAGGGTATCAATCAGTACCTCAATGAATCACTAAGAATAGAAATATACTACATGTATGTGAAAGGAGAATATACTGTGAGGGAGCTTGAATGGATTATGCCTATACGGTTCTTTATAGTTCAGAGTGAAGCCACTTCTATTTGTGATTTAACACAACACACATAGAGTGGATCAAGTCAGAATGGAAAAGATCAGTTTCCATGTGTATATTTCCATTTGTACTCCTCATAATAACAATAATAATAATGGATTAGATTTCATATAGCGCTTTTCTAGACACCCAAAGCACTTTACATTATCGATCCGTTATTCATTCACTCTCACATTCTCCCTCTGGTGGTGGTAAACTACATCTGTAGCCACAGTTGCCCTGGGGCAGACTGACAGAAGCGTGGCTGCCAATTCGCGCCTACGGCCCCTCCGACCACCACCAAACATTCATACGCATTCATACACCAGTGTGACTGGCACTGGAGGCAAGGAGGGTGAAGTGTCTTGCCCAAGGACACAACGGACTGACTGGGATAGAGCGGGATTTGAATCACCAACCCTTCGGTTATTGGACGACCCGCTCTACCACCTGAGCCATGACTGCCCCAGTCTTCACACTGTAGTTCATTCATTCGTTCATTCATTCATTCATTCAATCAATCATTCATCCATTCATTCATTCATTCATTCATTCATTCATTACCTTTATTTAAACTCAGCGATATATTAAAGATGCAACCTCATGTACAATATAGTCGAGACAAAACAAAACACTTGAAACATCAGAAATACCAAAAAGTAAAAGTGACAAAGACGAATTAAAAACAGAGAAGTCTACTTAAAAACAGGAGCAGCTGGAGGTAAAATAAGATGGAATTATGAATTTAAAACACAAAATATTTGAAACATGTAATACAAGTGAATGATGTGTCTGATGATCTTGCATCAGCAGCATCTCAGTCATTACAGGCTAGTGTCAAATCCACCTGAGTCAAAATAGATTAAACGTTTATTTATTTAAAATGTAATGGGAACTGATAGACAGATAAACCTTGTTATTGAGTCTCTAAAAAGCCATCTGAGTGTCATATGAGGAAAAACATTAAAAAAACAGATTGGGCCTCTTTTGTTTGCAACAACCATTACTAAAGACACAAGGGAAACAGTGTCTCTTACATTCAATTCAACTTTACAAATAGAAGATGAAAATTCAGTGAAGCCAACTTCTGATAAAATCTCTGGAATATGACCAAGAGTAAGATCAATGTTCAGAAACTATCAAACAAAGATGAGTGTTTGCATTTTTGTGTCTGGAGTGGCATAAAGTTTGCATGTTGCATGAAAATCAATAGGCAAGGCAAGTTCAAACATTAGTGTTGTATTCTTCATTTTTCTTGGTAGTTTTTGTTGGTTCATTTGAACTGGTTTAGCTCTTTTTGAAAACGTTTTGTCTCTCATCCAACAGATTTCTTCAGTTCTACTAACTGGTGGTTGAAACTGGATTAATGAACCTGCAGGGGGAGTGGTCTGTGTGGGTGTTAATCCTGATTTAAGTGTTGTATTCTTAACTGTCTAAGACCTAGAAATATTTTTGTGATGACTTCCAAATGCATTTTGCTCTACATCTGACCTTTCATCACTATTTTTCAACATTTGTCTTCTGCATTTTCCCTTTTTCAGTGAAAATCACCACTGTTATTTGTCAAACTACATGGTTTTACTGGTGAATCAATGTAGCTGAAAATAACAGTGTGATTATGGAGCAGCAGAGTGATGTTCTCATACATGACATGTTTTGGCTGTCGGATGTCAGGTACGAGAACATCACTCTACTACTACTTCGTCTGAAAAAAAGAAAATAACCCCTGTGTCATTAAGATAAGAAGACAAAAGGAAAATTCTTGAACAGTTATTATGGAGCCTCTGAACATCAAAAGAAGCATGTCTGATTTTGCTGAAAAGCTATGAAACTGCATTTTACCTGAATTATATAAATACTGACATGTTGACCCGTGGGAATCCACAGGTTGTAGAAACAGTAAATTTGATTAAATGGGGAGTGGAGTTTTTTTTAGAAGTTGGTCATAACTGGAGTAAAAGTGAACTTGCCGAGTTTGTTGGATGGAAGCAATGATAGTTGGTTATTTATAGTTTCCTTACACATTTGTTTGAAAGGGCTTTACATCATTACTGTATGACTTAATGACATGGACATTACTTGATTTGTGTGCTTAGAGGCCTGTAGATCAAAAATGAAACATATTAAAATAAAAATGTGAATAATCTTTGAAAGAAAAGAGTTTTTTCAACATTTTGATTCATAAATTGTTGCTGATACCCCAGAAAAGTGAGAGTTATGAAGAGTTGTTTCTAGATTTTCTAACATAAAACTCAACCCTCTCCACTCTAGAATGGAGGCGATTTCAGCCAATCAGCTGTCAGCATTCCGTTCCCCATGTATGTGAATGGGGTTTGGCGTATAGCGTTATTGTGCGAAAAAACAACTAATAACTCAAAAAGTATTGGTCGTAGCAGTAAGCTGTTCTCACCTGTCTGATCCTTGACCCCAAACTATATAAGTACTCCAAAAGGCAAAGGCTAGCTCTCTACAGTTTTTAGCTTACCGGCCGACAGGCTGTAAGCTATTGTTGTCATGGGGCATCTGTCGTCGTCTGTCGTCGTCGTCGTCTGTCGTCCGTTACAAAAATTTCAATCGTCTTCTTCTCTGAAACTACAGTTCTGATTGACTTCAAACTTGGTATACAGCTTCTTTATGATGATGTCGACAAAAGTTAGTGAAATTATTTGGATCCGGATCTGATTCTGGATTTGGTGCGACTTTGAAAAATTTCCCCATTATAAGAGATAGGAAGTGGATCGATGCAATAACTCAGTAAATATAAATGATATCCAGTGTGAATTTCTCCAGTCCAGCCCTGATGGGGAGATGACCAAAACATAATGACCACATGCTGATCAGATCTTCTTCTGGATCTGGGAACTTATGGAAAATTTAACATGGGCTCTTATGGGGAAAAAATGTCAATCGTCTTTTCCTCCAAAACTACAGCTCTGATTGACTTCAAACTTAGTATACAGCTTCTTTATGATGATGTCAGCACAAGGTATTGAAATTATTTGGATCCGGATCTGATTCTGGATGTGGTGCCACTTTGACAAATTTTCCCATTATAAGAGATAGGAAATGGATTGATCCAATAAATCAGTAAGTATCAATGATATCGAGTTGGAATTTGAATTTTTTACAGATCTGTTTGGAATAAGACCAAAATATGGGCTATTTCTGTAATATAATAAATACACATAACTGGGTGATAATAAATGGCATCTGGATGCATTTCCCAAAGCTTTTTATTTGGCCGGTAAGCTACAGGGCCATTGGTCCTATTTTTCAGTTATAAAGCAGATACACATACACGCACGCACACAGAGGCCACTTGGCTTTTATAATATTGATATTGATAGTATTAGTAATTAAAAACTTCCTAAACATTTTAGATCAGTAGATGCTTTTGGTCACCGGTGGCTGTTTAGGTCTTGGAGGGTTAAAAAATGAATATAAACTGGTTTTTCTGGCCTAAAAATTACTCAAAATAACACCTAAACACATGTATAAATAGCAACGCCATTGGTCTGCTTATTATTCTGATTCCTGAGGTAGTTGCTCAATGGCACGTGTCATGTGGAAACAAATCAGTAAGAGTGCCTGGGAGGAAAATGAGAAAAAAAAGCACACACACTATTCAATTATCGTGCAGTACATTCCCTTGACCCTTAGAGAAACTGAATTATAATAAGTGCAGTAGATATTTTAAAAGTACAGAACATGTAGTATAAACAGCAGTGTGTTATCCATCTATCCATCCATGTGTTTTCAGAGAGCAAGAGCAGGAGGCTTTTCCTTTGGGCCACTCCCAGTTAGTCTACGCCTCACTGGCTCAAACCAGGTCACATGGTTCCTGTTAATGCCCATATATGGAGCGCAGAAGGTGGAGTAAAGAGAAGGGAAAGTGTGGGAATAGATTGTTTGAGCGCTGCTGTGGAGTGTTCACTCTGCAGGGGACAGACAAGGAGGCATGATGGGGATGTTGGATGTGAAGCTGACAGACCTTCATCTGAGCCAGAGGCTGATGTAGTGTATTTACATCACAGCTCACAACAACAATATGCAGAGTTTAGTCCACGTGCTGCACTGTTATGGATTTTTCTCCAGGGAAATTGTAGGCGCGCTTATCTGTGTGTGAAGTTATTCATTTTCAAGTCTGATCAGTAGAGATAAAAAAGTAAAGCAGGAGGTGGAGAAGTAGGAAAAGATTAGCAGAAATGTCGGAAAGATGCAACCTGAAGACCTTGACGGCGGCTCTGTGTTGCTTTTACCACAAGAACTCTGTCATGAATGGAAAGGTGAGACAGAAACAGCAGTGTTTGTGTGAAGATGCATGCAGTGTGTGTTACAGATATCACTAAGTATTTGTATTTTTTCTGTGAAATCCTTTATGCTGAAAATGTTTGCATGTGGTTTTTTTTTTGCAAGCTTTTTATTTGCAGCTTCAAAGCAGCATGATGACATCAGAATTAGAATATTTTATTAATCCCAGGAGGAGTTATTTGGTGTTACAGTCACTCCATTAAAGTAGAATGTGAAGTAGCAGGAAAGAATTATCGATACAACAGAAAAAGAACAATATATAAATATGTATATAAAACTCTAAATATATATAATTCTGAATATGTATATGTACTAAATATACATATTAAACACCTCTATTAAGACACAAAATGAGAACAGCAATTTGTGCAATAAGTAGTAGACAATATATTATCAACATGATAATAAGTGTGCAAAAATATTGTCGTGTGTAATTATAATTAAGTGTTTAATAAGGTGGAGTTGAAAATTTATTGCACTTACTTTTACTGTGAGCATTAAGTGATCATCAGTTTTGTTTTATTGCATCACATTTGGAAGACTTGTCTGTGACTTCATCTTGTATTTTATAGATGACAATACAGGAAACAGGTCATAAAGAACTCAATAAAAAAATGAGAACAGCAATTTGTACATTGATCTACAAAGACCCAGTGCTGCTTTTTTGGTAGTTCCCAAATGAAGTTTTCTCTATTTTTAACCCTTTTTTGAGTGATTTATCACTATTTACTCAAATATTATGCTCCGTATTTTGCATTTTTAAGTGAAAATCAGGTATTTTCTTATATTTAATGTACTGATTATGTAGATGTTCATTAAAGCTCCGTGGGTTATTACATCCAAAATAGAGAAAACTGGAGAAAAATATTGCTTTTTCTGTAGAATATATTGTTAACCGAACATAAAATTAAGTGTCTCCATCCACTGTCATTGATCCAACTCAATGGGTTTTACTGGTGAATCAATGTTGTAGAAGATGACGGTGTTTCCATGGTAACTACGGAGCCTCTGAACATCCAAATGACCATGAAAAGATGATAAACTGCATTTTTCACCAATTATTTACGAGTATTGATAGGATTAGTGGATCAACAGTTATTAAGTGGATGATTTTGGTCACCTGTGGATGTTTGGGTCTTTATGGGTTAAGTACTAGACAATATATTATATTAATATGATAATTAACCCTCCGGTATCCGGGTGCGCCTTTTAGGCACACTTGGCACTTCGTGTTAAAAAACTTCATATTATTTTTCACAATTTAAATAAGGTTAGAATTCAAAAGTTGTTCATTTTTGCATAATCTTTAAAATTCTGGCCACCAACTAAAATTTGCACATTGTAAACAAAAGAAAATTACAAGACTAGCATCTGTCTCCCAAGTGTGCCTAAAACACACTATTTCTTCCATTTGATATGTATGATTAGGACTGACCTTGATTTACAAAAATAAAATCAAATTAGAGCAGAAAAATAAATCAATATATAATATTTAATAGTTTGATTTATAGGTGTGCATTTTACGCACACTTGGTGACAGATGCTAGTATTTTTGAACATTTGACCTAGCGCCAAAAATAATAATGCAAATTAACCAGTGTTGGAGTTAATCATTGACATATGCCAGGATGCAAAAATCAAATAATATGTGATCCACTTTTTATGTAGTATATTGAAAAATATAATTTTTTTGTGTTTTTTGCATCCAAAAAAATGGTTTGTTTACATTACAAACACAGCATTTAAAGGGTTAAAAAATGTGACAATTATTGAGTAATTGGTATTTTTATTTACGGCTCAAGTTGATGAAATAGAAAAAAAGTGTAAAAGAATTAAAAAACAAACTGAATGAATTTTTTTTTTTACATTATTCCACAAGTGTGCCAAAAAGGCACACTTGGTGCTTAGTAAGGGCCTTGCTGGACAGGATACCGGAGGGTTAAGGAAATACACATAAGTGTGCAAACATATTGTTGTGTGTAATTATAATCATGTGTTTATAAGGTGGAGTTAAACATTTATTGCATGTACTTGCATGTAGTGATCATCAGTTTTGTTTTAATGCATCACATTTGGAAGACTTGTGTGCAGCTTAATCTTGTATTTTATAGATGACAACACAGGAAACAGGCCATTTAAAAAAGAACTCTGTAAAAATGCATGAAGCATACTGTTCTGTAGAAAACAATGTAAAAAGTCCAGGACCACACTTCCACTCAGAGCAAAATCTAATCAGACTGAATAGTCCTCCTCTTTCCCTCACTCTCTCTGTGAGTCGAACACTGGGCTTTTATTACTCGGACCAGACGCTCTCATAAATGACCAACTGTGTGACTGACTGTCTGTGTGTGAGAGAGTGTGAGATATATAGCTGGTTTCGTCCATAACCAGCGCCGGCAAGAGACAGACAAGGCAGTGTGTGACGGCCAAGGGTGAGACAGAGATAGTTATAGATGCTGAGGTACCAGGATGAGGGTGATAGTCCTCATGAGGATGATAAATCAGTAACTTGTGATAGTGTAGCTCCGTAACGATGTAGAATGTATGAATGCCATTAAACTGATTGGATGGAGAGAAGAGAAGCAGAACGCTGCAGGATGAGGCGATGTGGTTTGACCCTTTGGAGGAGACTCTGTTTAGTTTGAACTTCCCAGACCACGTTTCTTTTTTGACGTCATGCCCAGATGATTAAAAAAAAAACTCCTTAAATTCAAGGTTTGGCTGATTTGTGCTGTTGTGACTGTAAAAATATCTGATGTACTGTACTTTGTCTGAAGGTCAGTCTGAGTTTACAGTGACATCAACCCATAAAAACCCAATCAAGCAACTGGAGACCAAAACCATCTACTGATCTAAACTGTTTAATAACTTCTGAGCCACTAATCCTGTCAATCTATGTCAATAATTGGTGTAAAATGCAGTTTGTCGTCTTTTCGTGGTCAGCACATATGACACATTTGGACATTCAGACGTTCCGTAGTTACCGTGGAAACACAGTCATCTTTTTCAACATTGATTCACCAGTAAAACCCATGGGGTTGGATCAATGACAGTGGTTGAAGGTGCTCAATTTTGTGTTAAATTATTGATATATTTGCTTAAAAAGTCACTTTTTTTCACTTTTCTGTGTTTTTTATCATAATAACCCTCAACTTTAATATGAGCGTCCATGAACATCTACATATTCAGTAAATTAACCCTTTCATACATGACTTTCACATTTGTGGACTCATATAGTTGCGGAAAAATTATTAAACCACCCCTTGTTTTCTTCAATTTCTTGTTCATTTTAATGCCTGATACAACTAAAGGTACATTTGTTTGGACAAATATAATGATAACAACAAAAATAGCTCATAAGAGTTTAATTTCAGAGCTGATATCTAGACATTTTCCATGTTTTCTTGATAATAACCAAAATCACTTCAGTTCTTGCATCAATAGCTATGGCACTGTACGGACAAAAACAGTGCTTTTAGGCATTCCATGTTTTCTTTTCTCTGTTTTAGTCACATGATACACACAGGAGTTAGTACTTGATTGCATAACCATTGTTTTTGATGACTTTTGATGATCTAAAAATTTTTTCTGTGTGTAGTTCAAACTCACTTTCCAAAGGGTTATAGAGGCAGTATTCTCCAAACCACATGAGGGCAGTCACTATAGACCCTAAGCAATACAATGAAAAAAGTAGGATCTTTGTTTTAGAATTTTTACTGGACAAGATTTTCACAGCTTCATACAAAAAAAAAACCAAAACTGTCCACTGCAAAGGACATACCAAAAAAAAAAAAAAAAATTGAAAAATGCATCTGAAAAAGCTGTTGCATCATGATGTTTCCAACCGGTTCTCGGGAGGTTAAATATCTTCTTAATAAAACCTTATAAAAAAAAAAAAAAGAAATCAAAATGCATTTCAACTTTAGCCTAATTTTGAATAATAAAATCAATCCAAAAAAAAATAACAAATAAATCTAGATCAAATTTTTTCATAATTCATGCATGAAAGGGTTAAACATAGGAAAATACATGATTTTCACAAAAAAAATGCAAAATTCAGACAATGATATTGAAATAAATGGTGATAAATCATTTAAGAAAGGTTAAATCTAGAGGAAAATTCATTTGGGAACTGACACAAAAGTCACACTGGGTCTTAAAGAGTTAAAAGAGCTGTTTTGTTATTAATATGAGCGGCTTCGATAAGACTCCAGATCTGTAACTGACATTTTAACCCTTTCCTTCCATTCTTGTTTTTCTGTTTAATATGCCTTCCTCAGTTTTACTTTTCTTTCCAAAGGGCCTGAGGTTTTATTCCATTCTCTTTTCTCCATGTTTCTTTCCTCCGTCTGTTTCTCTGGAAGGTCGCCCATTTAACCCAAGAGGCATATCTTCATCAAAACTCCTCTGCATTCAGTCAGATCCTTCTGACCTATTTTGTGTTAACAGTACACAGGGAATGATTTATCTGTTTCTATCATTTTAATCTAAAGCTTTGCAACACTGTAACTGTACATATACAGATTCACGCAGAGATAAAATAAAATACACCAGTCAAAAACAAAGTACATACAGTACAAAATTTGTCTATTATCATTTTGTTTTTACTATGTAAGCTCCTGCTGTGCTTATACAGTGAAAATTCCTTACTTTTTTGCTCCAAGAATAGGTCTAAAAGTTACAAACTCAACTTTTTTTCCTCAAATAGACATTCACCATAAATGTATTCATCCTGAGCTGTTAGTTTGGTGCATGAATATGTATGGAGAACAGTCTGTTTTAATGCAGAACCAGTAAAACTTAAACTGTTCAGTTTAATGATTCTCATGAAGAGATGCAGTGAAACATGCAATAACACTCGATGCGTTGCACACCAATGCAACAGTATAAGACACTGCATCATGTCAAATGCAACATCTTTGTGAACTTCCACTGTATCTGACAGCTTGACAGTCTACTTTTTGCAGGTTATTATGTGTAGCATCTTAGTGTTATTTTTGTGGCAGTTCCCAAATTAATTTTTCTCTCTATTTAACCTTTATGTGATTTATCACCATTTATTATAGTATTATCCTCTATATTTAGCATTTTTCAGTGTAAATCATGTATCTTCCTATTAGGGATGTAACGATTACTGGTATAATGATAAACCGCGGTAAAATTGCAGACGGTTAGTTTTACCGTTTAAATTCTAATTATCGTGATAACCGTGTTTGAGTACCGCACTTTTCCGGAGAAAACGCCTGTGTATATGTTTTTATGTCAAATATTTGAGTGTAGTTTTATTACTATTTTAATTGTATATACCTAATGTCTGGAACCCATATTTACTTTTCAAGTCTTTGAAAAGGTTTGTTAAGCATCTTTGTGTTATTTATGCAATAACGTATATATATTTTTCAAATTGGATTTTATATTTTTTTGTGTTTTCTGTCCTTTTGTGGGTTTTTTGTAGGTTAAAGTGGAAAAAAATAGACAGATGATATATATATATATATATATATATATATATATATATATATATATATATATATATATATATATGATATAAATATATAAAATGATATAAATTTATAAATATAAATGAAGTTGTGCTGAAAAAAAAAAGATCCAAACATGGGTATAGTAAACATTTGTTTGTATAATATATAAAGGCAAAATCAAAAGGACTGAAAAACAGCTAAAATAGGCTCAGACCACTAAGGGTTAATATTTGAAGGTTTCTGCAACAGAAGGTACATTGTGCCAATTATTTTATTTGTTTGTTTTTTTATTTGTTTTTTTTTTTTTTTTTTTCTCTAAATACAACTTGGTTATATTATTTCAGTGTGTGTATCAGTACTTTTTGAGCACAATTTCAATAATACCACAATAATAATGATAACCGTGATAATTTTGGTCATAATAACCGTGATATGAAATTTTCATATCGCTACATCCCTACTTCCTATATTTGATTCACTGATCATGTAGATGTTCATTAAAGCAGAGAGTAAAGTCAAAGGTTATTATGTCAGAAACAAAGAAAACTGAAGAAAAAGTTACTTTTTCAGTAAAAATCTTATAATTAACTGCACATAAAACAAGTGTGTCCATCCACTACCATGGATCCAACTTCATGGGTTTTACTAGTGAATCTGCTACTTTCTTATATTTAATTTACTAATTATGTAGATGTTCATAAATGCTCAGATTAAAGTTGAGGGTTTTTCTGTCAGAAACAGAGAAAACTGAAGAAAAAGTGACTTTTTCAGTAAAAGCCTATCATTAACTGAACATAAAACAGTTGTCTCCATCCACTGTCACTGATCCAACTCCATGGGTTTTACTGATGAATCAATGTTGGAGAAGATGACGGTGTTTCCGCGGTAACTACGGAGCATCTGAACATCCAAATGGGTCATATCTGATAACCATGAAAAGATGACAAACTGTATTTTACACCATGGGATTAGAGGATCAACAGGTATTAAACAGTTTAGATAAGTGGATGTTTTTGGTCGGTGGTGGGTGTTTGGGTCTTTATGGGTTAAAATATGAATAAGGATAGTGAGTGAGGTACTTGCCACAGTTCCATTTTTGCCATTTTCTGATAAAATGACAAAAATGAGTGGGTCATGACAGTAAACAGACAACATTTTACTGGTTAAACAGCTGTCATAATGCTTTACTTCTCAATATCAGATGAGCTACAGCCGCTTAATTCTGGAAAAAAAAAACCATCCACTGTATTACATATGTTCTAAAACCAGACAGTGGCAGTTTGAGTCACTGGCAGCACCATCACCAACACCATGGCCAGGCCCAGCTGCAGCTTTTCCCTGCAATGCATTGAGATGAATCATGAATCAGCTGCACTAAATCCCGGTGGAACAAACTATAACTCTCATAACCGTCTGTCGAAATGGAAAAAACACCTATTCGTGTGCATTGGGATTTTTTATTACTTTTTTCTCTTACTTTCTTCGTCTCTGCTCATCCAGAGATCCAAGTTCTTCTGTTTGACTTCTGAAATACATCCTCATACTTCTGCACTTTTATAATTCTGTGTTTTCGACAAACCTAAGACTGGAAACAACCAGTTTTCAGTTCCACATATACATAAGGTATGTGTCTAAAAGTATGTGGAAACCTGATCTTTCTAACCAAAAATGCTGCCTTAACTGTTTACATTTTAAAATGACTTTGTGCAGGAATTTAGAGACTGGCTGCAGGGATTTGCAGCCTTGAGCCACATGGGAATTGGTGACTTCAGGCCTGGATTTTGGGCGACGATGCCAGACTTGTGGTTGTTGTTGTGGTTCGTCCCGTACATGTAAGTGGGTTTGAGGCTCCAGACGACTTCAGATCGACACCAGACTCTGAAAAGTGAAGTTTGGAAGAATTTGAAAGGGATGTCCAAATACTTTTGGCCTCTGTAGTGTGGCTTTAAATGACCAGTACAAATATCCATAGATAACTGATTAAAAATAAACACCCTATCTATGGACAGCTGATATTGGATCACATAGATATTACAGTAATTTGTATTTATGGGGAATTTATCAGATTTTATTCTGTTGGTGTTGGTTTGTGTGATTACCGGCTGACGACTGGATGGTTGACAACAGCGACATGTGTTGGTAGTCTGTATTTTGGGTACTGAGTACAGTTTTAGTACAGTTGTTAGGTTGTTTTTTTATATACTGCATTAAACCATTATGATTGTTGTATTTTCATGTTTATTGACTGTTATTTTTTAGACAAAATGCCCCTCCAGGATATTAAACCTTTCATGCACACTGGTCACAACAGCGGACAGCTATTCTACAGCTGTTCCCTTGTATATTCATTGATTTTGTTGTTCTTTTTGTTGTTGTTGTTTTTTTTTTTACACATATCTTTATTAAAGTTTAAAGACACTACATATCTTTTCTGACATGAACTGGTAACATTATGTAGATCTCTCCTGAGCATAAACCCCCAGAATCACAAGCCCTCCCCATAGTTTTCACACAATTTATCAGTAAATACATGTTTCTGTGCATCAAAAATTAAATGTGTGATGTCCAGCTGAGTGGACATTTTTGCAACTTAATGAAAAATAGGTTCATGAGATTTTTTTTTTTTCATTATTATTTTTTTTATGTATTTATACATTATTTTAAAATGATTTTTATTATTATTATTAATTTTTTTTTAAATTTTCCAGATGAAAATTTTCAATCGCATTGTTTTTTTCATGCCTAAAGAGGAATAAAAACACTCAGGAAAAAATTTTGATTAATTTTTTTTTGATTAATTCAATTTTTGAAAAATTGAATTATTCTCATAATTCGTGCATGAAAGGGTTAAAGTTTCATCCTATTCAATTCATAAAGACCCAGCGCTATTTTTGTGACAGTTACCAAAAGATTTTTTTGCTTTATATTTAACCTTTCTCAAGTGATTTATCACTAGTTATTATAATATTTTCTTCTGTATTTTGCTTTTTTTTTTGTGAAAAGATGGCATTTTCCTATATTTATTTACTGATTATGTAGATGTTCATAAAAGCTCAGATTAAAGTTAAGGGTTATTAAATCAAGAACAGACAAAACAGAAGAAAAAGTGACTTTTTCAACAAAATCTATCATTAACTGAACATAAACCAAGTGTCTCCATCCACTGTCATTGATCCAACTCTGTGGGCTTTATTGGTGAATCAGCGTTATAGAAAATGACAGTGTTTCCACATTCACTACAGAGCCTCTGAACGTCCAAATGGGTCATATCTGATGACCATGAAAAGATGCAAAACTATATTTTACACCAAATATTTACATTTAATAAGGGGATTAATGGATCGACAGGTATTAAACATTTTACATCAGTTGTTTCAGCTGTTTCAGATAATAAATATGCTAAATACTTCAAGTCCATTTTTTTTATTTTTTACTAAAACACACTGTTTTAAGTATTCAAGCATAAGCATGGTGATTCCCAGCTCCAGATGACATGGGACGCCAAGGAGGACTTGGTCTGAATGTATCAAGGCAGACATGAAAGTATGCAACCTGGCCAGCATATAGTCCCAGAAAAAATTATTAGACCACCCTTGTTTTCTTCAATTTCTTGTTCATTTTAATGCCTGGTACAACTAAAGGTACATTTTTTTTTTGGACAAATATAATGATAACAACAAAAATAGCTCATAAAAGTTTAATTTCAGAGCTGATATCTAGGGCCTCCCTAATCCGAATGACAAATAGCATGGAATAACGAATGACCTAGCCCTAACCCTAGTGGTCATTTGTTATTCCATGTCATTTGTCTTTCGGATTAGGGAAGCCCTGATATCTAGGCGTTTTCCATGGTTTTCTTGATAATAACCAAAATCACTTCAGTTCTTACATCAATATCTATGGCATTGTACTGACAAAAACAGTGCTTTTGGGCATTACATGTTTTCTTTTCTGTCTGTTTTAGTCACATGATACACACAGGAGTTAGTACTTGATTGCATAACCATTGTTTTTGATGACATTGTTTTTGATGGTCTAATATTTTTTTCTGTGACTGTAGACCTTTATTATCTCTGTCACTTGAACAGTGAAAATCAGTTTAGCAGTTCTGTTCTATTTAGCAGCAAAAACACTTAGTGCAAAAAGGACTGTCTTGAAATATCACACAAAATACTACAGTAGGTTGATGGTCTAATGATTTTTTCCACGACTGTAGAGCCGCTGAACAGAGTTGCTTGGAGAGTGGGTCTTAGACACTCCTCTAGTGGCCTGCTGCCTACCCCAGAACCTGGGACACCCATAACAGATGTAAACTAAAATCAGGATTAAGCAAGCAAACACATTGTTTTAGGGATATATTATTAATAATTATGATAATTAATGGCCAGATATTGAAATTTTAGTTCTTCCTGAAAACAAAGGTGCAAAAGAATTACCCAAAAAAATACATTTTCTGACACTTCTGTTGCAAAGAAAACATGAACATACCTAGGCGGCCTGTTATAATGGTAGTCTTAAATAGGTTAAATAAAACATCAAGTACATGATGTTGTGCAGAGACACACTCAGATACCCATTTTGGGCAGTGTCTCTGATGGCACTGATGGTCTAAACACAGGAAAATGCATCTATTTGGTTGTGTACAAACAGGAAAGGTGGGGATCTTGTACTGATGTAGAGATGCAGAAATCAAAAGATCCCATTATAGCTTTTATCCTCCCTGTTGAGCTCCAAGACTGTCCGTTCAATCAGATATTAGCTGCAGAAGCTGGGTGTCCTGTCTGTAGATATGATCAGATTGAATTCAATAAAGGTTTTCATTGTTTCAGAGTTTCCTCAGTATTGCACAATATTTCATATGCCTACTTATGGGAAAATAATGAAAAATATTTTGCTGAGTAACCAGTTAAAGTTTTTCTTTGCCTTTTCTTCTCTTGAATGTGTTTTCCAAAATTGCTGCACTACAGGCTTCAACGTGATGATGATGACATTTTGGACTCATTCCATGTTTTATTTTATTATCATTACTTTTATTTTCTATCTCAGATTCATTTTGCATGTTGATGGATTCATACTGAGGGAGAAGAGAAGCTGACAGGGAAAAGTAAACGTCGTATAAACAGACTAAACTGCAGTTATTTTAATGATGATGAGGATACTGACGATGGTCTTTGCAGGAAGCGTTTAATGGTTGTCTCTCCATGGTAACGCTGTTCCTTATGAAAACCATCTAAAGGGAACACATGAAAGCAGGGTTAGATTGTGTCACTTGCAACAGTCAACCTTGAAACTCACGGATTGAAAACACTCCATTCATTGCCACAGATTTAATATTTTATGAAGGAATGAACAAAGTTTTCGAGTCAGGGTCTTAGGTGTTACGATGAGAGCTTTATTGAAGCAATATCAAACTAAGTGTCCTTAAATACCAGTGATTTCAGATGTGAAGAGGAAATAAAATACACATTTAATCTAGCTTGTTTATTTCAATTTCATTTAAGTATTTACACATGAAAAGGTGTAGCATTGAAAAGACGTTCAAATATATTATATTTAAACTGCACTAGAGCCACTTTACAGCATAGACTTTAGATGCATGAACTCAATTTTAACCTCCTAAGACCCAGGAAATGTCAGCAAAGTACCAGCTTTTTTTTTTTTTTTTTTTAATTAAATAAGTGCCTATATTGGAAACATCATGATGCGACAGTGTTTTCAGATGCAGTTTTTAACATTTTTATGGAATGTACTTTGTGGTAGAGTTTCCTTTTTTTTTTGTCCACAAATGCGAACAGAAAACCCATAGCTGGGTCTTAGGAGGTTAAAGGAGATTGTAACTGTAATGATTTATGCCTGTCTCATTCATGACCTACAAATATTTTTGAATGAAAACTTCAACAAAATGATCTGCTTCTTCTACCATTTTTTAGAGACGTGTGTCATAACAGGACCACCGGCTGACGACATATTGCAGCTTAGATTATTTGCTCCAAACCAGTTCATGGGAAGGCGTGTGAATCTCATTTCAATTTTTGCAACGTTTCAAAGTTTTTCTTGAAATTTTCTTGGAATTTTAGGCAAACACAGATACTAATTTTGGACCTGAAAGTAAGATTTAATGTCTGAAGTACTTGTGCAATGCAAAAAAAAGTAATTTCAAGAGAGTAAAAATGAATAGTTTTAATCAGAAAATGTATCTCATCAAACTTTGTTTGAACCCATAAAGGCCCAAACATCCACTGGTGACCAAAACCATCTACTGATGTAAACTGTTTATTACTTGTTGATCCACTTATCCATCAATATATGCAAATAATTTCAATTCATTTTATTTGTAGAGCCCAATATCACAACAAGGTCCCCTCACAGGGCTTTACAGAATTTGTTGAATATGAAAACAAGCAACAGTCAATGACGCAAATGGATTAATGTCCTGGGCATCCCCCATTCTTAGACCATCCTTCTTGGCAAAGAAAAACAAACAAACAAACAAAAAAAAACAGTGTGAAAAGAGAAACCTCAAGGAGAACCACAGTGAAGGAGAGATCCACTCCCATGGACGGACAGCTGATAATTGGTGTAAAATACAGTTTATCATCTATTCCTGGTCCTCAGATATGACCCATTTGGACGTTCAGAGGCTCTGTAGTTACCATGGAAACACCATCATCTTCTACAACATTGATTCACCAGGAAAATCCATGGAGTCGGATCAATGACAGTGGATGGATACACTTGTTTTATGTTCAATTAATGATATATTTTGCTGAAAGAGTCACTTTTTCTTCAGTTTTTGATATAATCACCCTCAACTTTGGTCTGAGCTTTAATGAACATCAACATGATCAGTAGATTAAATATAGGAAAATACCAGATTTTTGCTCAAAAGATTGCCAAATAAAAAAGATAATATTAGAATAAATGGTAATAAATCACTTAAGAAATGTTAAATATGGAGACAAATCCATTTGGGAACACTGGGTCTTCATGGGTTAATTATTAAATAATACTGATCCACATTTATCCAGAAACATGCAAAATTTATGTATTTATTTGCTTGCTTGCTTGGTTGTGATAAATTGTAAAAGTGCAGTGACGAATCGAGGAAGGACGGTTTCCATGGATCCTATGTGCTCTATTGTCAAGTCTTATTATTGACTGTGTAGTGTCCTTCATGGTAAAAGAACAAAACTGGAGGCACTAAGAAATAAATGATTTAACGTGAAGTGTATCTGAGACCGTTTATTCATAAAAGATATGGGCTTATCTTTCCATAAACAGGTTGATTTTCATTACATTATGAATGCAGTAATGTCCAGTCTGAAATATTCCATGAGGGTTTTTTGTGATGGTCGGTGTTGAATTGTATAATGAATAGGGTCAGATATAAATATTGATTCCTCTGAGGGGTGGAGTACTGCAGCATTTTTTAATATTCTACCTCAGGCAGCTTTCATAATCTTTTGTTATTTTCCGTCCTGCACATGTCAAGATTAAATTGATGATGAACTGCAGGTCAGGGTGTCATGTAAAAATCCTGGATTGGAGCCGTCTTTGAGCTTCCACATCATAATAGAAAACATGGAGGATTTGGACAAGACAAAGATTATAACATTTACCAGTACATATATGTATGTATGTGTGTGCGTGCGTGTGTGACATGATGAGGTATAGGAATTATAACACTAAAAGGTTATTCATCCCCACCTCAGTGCGCTCAAAGGACAAGCAGCTTACACAGACGTCCACTGCCTCTGATTGGTCATCGCAGCTAAGACTGGATTGTCAAAGCAACAAAAATGCTTTCTGTTCTTGTGTAAAACCCAGGAGATCCAAAGGAAATCCAATTACTGTCGAAATCCTTTTGAATAGTGGCCTTTGTTTTTTTTGCTGCTCTAAAAACGACTGCACTTTAACGCTGAGTAAGAGATTATTTTCATTGCATGTCAGCTTTTTAAGACTGTGGAAAGAAATAAGGAAGTCCAGCGAGAATGAATGATGCATCTAAACATTCTGTGACAAATATTCGTCTTCAAGGATATACAATCACGGAAAAAATTATTAGACCATGCCTTGTTTTCTTCAATTTGTTGTTCATTTTAATGCCTGGTACAACTAAAGGTACATTTGTTTGGACAAATATAATGATAGCAACTTCTGATCAGTAGCTCACAATAAAATATAAGTAATAATTCCTTGTTTGCAAGTAAATATTTATGGCATTTGAAGGAGCGAGTGGTAAAGAATACAGTCATGGAAAAAATTATGAGACCATCAAAAGTCATCAAAAACAATGATTATGCAATCCAGCACTAACTCTTGTGTGTATCATGTGACTAAAACAGACAGAAAAGAAAACATGGAATGCCTAAAAGCACTGTTTTTGTCAGTACAATGCCATAGATATTGATGCAAGAACTGAAGTGATTTTGGTTATTATCAAGAAAACATGGAAAATGGATAGATATCAGCTCTGAAATTAAACTCTTATGAGCTATTTTTGTTGTTATCATTATATTTGTCCAAACAAATGTACCTTTAATTGTACCAGGTATTAAAATGAACAAGAAATTGAAGAAAACAAGGGGTGGTCTAATAACACTGGTCAACAACAAATTTATTGTTTAAGTTTTTTGAGCTGATTTAGGATAATTTTGGTGTGCTGAATCCAAAAATCACATTAATTTTGCTCAACTTGCTTTTTGGTCAACTTTATGAGCTATGCTACATTTTGGCTTTTTAACATTTTTGCTTACATTTATGGGCATTTTCACGTCATATGATACAAAATTCTTTCATATTTCTTGCAATAAACGAGTTCTGAAGATTTTACTTTTGCCAATTTATGATTAATGTTTTTTTTAATATTACAGGTGAATGAAATGGCTTCGACTAGAAGATCTTGCAAAAATAAGCCTGACGTATTCTGCTACATCTGTGGTGAATACACCATTGTACCTAACAGGAATCCTGTTAGAAAAGGATTTTTTTTCTCTTAAAACCTATTTTGGGTGAGAACTATATAAAAAATCAACTGATAAAGTCACAAAAATGTAATTAATTTTGTGAGAAGATCAAATTTTTCAAAATCAAATTAGCAAAAAAACCTGACCTGATTGAGAAAAACAGATGTCATTTTTGGATTTAGCGGTGCAAAATGGTCCTAATTTAGTTGAAAAAACCTAGACAACTTGCAAAAAACATTTTTTTTGTAACCCAGTGTAATTTTTTCTGTGACTGTAGTTCATAAGAGTTTAATTTAAGAGCTGATATGATCTGGCTATAAACATAAAGTCTCAGGTTGATTTTCATTACATTATGCAATTACATTAGGCAATAATGTCTGACTCATGTTGTTTACAGATGTTCATAAAAAAACACATGGTAGAGCATAATATTAAATCATAAATGCTATTATAATCATATTATTATTATGTGTATATACATGGGTGCTTCTATGAAACTGGTCCCTAAAAACAGAACATGGGGGCTAAAAATTCAAACCAGTTGTAGACTAATGTTATGAAGCAAGTTTGGAAGCACTTTGGGTTTATTTTAAAAATAAATACTTACTGAGATAAAAGACAAATTATTTTTCAGATAAAACACATTTTTATATTATTTTACATTATATTTAATACAAAAATCTGCATGTAACATGGTAAAAAGGACACGAAAATTACGTGCAACTATTTTTTTGAATATTTTTTAATTCTCTCACAGGTACATTATGGAAATTGAGCTAATTAGGCAAGGCAAAGTGTTTCACAAAAATGACCTCTGTTGCAAAATCGTTCGTGATTTATATGCGCTTAACTGGGCAGGTTCTGCATGTAACACGAGTGGACACAATGGGTTACAAACAAAACCTGGAATGAGACTGAGATTCATGAAAAACCTGCATGTCTGGATTAGAATTAAACACAGCGTTTTGATTTATAGCGGTATGTAAGAGCATTTACAGCCATGTTTTCCAAATCAAATGCACTGACACCTAGGTAGCTTTTCATGTTCCAATTTTGTTCCTATTTTTGGCCCCAGTATTTGATTAAAAATTCATTAATTTTGGGATGGGTCAGAGCAAGAGTATAATTTTTTTTGCATTTATCTGAGGTCATCATGAGCTACATCCTGGGGGGAAATATGTCTAAATTTCTCTTTTATTATTGGGTCTAAAAAGGTGTCAAAGTACCAGGGACCAAAATGGACATTCCATAGAAGCACCCACATATATTTTGTATTATGTATATATTTGTTCATATCTTTTCAGTTCTTTTCCAGTTTCAGTAATATTGCAGTTACTTCTGACTTTCACCTTGACGCTGCATTCAGAGGGAGTTTCTGAATCACTATCATGAGATGGCCGTCAACGCCGCCTTTGTCATGTCGCGCTGATTGTAGATAAACAACAGATTCAACAATTCATGTGCACTGATGCTAAAACAGCAAAAAAACAACTTGCAAAATGTGGCTTATCCGGGCGCCTGATGTTTCCGTCTTTGCCGTTCGCGTCAGTTCAATGTCAGTCAGGACTTGAGTTAAAATGTAATGATTCTCTGGTGAAGGTGTTTGACTTTATAGCTCAGTCAGAAAGCAGTAAACATGTGTAATCTGCAAGCATGTAAAACAGAAGGGGGGGGGCGGGGGGTTGCAGAGGGGCCGTGGGTTAGGAAAGAGCCTCTCATAAAGGAGGTTAGTGCAGTGCAGCCTGGTTCGGGGTAAATGCAGCTCAGAGGATGACATCATATTGCAGGGTCTTATTAAAAGCCGGGCTGTAAAAGAAAAGCTGGCCTCGCGTCGACCGTTACGATGTCCTCTTATTTCCACATCCTTCTCCTCTGTCCCTCCGTCGACACTCATCTGTTTCTCCTTGTGTTCGTCCCACCTAATGTACATAATCCATCCATTTCCATCTTTATTCATCTCTTTTCTCCACATCCTCGTCCACAACTCTCTTCATCATTTCTTGCTGGCAGTGTGACAGCAGATGTAAAAGCCTGTTAGTGTTTCTGTTGTAATGAATGTGATCATAAATGAGACTTTAATCAATGACAATAAAAGCAGGAATGTAGATGGGACACTCTACTCTGTCCCACAAAGAAGAGATTTAAGTCTCAGATGTTGAAACCAAGATTAATATTTGTGATCATCTTAAAGCAGTATGCGACTTTCATCACAATTTTTTTTGGTTTTTTTCCAAATTCGATACATTTGGGCAACACAGCGGTGCAGTGGATAGCACTCGTGCCTCACAGCAAAAAGGTCCTGGGTTCAATTCCAACACCAGTTGATGAGGGTGGGACCTTTCTGTGTGGAGTTTACATGGGTTCTCTCTGAGTACTCTGGCTCCTCCCACCATCCAAAGACATGCACTGATAGGTTAATTGGTTAATCTAAATTGCCCATAGAAGTAGTAGTAGTTTAGTAGTAGTAGTAGTAGTAGTTTATTCAGTCATGACAACGCCAAATATTGTACACAGTATTGACGTTTCACGCAAAAGAAAGAAAAAGAATCACAAAATCAAGAATCATGTGTTGAATAATGTGTTGAATAATGACTGAAAAGGTATAGGCAGAAGCAGACTGCTTATCAAGGCCTATCCTATATTACAACTTTTTAGGCTACCAACCTCCAAAGAAACAACAACAACAGATAATTAATTGCATTTATAAGCTTCAAAAATAGCTTTACAAACCATTTTCTTAAAAACCAAAAAAGAATTACATGTTTTTAAATTTATGTTGGCATCATTCCAAAATTTAACTCCAATAATGGACACACATCTCCTTTTCATACCGTTTTTTAGCTTTTTGTTACAGTAAATTTGCAAACACCTCTGAGATTATATGGAATGTCCTGAATTGAAAAGAACCTCTGTATTGGGTCAGGGAGCATTTTTGATTTTGCTCTGAACATAATTTGCATTATTTTATAATAAAAGAGATCATAAAATTTCATCACATAAGAATTTAGAAAAAGTGGCTCCGTGTGAGCATAATAATCAGCCTTATTGATAATACGTATAGCTCGTTTTTGCAGTTTTATTATTGAATTTATGGCGGTTTTGAAGGTGGATCCCCACAATTCCACACAGTAAGTTATATAGGGAACAATCAATGAGTAATAGATTAAATGCAAGGCCTTGGAATTCAATACATTTCTAGATTTATACAGGATTGCAAGTGATTTTGAGATTTTCCCTTTAATGTATTCAACGTGTTGTTTCCATGTTAGCTTTTGATCAACGACAACTCCAAGGAATTTAGTCTCAGAAACTCTTTCAATATCAACATTACAAATTTTTAATTTAACATTACAATCACTTGCATTTAAATTCCCAAAAACCATAAATTTTGTTTTCTTCATGTTTAAAGATAATTTATTGACATCAAACCAAGTCTTAAGATTTTCCAGCTCCATTTCTACACTGCACAGAAGTTCCTTTAAATTCTTTCCAGAGCAAAACAAATTGGTATCATCAGCAAATATTACATATCTAGAAGTGAATGTGAGAGTGATTATTTGTTTGTCTCTATATGTTCAGCCCTGCAATGAACTGGCGACTTGTCCAGGGTGTACCCCGCCTTCGCCCATAACTAGCTAGAATAGGCTCCAGTGACCCCCGTGACCCTAGTGAGGATAAATCGGGTTTAGATAATGAATGAATGAATTTGTAAAACCCCAGTGATAGCCTAATTACCACTATTTCGTTAGTCTTTTCATGCTTACACACCTGAGTCACTTCCCTCACGGTGATTAACTTCAAAAACGACTCCATCATAAACACAGTCCGCTTGTCAACGTCACTCTTTTTCGGAAATTTTGTCACGGAGTGCATTGTGGGAATGGGAATTCCACGCAGCAGTAATTTTTCTGTTTCTTTGTAAGTACTGAACCCAAATGTCGCATTTACCTCCATCCACTGACTAGACTCATTCTTTTAAACGACCCTAGTGGACTGTATAATTTTATGTTGTAGTGATCTGGCTCATTTTTTTGCCAAATCTGTGAGTAACCGCTTTTGCTTGGTCGCATTCCCACAATGCACTTCGCAACAAAATTTCCAAAAAGGCCCAAGTGATGTTTCGGTTTCTTGTGTGTATGTATACAACGACGAAAACGACAACAGCAACAATGACGACAACAATGACGAAGATGACGACAACAACAATGATGAAGACAACAACGATAAGGACAACAACAATGTCAACAACAATAACGAAGACAGTGATGATGACGACAATGACGATGACAATGACAACAATGACGATGAAGACAATGATGATGAAGGCAATAATAAAGACAACAATGATGAAGACAATGACAATGTCAACAAAGATGAAGACATTGACAACAAAGACGACAAAGACAACAACAACAACAAAGACAACGCCGAACACAGAACCGTCACAATAGCTCTTGGTCAGTCGAGCTACAAACTACATTCCCTGTTACTGATCACAAAATAATTGCTTGATTGCAGAATATAGGAGTTTTTTTTTTAACTGACACATGAACATGACTTCAGGTTGTTTCAGATTTCTTGGTAAACACCTCAGACGTATTTACCTAAAGGCCTTTGCAGACGTGTTTTTCCATTATGGGACAACAGTGAATATCAGCTCAGTCGATGTGAATTTTAATCAGGCTCAAGTAAATACCTGTCATCGAAGCGTTCTTATCAGTTCACCTTGTTGTGTTTGTGACAGTTTGGGTTTTTGCCGGTGCAACAGGAAAAGCCTGCTGTCAGTGCCAGTGTGTTAAAGGGTGTTTTAACTGATGTGATATTCAATTAGCTCAAACAGCAGGTCAGACTCCACTGGTTGAAAACGAAGTTCCTACATGTGCTTTATGACGCCTGTTCTGCTACACTGAGCTCTGTTGTTTTCAGTGTAGAAGCTGAAATATGATATGTACCTTTCCTGTCATGTATGGAGACATGGAGACTCAGGGCAGAGGGGTCTATTCTAATGACTTTACAGAGATGTAGATGTGGACATGTAGAAGACGAGGTATCAAGAGGAAAGCCTGTGTAGGGTTTCAGTTTTCACAGGGATACTTATCGTCATATTTACAATTCCATGGCTCGATAATGCCATTAGTGTGTGTGTGTGTGTGTGTGTATGTGTGTGTGTCATCATGTCTCACATTAAACTGCTTCACCTGTGCAGGTTTGGATCAGAGTCTTCAGGGTTTTAACGTTCACTGTCTGGAGGCATTTGTCTGCTTCAACTTTTTCCCAGTAGCATTTTACTGTTTTTAATTAATGCTAATCGTCAGGATTCTAAAAACAAAACTAACCTGAGCTGTAATGAAACTAAACATCTGAGAACAAGCTGTAACAGGCTTTTATTACCTGATTACATTTACTTTTACTTAGAATTTTTGGGCTCTAACTTTCAGCGATTCTCATTCTATCATGTGTTTTCAATAAATACAGTGAAAGATCTTTTTTGTTAACTTTCTAAAAAAATCAGCGCATTCTGATTTTTTTTACCCAGATTTTTTTCTCTCGTAAAGCTGCAATTTGTTTGTGCATCTGTAATGACAAAATATCTGTAATGTACTGAAGCCAATTTCTACCCTTTTGAAAAAGAAAAAGACCTCGCACCAGACTTCACATCTAAATATTAACAGATATTAAATGATTAAATATTATATTAAATTATATATTTTTCCTTAAAAGAAATAGTTTTATGTGTGACTTTATTGACTAAATGACTCATGTCCACATGAATGGTTTTCTTAAGGTATTTTTCTTTTTTTTTCTTTTTTTTTTTTTTTAATTTCTGTCCACAACCTTTGTTTAACAAAAGATCTCCACACTGACTACACAAAAAATAACTATGAACTGGTACCAAAGCTCAGACAAACCATTTTTTCTGTGGCCACGGTGGATAATATCAGATATAGCAGATCTAGAAGCTTTAATGTATCGTAAAGGAAAGTAGAAACAACAATGAGAATTTAAGTTAGAAATTTAATTTACCTTACACTCATGGCCAAATGTTTTGGAAATGGATTCTGTGCTTAAATGTGCTTTATTTGTCATAAAATTTCTTTGAAACCTTCATAGGGTACACTGTAATTTCCCAGTTTGGGGGAAATAAAGTACATCTATCTATCTAGCTACCTACCTACCTCTCTCCTAATTGTTTGTCATGTCCCTCAGAAACATGTGGAAATGTAAAAAATTCAAAACTTTGGCAGCACATTTTAAAACAAAACTTGTGTCATTCCCAAAACTTTTATCTATAACTGTAAGTCTTGGTTTGAGTTGTTGAAGTGTGTTCTTTACATGGCCTCGATTTGTTCATAATGCCAGTCTGGTTCGTCACCCAAAGGTACCGGTGCCAACCTTGACCTACTGCAGGTCATACACTGATTTATACACCTGGATTTGATGTTTCAGGTGCAGCTTCATTACACAAAACAATAATAGAAATGAGCAAAATGGGATGTGATGACATCATTTTCCAATCCATTTTCCCTGAACACACCATTTATCCAACATAAAATGAGTTCATGCATTGTAGAGAGGTCCACATGTAAAGAAAAATAACCCTTTTTGCTAAATATCTGCATTAGTATGTCAAAGTAGTGACTTAATATCAGTTTTTAAAAGCAATTACTTTTCAAAATAATCATCATTAGTCATTTTTTGACATTTTTAAATTAGTGATATAAATGAGCTTCCGTAGCGTATATGCAGTTACTTACACTAAATTCTTATTACTTTCGAATACATCTAAACATTAAAAAATACACAGTTGTAGGTCTGTCATTATTTTTGTCCTAATTGTGTCTTTAAAAGGGTAGTAGAAAAGACCCAATGAGCCACTATGGAACAAGTCCTTCTTCATGCAAAGAACTGTCAAAACAGAAGTTGAAGGAAAGGTCTGAGTCACTTGAGGGTGTGTGTGTGTGTTTATGTACGTCAGGTGAAGGTGTTCATGGAGGCAGGTCCGGGCGGTTGGGTGGGGACAGAAAGATAACATCACATTAGGACTGACTGGGCTCAAAGCCACGCGAGGAAACACACTGACAGAGGAAATGTATGAGCGAAGTGATTTACAGGACGTGTTTGGACGTTCTCTTATTATTACTGTTATGAAGTGAAGAAGGACATAGCTATGCAGAGACCCAGCAGCTGTCATGTAAGTGTGTGTTGTGGTGTTTGGTTTGATGCAGGTGTTTTGCTGACTCGGCCTTGTGGCAGAGCCTTCTGTCCTTTACTGGTTAATCTGTTAAAGTAGAGTTAAATGTACTGTTCCGTCGCTCTATGCTCTATCAGGAGGCTGGATGTTAAACCTGGAGGGTTCTGCCTCTTAGCTCTCAGACCTAATGCATCACTTATGTGACCTTCATTTGATTTAGTTTTATTATTGCAAAAGAGGGGATTTTATTTTAGGCTTTATCTTAAGGCAGGGGTGTCAAACTCATTTTACTTCAGGGGCCACATTCAGCCCAATATGATCTGAAGTAGGCTGGACCAGTAAAATAATAACAATGAAAAAAGTACAATTACTTCATGAAAATGTGTACATCTACAAAGTTTCCTTAAAAATGTGACTAAAGTGAACAGCCTGATATGCCATAAAAACAATAAGTGCAATTTTAACATTATGCCCAGGGATGGGAACTGATAAGAATTTAACGATTCCGATTCCATTATTGATTTTGCTTATCGATCCGATTCTTTATCGATTCTCTAATTGATTTTTATTGGGTTTGGGTGAGGGAATAACAGTGTACAAATGGGTTTGTTTGCATTAACTGTCTTTTATATTTTCATCACTGCACAGAAAATATTACATATGCCGTATGCACAAATAATAACAACATATGACCTGGTTTGGGCGGAGGGGGTCACACCATACAACTGTACAAAGTGAAAGTGAAACTTAAGATGCTTTACTACACTGAACAAAAACATAAATGCCACACTTTTGTTTTTGCTCCCATTTTTCATGAGCTGAACTCAACAATCTAAAACTTTTTGTATGAACACAAAAGGCCTATTTCTCTCAAATATTGTTCATAAATTTGTCTAAATCTGTGTTAGTGAGCACTTCTCCTTTGTCCTTTGCTGAGGTAATCCATCCACCTCAAAGGTGTGGGATATCAAGTTGCTGATTAGACAGCAGGATTATTGCACAGGTGTGCCTTAGGCTGGCCACAATAAAAGGCCACTCTAAAATGTGCAGTTTTACTGTATTGGGTGGTCCAGGGGGGTCAGAAAACCAGTCAGTATTTGGTGTGACCACCATTTTCCTCGCACAGTCTTCTTCATGAATTCTCTGAAACACCTTTGGAGATGGCTTATGGTAGAGAAATGAACATTCAATTCACAGGCAAAAGTTCTGGTGGAGATTCCTGAAGTCAGGATGCCGATTGCATATTCCCTCAAAACTTGTGACATCTGTGGTATTGTGCTGTGTGATAAAACTGCACATTTTAGAGTGGCTTTTTATTGTGGCCAGCCTAAGGCACACCTGTGCAAAAATCCTGCTGTCTAATCAGCATCTTGATATGCCACACCTGTGAGGTGGATGGATTATCTCAGCAAAGGAGAAGTGTTCACTAACACAAATTTAGACAGATTTGTGAACAATATTTGAGAGAAATAAACCTTATGTGCAAACAGAAAAAGTTTTAGATCTTTGAGTTCAGCTCATGAAAAATGGGAGCAAAAACAAAAGTGTGGCATTTATATTTTTGTTCAGTGTAATTCCTCTATGTCTCCTGCTGTTGTGCACCTCATTTTCCTTTTCCCTATCATTGGAAACTTTTATTTGAGGGGGCAGGATGTTTATCCCCACCCGACACCCCCCCTAGAACCAGGCCCGGATGACACCCTGGTGTTCGCTCTGCCACTCGATTCACAAGTGTTGCTGAGTTGGTATCAAACACGTGACATTCCTGCCAATGAATCGCATGCTGTGTGGACAAATGCTTGAGCATATTGGAGGGATTTCCCCCCTTTCAAGAAATGGAAGCTTTGCAAGTGTTACAAGTGTCCCTGGTGTCATCTTTACATGTGAAATGTGGCCATACTTTACGTACGTGTGACATCATCACGCATGCACAATGAAGGCAGAATCAATAAGCAATAAGAATCAATAAAGCAGGCAAATGATTCCAAGGAACTGAGCTGAGCTCAGTTCTCAATTCCCATCCCTAATTATGCCTCAGTTTATCATTTATACAAATGCATGACAATTTACAGAATACAGTGGATCTACAAATACACAAAACACTACGTAACGGACAGAATATTGTTAAAATTGCAGTTATTTGTCTTAAGACATTTCATGTTGTTCATATTTGATCAGGTTATTCAATTTTTTTGTGACAGGATAATGTGTTAATATAAACATTTTCATGTAATTTAATTTAATTTTTTTTTACACTAAAACAAAGAGAAAAATTTGGAGTTGTCATTATTTATAGGTTATTATGATAGTATTTTACTGGTCCATCCTATTTGAGAGCACATTGGTCTGTATGTGGCCCCTGAACCAAAAGGATTTTAAAATCCTTGATTGTTAATATCTTCTATGTAATTTTTGTATTTCACAAATTCATCCTAGGGGATGGATTAGACCCTTTTAGTGGGATGGTTTTGGAATGTGGGCCGTATGTTTGACACCTGTGTCTTAAGGGCTAAATGCCTTTTTTTTGTGTGTGTTTTGCAGCATCTGATTTTTTTTTTTTTTTTTTTTTTAATTGTACTGAATTCAAGAGTCTGTTTTTGTTGAATTGAATCAGTATTTTAATGTATACTCTACTTTCATTACATTTACCTTCAAATAAATAGTGTGTTAGACTGAAGATGGGCACAGGAATATATTGTATTTCTTTCTTTCTTCTTTCAATTTGTTACTAATACACTGTCACCAAATATCTATTTATTAAGCCCATGATACACATAGACACAGTAGTTGCTAAGACACAATGCCCTGTTGTACATAGTTGAATATAATGCCACAATGTAGTGAATACAGATATAATCCCTACTTTTTGTTCGTCTAGAGGAATTATTCTCCTTCAGTTACACAGACATTATGATGAATCAGAGATGTTTGTGTTTCACTTATCACATAACTATTGTTAGCACTGGTATAATATTGTAATTTAGATCATAAAAGACAGTGTTGTCTCCCTTTTATTCTCATAAGTAGTGTATCTGTTGCCAAATGTAGCATGTTGATTTAGTTATTATTAGTATTTTGTTAATTTAGCGTATGCGACACTATCATGCACAAAAAACATGACAAGATTTCATAAGAATTACTTTGTTTGTTGGAGGCTGGAGTTTGCATCTCAATACAGGGACAGCATTAAAGCTCACTGTTCTGTGTCTGAACCCAGAAAAGTGTTTTCACTGATGCAAACAACTGTATGTTTTATACTCACCTGCTGTACTTGAATGATGTTCACTAGATGGAACAATGGAGTTTTACTGGTCACATGAAGTGATTTCGACCCATGCACCTTCAGGAAATAGCCTGGTCCACTTCTGAAAAAAGGTTCAGAGCATGACATTATCTTGATTGTATTGTATCATGAGTTACTGTGTGATTCCCACCACTAGTGTATTATAAAAAACATAATTTTTCACAAGTCGTAATTAAAGTTGTAATTGAAGTCACTTGCATATTGTGTTGTTACTGAAGGACAGAAAGAAAAAAAAAAGTACTATGATTAGAAGTAAGTTTTAGACTGAACATGAAGCAGAATTTCAATTAAATAAGACTGTTTGTGTTCATTTGCTCATATAATAATGGCTTTAATTTTTTTTTCCAGTTTTATTTAAATTTTTTAGTGATATATGATTAACTTTATGGAAATAACTTAACTGAACAAATTACAGCTTTTCTGCTGCAGTGGAAGTGAAAGAAACAGTATTGAGAGATGTAAGTAAGTCCTACATGTGTCCAAACAGGCTGATTGGTCAAACACAAGGATGTTACTGCACCCTCTGAAGTATTATATGGAACACAATGCACTACAGGGAGGAGTATGTTACTTGTAACAAAGAAAGACAGGCCACTTTAATGCTTAAAAGTGTATTTAATGCTTAAAAATGCCTTCATTTTTGTCCAGTTTTATTTACATTTTCCAGTTGTATACTATAGACTAATAGAAGATGAAAAAAAAACTTTATGTTACAAATAACTTGTGTGCATAAAAATAAATACCTCCCTAAAAAGTCATTTTTCAGGGAAGTACTGAATTAACAAATAATGAGAGCTTTTCTGGGAAAGAATAACTCTTGAGAGATGTAAAGTCCTCCATGTGTCCAAACAGGTTGATCGATCAAACATAAGTGTTACTGCACCCTCTGAACTATTATATGAAACACAATGCACTACAGGGAGGAGTATGTAATTAGTAACAAAGAAAGACAAGGCACTTTAATGCTTAAGTGTATTCTGTTCCTTTTCGAAATTGTGCTTTATAGCTTTTTACCACTGTGTAAATGCTACGGATGAACAGAAGAAGACACTGAGCTCTGTTTCTGTGTGTTTTTCCTCATGTTGAGTATTTTCTTTCCTTTTTATTGCAGTTCTCCAGAGATCAGTTCATCCTGGACTGTCCTTCAGAGAAACTCCGCCGAGAGTTGGAGGAGGAGCTGAAGATGAACTGTGAGGAGCCCAGAAGCCACGCATGGTACCACGGAGCGATACCCCGCCAGGTAATACACACCTTCACACACTCCCATAAATCTGCACTGCGAGTCCCTCCCTTTAAAAGCCTGGGTAAAAACTTGTTGAACCAGATCACCTATTATTAGACATACTGCACACTCAGTGTTTACAGGAAGATTATAGCTTAAATAATGGCCTTAGCTGTAGAACCGGGGTTATAACATGAGGTCAGGGTATAAAAAGCCTCTTTTTACTGAGAGTGTGAGTAATTCAGAGAGACAGACAGACTGAGAGAAGGAGATTGTGTGCTCCCTGTGAAAGCCAACTCTGAGATGTAATCACTTTTAATAAGCTGCTTCCTCTGGCTGAACTAAACGGCCATTATATACTATACAAACACTTCCTTAATTAAGGTCTGGAGCTATATAAGTGTGAGAGAGAGAGAGAGATGTGACAACAGAGAGGAGCGAGTGAGATGGAAATCAGATTCTCCGTTCAGACATTTTCATAATGTTGAGAAATATTAACCCTTATGGAAGTGGTTCCTGATCTCCAGTTCTTCTGGTTACATCCACATGTATACACACATATCTATTTAAAGTGCTTCTAAAAACAGGACATGGGGGCTAAAAATTCAAACCAGATGTAGACTAATGTTATGAAGTAACTTTGGAAGGACTGTGGGTCTATTTTAAAACTAAATATTTACTGAGATAAAAGAGAAACTATTTTTCAGATAAAACAAATTTTTGTATTATTTTTTTTTTTATACAAAAAATCCCCATGTAACGGTAAAAAGGACACGAAAATTACACCCTTCTATTTTTCTGAATATCTTTTTATTCTCCCATGGGTACATTTTGGGAATTGAGCTAATTATGCAAGGCAGAGTGTTTCACAAAAATGACCGCTGTTGCAAAATCACTTGCAATTTATTTGTGTTTAAATGGGCAGGTTCCGCTTGTAACACGAGTGGACACAATGGGTTATGTGCGAAACCTGGAATGAGACTGCCAATTCATGAAAAACCCACATGTCTGGATTAGAAAAACCACTAGGATCCTCAAATTTAACACAGTGTCTTTATTTATAGCGGTATATAAGAGCATTTACAGCCATGTTTTCCAGATCAAATGCGCTGACACCTGCGTAGCTTTTCCTGTCCCAGTTTTGGTCCTATTTTTGGCTTCAATATTTAATTAAAAATTCATTAAAGGTGGGGTCTGAGATCTTGGAAAAACGGTTCGAGCTAGCTGCAATTTGAAAATACTCAATTCAAAAGTCCAAACCCCTTTCTTCAGACGTCCCTACGAAGTCACGCCTCCAGAGTAGTGGCACGTGCAATGCTTGTTCCCGAGGGTTCACGAGCACTGCACAGCAACAATTAGCCATGAGGCTCTGCTCCGTCCCCGGCTTTACTCCGATGCCATATATGCTCCGGCCCGGTCCCAGCCACAGCTCCGTCTCCCACACGGGTTGAGGCTCCCTCGCCGGCTCCGGCTCCGGCTCCGGCTGGCGTATCCATGCATACCTCATTCAGTTTCCTCTAGCACCCCCACTCTTCCAGAACAGCCCCAGTTCAGACCTATGTGACTAATGTTACATTTCCTAGTGATTTATGTTCGTGACAAATGTTCGTTTGCCGGTGAACTTTTCATCCTAATATAACTAATAAAGCCAGGTTCTGGCTTCGCTTCCTGTACAAGTGTTTCCAGCCTCTGGGAACGAGCAATTCATGCTCGAAGAGGGGTACGCGCAGAGGGGGGAAGGGGGGAGGGGTGAATGGCAGTTGAGTTTGATAGACATATCACCGTTCAATCATTTCGCGTGGGTGCTCAGAATGATTGGATGGTGTTTTTTCAGTCCTGTCTGTTCCACAGGTGACTAATTTGTTTAAATTTTTGTGTTAGAGTATTTAATTAATTAGTTATAATCAGGGTGTGAAGGGATTTTAAGGAATATAGTAACAAATGCTCCAGAAGAACATCTCAGACCCCACCTTTAATTTTGGGATGGCTCAGAGCAAGAGTATAATTTTTTTTTGCATTTATCTGAGGTCATCATTAGGTACATCCTGGGGAGGAAATATGTCTGAATTTCTATTTTAGTATTGGGTCTAAAAAGCTGGAAAAGTGCCAGGTACTGAAATGTACCCAGTTTTATAGAAGCACCCATTTATGTGTATTTAGAGCTTCACATAGTTTTGTAGTGTTGGTGGTACTTTCTTTCTTGCTACTTTTTATTATACTTGTGTCGTGGAGGCGTAAACGACAAAGAAATTTGTGAAGAATGGATTGGTTGTCAGTCAGGCCTTCCTTTATTGTGCACAAGTGAGAAACTGACAAACGAAGCTTCGCCCTCTGTCAGAAGTCAGTTCTGACCTGTCCTGGAAGTCAGTCTAACTTATAGTGGCCTGTGCTAAGCTTAAATGTGATTGGTTAATATGATGTATGACGCTGTCGCTAAACAGAAGAAAGAAAATAAGATACAAACAGAAAGAATGCAAGACCTTGGAGTTGTCCTGGGAAGTTTTAAGGAGTTGGGTTATGCTGTATCTTGTGGTATCATTAGAGACAAAGTAGCTTAGAAAACATGCAGAATTGAGAAACTGACTGAGAGTAAACATTCCTATCTAGGCCTGTGGTTAGAAAGAGAATGAAAACTGAAGAGCTATCATAGGTGTCTTATAAACTAATAGAAGACTTATGGTCAGTATTAACATTTGCATGGAGAAACTGTAACACACAATAATTCCCCTGGGTTTCTGATTCTGATGGGTTTGACAGCAGGTATCTTCTGAAAACATGACCTCTAGAAGAGAAAAAATGCATATAACTTTCCTATTATATTGTTACTCAACTTAATACAAACCTTACTGTTATTATGTGCTTAAAGTGCAAAAACATTCTTAATCTGCTTCCTTACATTCATGTAATAACCATCATAGATTCACCATAAGACACTCAGTAACCTTTATATTTACTAAAGTGGCTACTCTGTGGTAACTTATTTATGATTAGTGGGTGCTTTAACTTTGCATTTCCATTGCAATGATACAGTTTATGGTGCATTTATTAAATTATGCAACTACAATAAAGAAAACAGTTACCATTTCTAAAACACAAAACTGATTTATGGTGATGGAGGGAAAAAAACACCCCAATAGCATATGTAAGATTACTTAGAAAGTGACTAAATGTAGACAAATGCAAATTATATTGAATTTAGCAAAAAAAAAAAAAAAGGCATCAGGCCCCATTGTAGCATATGGTCATTTTGTTTTGTAAACTGTTAAAAAAAAAGTTATAGGCTCCTAATTTTTGCAAATGGACAATATAGAACGGCTTTAGCCTGATAATGATAGCAGAATGTTCAAAAATAATTGTTATTAATTTCATTATGTCCTTAAGTTTTTCCAAAAAAGTGACATGGCTTAGAAACCAGGAGTTGCAGACCCTTACTTTAACCCATAAAGACCCAAATATCTACCGACGTCCAAAGTCTTCTAGTGATCTAAACTGTTTAATACCTGTTAATCCACTTATCATATTAATGCATGTAAATAATTGGTGTAAAATGTAGTTTGTCATCAGATATGACCCATTTGGACCTTCAGAGGCTCCGTAGTGCCCGTGGAAACACCATCATCTTCTACAACAAACACCAGTAAAACCTATGTATGCTGATAAATGACAGTGGATGTAGGTGCTTGTTTTCTTTTCAGTTAATAATATATTGTTGAAAAACTCACTTTTTTCTTCAGTTTCCTCTGTTTCTGATATAATGACCCCCAGCTAAAACCTTTCTTTTACGTCGACACAGTTTGACTTTTTTCTTTCTGAAGGGGTTCCAGACATTTCCTTTTATATCCCAAAATATTTTCTATTAATTAAATTTATCTACATCGTTACGCTTTGCATCTATAATTTCATCCTAATAATTTGGCTCAAATTAATAATAATCCCAAACCAATGCGTACACGCAAGTTTCCAGGGTTTTCACGTCACACTGTGTTGTAACTAGATGTTATCACATGCTTCAGGATAAACCTTTGGCTACACAAGGTGAATAAAAGTTCTTGAATAAGCTAATTAGTTCAACCTTTCTATGCCATATATTTATACTCTGCAGGATGAGTCAGAGTGTATTCTAAACAGGAAAATTAAATGAAGCACAAAAAAAAGGTTTATCTGATCATTTCTTACCGGACAAATAATAATAATACACTTTACATCTGTCCATGTCTTAGGTAAACAGTGCACTGAGCTCATAAAGAAGGCAAAAGTAGAAGAGGCTACCATTATTAGATTAAATGAAATGTTTGGAGTGTAAACAAACACTGTGTGCCTCTGTGTCTGTACACCCATACTGTACAAATAACCCTTCGTCCTGGTCCAGGTTGCAGAAAACCTGGTGCAGCGGGATGGAGATTTCTTGGTCCGGGATTCGCTGTCCAGTCCAGGAAGTTATGTTCTGACCTGCCAATGGCGAAACGCCGCTCAGCACTTTAAAATCAATAAGAAGGTGAGAATGTGTATTCAGCTTTGTACTAATACTACCAATACATCTAAGAGGAAAGTCCATACAGTTGGAATAAAATATTTTTACCTCTTTTCATGAAATGATTGTGACAATAGTCGCTTTTCCATTGGACATCTGCATAAAACTTTACTGATATTTATTAAATGTCAAAAAACAGAAGTGCATAATGTCTGTTTTTCCATTAAATCACAAATGTGATGATTTGTTTATTTATAATCACAAGATGACACGAGAAGTCATTCCATAAACATGGCGACGAACGCAAATATGGTGTTGATTTACAGATATATTCATTATTATTATATATTACCCCTCTATCCCATACTAAATTAAAAATGATTGGGTTTCCTTGTGTGTCCACACATATTTCTTCTTTTTCGCTTGTTGTAACGTACATCAACATCTATTTTTTAATTCACATGACTCTAGTTGCGAAAAAAGGTCTTTCCATTGCAGTTTTGCAGTGATATACCCTTTGCACTACACCCGAAAAACCACCTCTTTCCAGCGCAAAAACTTTTAATCAACAAATGAGACTTTTGGCGAAATTGTCATTTTTCAATTAGGTAAATTTTTATGCGCAAGTTATAGTTGCGCAATTTGAGGGTCAATGGAAAAGTGACTAATGTGATTTATTCATGATGGATGGAGTGTAACTGGGACTCAGTATGTAAACATCGCACCAGGTCAAAGGTCATCACTGATGTGTAGAAATAGGAATAAAACTGTCCACACTGTTTTTACACCCGAGAGCTGAAGTTGAAATTACTGATGTCACTGCACTGTGCATCCAAATGATATACTGTAGTTTACAAATGGTATGGCTGATCATTATAGAGTGTGAAGACTGACTAAAAGCCCTGATGACATGTTACTGTGTTGACACATTTCACCATTCAATGCCTGTAGCACGTAGTTACCCCACCCCCCCGAGGAGAGGCAAGGGGTACTGTTTATGGTTCGGTTAGTTAGTTTGTTTGTTAACACTTTAGCAGCAAAACTATTGGTTGAATTCATACCAAATTGGGTTTATAGATTGCCAGTAACCCAGAATAGATATCGTTACATTTTGGGAAAAGTAAGTCAAAGTTTACATTTTTTATGAATTGTTAAAATCTTTTTTTTTCCCATTTACTTATAATGGGCAAAATTTCAAATCTCTATGAACACATCAATTTTAACACAGTTTACTTAAAATGTTGCAGAGATTTAGAGATTAATTTTAGACATCACTCAGCAAAATATGTAAATGATAGCTTGTTTTATCAATATTTTTGTTAATTTTTTAAATCTTTATCTTTTCCATTTACTTATAATGGGCGAAATTTCAAATGTCTATAAAAACATCCATTTTGGTTTGGTTTACTTCAAACTTCTATGATTTATCTGTATGTATTTATGAACATATATAATTTTTATATTTAACAAACATTGAATATGGATGAAAGAACTGATCGATGCCAAAATAAGCTACAATATGTGTGAGGGATGGGGTTTGTTGTGCCTGGCACTGCTTGTTTAAGACTGTGTTCACCATGTTAGTGTTTCTAATGGTATCTATCTATATACACTGTTGAACATACAGTTGGAATTATTATTTTTCCCTCTTCTCATGAAATGATTCTAACAATGTGATTTATTTGTGATAGACAGAGTGTAACTGGGACTCAGTATGTAAACATTGGACCAGGTCAAAGGTTATCACTGATGTGTAGAAACTGGAATAAAAAGAGGAATCTGTTTGAAAACAAAATTATTCCAACAGTGTATTCTCCTATAGGAATATATTTTATTTAAAATGCATTATTGATTTATTACTGCGGGCCATTTGTTTTCATAGTACTCGGTACTGTTGGAAAATGATAATAATAATGATAATAATAATAATAATAACACTGACGTCTGCTTGTCCTCTGTAGGTCGTGATGTTGAATGAAGCTTACTCCAGAGTCGAATACCGTCTGGAAAGAGAAGGTTTCGACAGTGTCCCTGCACTTATACGATACTACGTCGGCAACAGAAAATCTGTCTCACAGGTAGGTTTAGGACAGTGGTTCTCAACAAGGGGGGGGCACGGCCTATTAGGGGGGCTTTAAGGGGTGGGATTAAATAAATTATACCTCCTCCCACTCCTTTTTGAATGTGCAAATGAAGTCATGTATATATGTATGTATAAGTTTTTGGATTTTTTTTTTTTCCATGACTTCTTACTACCTGTTTTATTCCTAAGGAATAAGTAAGATTACTCTGTCTTGTTGCATATTCGAAATAAACTAAACTTGAAAAAAAAACAAAAACACTCGAATGAGAAGATAACAAGAGAAACAACTGTCTAACTAAACAAACAGTCAATCTTTAACGTTGCATTTGTATAAAATAACTGCCTAACCCAATAATAATAGAATAGAATAGAATAGAATAGAATAGAATAGAATAGAATAGAACAGACTTTATTGTCATTGTGTGAATAGAGTGAATATAAAATTACAAAAACTAAAATAAGATAAGAAAATATCATAAAAAAATTGCAATTTAACAAAGTAACATAATAGAGCATCATAGAATAAAAAGATAAAACTGGATAAAATATGAATAGATTATAATAACAAATAGCAGTAGCAGTAGCATGGTCGTACCTCAGTATTTTTTTCCTGATGTGTATATGAGTAAAAATAGCGAACTGCTTAGAATGACTTAACTCTAGTGGAACAAAGACTTTAACACCAAAATCACACCACTTTCCCTGCTGTGTTCATATGTATGTGGACACTGATGTTGCTATAGCCCCTTTTTCCACTGCAGGATCAATACCAAGAACTTTAACTTTAACCAGAATTTTAAAAAACCATAAACATATTCAAACACAAACTGTTCTAATGGAAAAAAGTATCCCATATTTTGACTCTTCCTCTATACATATGTGTGTGTTACAGGTAATTGGAGCCATTATTTTTCAGCCAATTAACAGAGCGCTGCCGTTACGCTGCTTAGAAGAGAAGTACGGCCTGTCCGGTAACCACAGAGAGGCGGGGCTTACGGCTCAAGAGAGGCGGAGCCAGAAACGCCTGAGCCTCAACATCACCAACGGACACTCGCACGACAACAAACACAATGCGCATGACGGCTCACACTGCCAAGACAACGGCGTGGCCCGAAGCAACCAGCTCAGGTCTGCGCACGTTTGGACACGATCGCACTGAATATGTGTCATTATTGTTGCTTCGAGCACAAGATGCCAGTTATAGAAAGTGGGTTAAAGGTCACACACCAAATAAAAGACTATCTACTGTACTTAAATATAGACCTGCACCTTTGTTCAGTCATTCTGCCTTTGTTGGAGGCACTGTCTGAAAGACTTAAATCAAGCCTGTAAATCCCCTCCTGCTTTTAAGCTTTTAACTCATAACCTCAGGCTGTTTTCATTCATCATCCTGGCTGAAGGCTGTATATACAACATGTCCCACATATATCGTACATCCTCTATAAATACAGACACGGTGTATGACTTTTGTTAAAAGTGTGTAGGTGCATGCCGTATAGAAGCGCATGAGATATAATTTATTGGGGTCAAAAGGGAAAGACAAACATTTATAGGGTTGTGGTCGGAAGCTGAATGTCATGACAGTGTTGGTTTTTTGATATTTTTGGGCTGTTCTTTTTCTGGGGTAGAACAGTCGGATAACATGGGTAGGTGGACAAGGTTCCCAAAGGTTTCTACAAGTTAAAATGATCATATTTATCTCTTAAAGATGGGGTGCGAGATGTTTTCCTGGAATATTTTTTACCATATTGCTTAAAATCCCCTTCACACCCCAAATACAACCAGTTAATTAAATGCTCTAACTCACAGGTGTCAAACATGTGGCCCGGGGGCCAAATCCGGCCCGCCAAAAGGTCCAATCCAGGCCATGGGATGAATTTGTGAAATGCAAAAATTACACTAAGATATTAACAATCATTTTAGTTCAGGTTCCACATTCAGACCAATTCAATCTCATAACAGCCTATAAATACTCACAACTCCAATTTTTCTCTTTGTAAATGTGAACGTTTACCATGTATTTTGACTAAAACAAAGTATAATTTCGCAAAAACTCCGACTAACCTGAACAAATATGAACAACCTGAAACGTCTTCAGAGAAATGCAATTTTAATAATATTTAGGATGTAACGATTACCAGTATAACAATAAACTGCGGTAAAATTGCCAATGGTTACTATTACCGTTTAAATTCTAAATATCATGATAACCGTGTTTGATTACCGCACTTTTCTGGAGAAAACGCCTATGTAAAGATATGTTTTTATGTCGAATATTTGAGTATAGTTTTAATTTATTACAATCTCGATTTTCTATACCTAATATTTGGAACCAATATTCACTGTTAAAGTCTTTGAAAAGGTTCGTTAAGCATCTTTGTTATTTATGCAATAAATTATATACATTTTTCAAATTGGATTTATTTTGTTTTTTTTGTGTTTTCTGTCCTTTTATGTTTTTATAGTAGGTTAAAGTGAAAAAATAATAGGCAGATGATATAGATGAAGTTGTGCTGAAAAAAAAGATACCAAACATGGGTATAGTAAACATTTGTTTATATAGTATATAAAGGCAAAATCAAAAGTACTGAAAAATGACCAAAAAAGGCTCAGACCACTAAGGGTTAATATTTGAACATTTCTGCCAACAGAAAGTACATTGTGCCTATTATTTTATTTGGTTTTTTTTTTTGTTTGTTTGTTTTTTTTTTTTCAAAATACAACAACATACATACAACAATACAAATTTTGAGCACAATTTCAATAATAACCCAATAATAATGATAACTAGAAGCACTCAGAGAGCGCAGACCTCCGCCAAGGCGGATCAGTGCCCCCACCCCCCCCCCCCCCCACCCCCGATCACCACCAAAATTTAATCATTTCTTCCTTATCCCATTTCCAACAAACCCTGAAAATTTCATCCAAATCTGTCCATAACTTTTTGAGTTATGTTGCACACTAACGGACAGACAAACAAACAGACAAACAAACAAACCCTGGCAAAAACATAACCTCCTTGGCGGAGGTAACTATGATAATTTTGGCCACAATAACCGTGATATAAAATTTTCACATTGTTACATCCCTAATAACATTCCACCTGTTACTAAATATTTTGTGTATCTGTAGATCCGCTGTGATCTATAAGTTATAATGTAGATGTGGAAATGATCAACTAAAGCATAATAGTGTTAAAATTACTTTTTTATTTTTCAGTTTGTTCATGTTGTTCACATTGTTTGAAAGGATAGTTTGTAGATCTAAACATTTTCATAATGTAATTTTACTTTTTTCCACTGTAAAACATAGAGAAAAGTTTGGAGTTGACATTATTTATATATTATAATGTTTTTATTTTACTGGTCCGGCCCACTTCAGATCAAATTTAGCTCAATGTGGCCCCTGAACTAAAATGAGTTTGACACCCCTGCTCTAACACAAAATTTAAAAAAATTTAGTCACTTGTGGAATGGACAGGACTGAAAAAACACCATCCAATTCCTTCGGGGGGATGTCTGAAGAAACGGGTTTGGGCTTTTGAATTGAGTATTTTCAAAATGTAGCTTGCTCGAACCGTTTTTCTAAGATCTCACACCCCACCTTTAAAGGTCCCGTATTATGCTATTTTCCAGTCACGTCATATAGGTCTCAGAAGCCCAAAAACATAGTATTTAAGTTTGTTCGCCCCAAAATCATCCTTTTTTCGGAGTTTCAGCGGTCGAAAAAGTCACTCTCACCAGCCCTCCTAAGAACAGGCTGTTTCTGGGCCTGCTTCCGGGTATGCAAATGAACGCATCTGTCCACGCCCACTCCCCCTCCCCTCTCTGGGAGAGAACGCGGCTTACGCTAGCGGTACTACGCGCTAATGTTGACTGTGAAGCCATGGCTCTCTCGTCGACAATACACATCTCAGACAGAACGTCTTTCCAAACACTGGCTTTCTTTGCCTTGAGGCGTGATTGAGCCCCGACGGAAAACGGCGGTGTTGTGTCGGGTTCGTGGACCTGACACGGAAAGACGCCTGCCGCCACTAATGCAGGCAGCTACTAACAAGCTTGATGCTAACTATACTGATGCCAACCACAAAAGGCCCGTGTTCAAAGTAGTTATGTTGAATGTCTCTTGATATTATCAGCTCTTGCATGTTAACGGGGACGCAAACGTTAGCAGCAGTAACCGAGCTATGTTAGCTGCCATGCTAACGTTAGACGTACACATCAACAACCACCAGCTTATCTGTAATGTAGGGTTATGCAGTAAAGATACAAAAAAATGAGAAGAACTTACATCTCCCACACTTGTACTTGGGTCACGAAGTGTTGGTACTGCGTCCTTCTTGATTCGGAGTCTTTGTGCTAAGCCGGAGCTGTATGGGCCCATGTTCGAAAAACACTCGTTCGTGAAATGCCGGGCACACACATACAAGCGTTTGGGAATGTTGTTTGGTCCATGACCATCACAGATATAATCCAGCCACTTTTTACGGAGAGGCTCGGAAGTGGGGAGCAAAAGTAAACTTTCTTGTTGGTGTGTGCAGCCAACAACACCACAACTTGCGTGTCTCGCCTTCGCCATGTTTGTTGTCCAAGAGGTACTTTGCCAGGGTGGGGGCACAGTCAGGGGGAGGAGTTAAATCCGCTTATGTTGTCATAAGCGGACCCAACTCAAACTCGGCCGTTTGAGCAGGCATTTTCACAAAATGTGGTGTAGCAAGGCAGGGAGGAAACAGACAGTTTTCAAATTCGAACCTCATAATGAGGCTACTGCAACACACACTACTATAAGAAAACTTTCACAAAGTGAGATTTGCATAATACGGGACCTTTAAATTTAAGACTTTTTAAGACAGGGGTGTCAAACTCATTCAGCTGCAATTCATCTCAACTGGTGTGCCGGGCCAGTAAAGTAATAGCAACAGAACTTATAAATAATGGCAACTTTTTGTCTTTGTTTTAGTGCAATAAAAAACATTAAATTACTTATTGTGTTATTATAATTATATAGTAGCAAGCATAATATTGTTAAAAAATGTGGCATTTGGAACTAAAATAAGAACAGTTTCTGATTCAATTTCTCATTTGCCCAGGTCATTGTTCTTCTTGGTTGTTCTTCGAGGTTCAGCTGGGCTAGTTTTGGTTCAAAAAAGCAAAACTAGTCCAGTTGAACCTAGATCGGTGGTTCCAAATCTTTTTTGGCTTGTGACCCCATTTTAACATCACAAATTTCTGGCGACCCCAGACATTCAAAACGGAGACATTTTTTTTTCTAAAACTGATTTGTTTTTGATCATGTAATAGTTTGCTATACTATGATGCAAATAAATGTTAACTTTAGACAGCATTTAGTCTATATAATGTATATTATTATGGACAGAGGCAGAAAAGCCAGGTGTAGATTACTGCACAAAGTGAGAATTTTATTTTCCTTGGTCAGGATATGTACAGTCAGTCCAGCTTGGATTTACAAGGCTGACAATTAATACTGAACAAACAGTAACTCAAATTATGAATTATGAAAGAACTGCAGCATCTGAAACCGACCACAATGAACATTTGACAGATAAACAGTACCACAGTGCTTCAGTTTCAGCTTCAGAGTTTATTTATTTTTATCAATTACTAGAAATATCAAGTGACCCCATTTGAATTCCAGGCGACCCCACGTAGGGTCCCGACCCCAAGGTTGAAAAACACTGACCTAGACCCTAGAAAAATAGAGTTGTCACTATTTATAGGTTATTATGCTATTATTTTACTTTAGATCATATTAGCATTCAAATTACAGTAACTCCTGAACCGTTTGTGCTATCCACAAAATTCAAACAGCATCGGAAAGTTGAGATTCTGAGCTTTACGGCACTATATAACACTTTACAGCAACAGTGTGGGACTCTGTTACGAGTAGAAAGGAACTGTTTCAGAGACTTCCACACAGGCTAAAAAAAATGCCTGGAAATAAAAAAAAATAGGAAGCCATAATATGGATACTGAATGTTCAAGACCATAAAGCATGTTTGAGCAGATGAAAAATAGTTGAAAGTTTATTTTTGCAATCTCAGAAAGTTTCGTTATGGACATTTACAGTTTTTCTGATAATAAATATGCTAAAAACTTCAAGTCCGTTTTTTTCTTTTTTTACTAAAACACTGTTTTAAGCATTGATTATTCATGATAATGATAATTAATACCCAGATATTAAAAGTTAAATTCTTCCTGAAAACAAAGGTGCAAAAGAATTGGCAAAAAAGATAATCTGACACTTTTATTGCAAAGAAAACATGAAGACACATAGGCAGCCTGTCTTAAAAGGGTTAATCACATGCCTCCAGAACAGCTTCAGTTCTCATTTTCATTGATCGTATGAGTGTGTGAACATCATTCTTCCAAAGGATATTCCCTTATTTAGTGTTTTTGAAGATGTGCTGAAGAAAATTCACTGTGATTTTGGGTATTTCCTTTGGGTATTTCTTGATGTATAAATAAAGCATGAAAATATAGAACCTGCTTAGAATGCTCATGAAATATGTAGCTTTTTGAGCAGAAAATAAAGGTTTTAACAGTTCATCAGGAGCTTCTGACTTCATACAAAATGCAGTTAGTGGTTTTTATTACTGTTGAAATTAGACATGGTGGTGCTGGAAAATTCCACTCAGGTTTTTCCTTTTATTTGTCACTTTCCTGTACATCTTTAATAATAATTTTTGTTAATGTGGTGCATAACTTACAATATGTATGTTTTTTTTTTTTTTTTTTATCCGAACAGGGTAAAAAATGCACATACTACTCACATAGTATTTTGGAAGCTAAAAACAAGCTTTTACCACAATTCTGGGAAACTTCATGTATATTTTTCCTGGCAGTGATTTGGATTAAAACACAATCACATTCATATTTATTAAAAGGTTGAAATCGGTAATATGAGGTAATTCCAAAAACCTGTTAGCCTGCTTTATCTGTGGTACTAGTGTGATGTTTGGGGGTCATAGTTCAGCAAAAAAAACACAGTTCAAAGAAATAAGTTAAAGCCAATTATTGCTATGACATTCATGTTGATGAACAGTGTATCTAAACTTTTCATTGCCATTGTTTGTAGAGAAGAGATGGAGTGGGATAAAAAAAAAATAATAATAATATCGCAAAAATTAAAAGGATGAAAAAATAACCTTAATTTCCTGCATAAGTGGAGTGTCTGTTGGTTTGTTTTTTCTCAGTTTAATGCGTTCTTCTGTACCTTGATTTTAAATGATTTCGGTTTTAGTTTTTAGCGCACTGCCAATATGTATATTTATTACGACTGAGCTATTTTTTTATGTTTTTTTGTGCAGATTTGCCTGTCGGTCTGTATTGTTGTGCCTTTGTTGTATAGTTTGTGTGTGGTCCTGCTTGCAAGCAAATTGCCCGTTTAGGACAAAGAATAAAACTGATTTTGATTCTTCATGCGTCATCTCAGGTTAAAGGATCGCTGTGGCAGCCAACCAGCGAGTCTGAATCAGGTCCAGGAGAGGCGACGCCCACTCAAGGCTCACCAATCAGAAAGCTTCTTACCTCTCGGTGAGTAAATTTAAGACTGGTAATATGCTGTATATCGACACTGTCGGGTGGAAACCTCGCAAGTCCATTTTTGGTCTTTTTCTTTTTTTGGGTCATAAAACGATTCTATTGGTCAGTCTTCATGTTGGCCTGAAGGTTTTAGAAATATTTAACCAATGAAAACAGCTTGTGACTACATCTCTTTAATCCATATACAGTTGCAGAAAAAAATTATTAGACCACCCCTTGTTTTCTTCAATTTCTTGTTCATTTTAATGCCAGGTACAACTAAAGGTACATTTGTTTGGACAAATATAATGATAACAACAAAAATAGCTCATAAGAATTTAATTTCAGAGCTGATATCTAGACATTTTCCATGTTTTCTTGATAATAACCAAAATCACTTCAGTTCTTACATCAATATCTATGGCATTGTACTGACAAAAACAGCGCTTTTAGGCATTCCATGTTTTCTTTTCTGTCTGTTTTAGTCACATGATACACACAGGAGATAGTACTTGGTTGCATAATGATTATTTTTGATGACTTTTGATGGTCTAATAATTTTTTCCGCGACTATACATCATTTTTCCAGTTTTGTGAAAAGTAACCATGTTGGACATAAGAGGTTTCCACTCGACAGTGATGATATGTAGTTTTTTGTTTTTTTTTTATTCTAAATTATCAGCAGCATATTCTTGAGTGTTTTTATATTTTTTGTCTAGCTGAAATTACCTGTAAGCAAAATTTTATTACGTTCAAATAATGACAATAAACATTCTTGAATCTTGAATTTCTACACATGCAGTACACTGACACCTTTGGCATAATGTCAGAACTTGTTTTTCTAAACCCTCTAGTGATAATTTCAGGTAATATACATGGAGATCCTCTAAAACGTAGCGTGATTTAAAGGAAGTGGTCATCTTTTTTCTTTTTTTTTTTTTTAATTAGCAGTTGTGTGCATATGTATATTCTGCCACTGCTTTTTCAGTTATACAATTAAAGTTTATTTTTACATTGAGTTATAAATGAATTTGAAGTGCTTACCCACTTAAACCCATAAAGACCCATACATCGACCAGCGATTAAAAGCCATCTACTGATCTAAAATGTTTAATGCCTGTTGGTCCACTAATTCTATCAATACATGTAAATAATTGGTGTAAAGTGCAGTTTGTCATCTTTTCATGGTCATCAGATATGACCCATTTGGACGTTCAGAGGCTCCATAGTGAACAGTTTTCAGTTTTCCTTGTTCTGATATAATAACCTTTGAATTTACTCTGCATTTTCATGAAGATCTAAATTAAATATAGGAAATTAAATATAGGAAAATGCATGATTTACAATGAAAAATGTGAAATACAGAGAATAATATTATAATAAATGGTGATAAATCACTCGAGAAAGGATAAATAGAGAGAAAATTAATTTGGGAACTGCCACAAAAGTAGCACTGGGTCTTTGTGTTAAGATGTAAAATGAAAAGGCGTATCTTTAAAAGTTTTTTTTTTCTCTTCGTCAGGATCGAAGCCACAGCTGCCACAGTCTCCTGACTCCCTCCTGCCCAGTCCTAACCCCAAGTCTCCAGTGTTTCGGACAGGAAGTGAGCCGGCATTGAGCCCGTCTGTCCCACGGAGATCAGCAGAGTATCTAACAGGTAAACACAGAGGTGTACTAACAACAGATAGGCTGAAATACAACTGAAATAGGATAGAATATATTAGGAATTTCTCAAACAGTGCATCTCAGTGTTTGAGGATGTGCCGCAATAAAGGTAAGATAAGGTAAGATAAGATAAGATAAGATAAGATAAGATAAGGTAAAATTAGAAAAGATGAGATAAGATATGGTAAAATAAGATAATAATAATAATAATAATAATAATAATAATAATAATAATAATAATAATAATAATGATAATAATACAGTCTACTCTCGTTATACCGCCAACTTCCGTTCACGGCCAAATTGGCAGTATAGCGAAAATGGCGTTACAATGGGTTGCGTCCATAATGTGCATGTCTTTACTATATGATGTCTATGCTGCCTCCGTTAACCCGTTCTAATTGCGTTTCTAAATAAATCTTGATTCTGTTATGTTGTAAGGGATCATTTAAAGTGGGGAAACATTTTAAGCATTATTATACCGTGTCGGGAAATGACACCCCATCATCTTGAGGCTTTGGTTTAATCCCACGTCCTCTTCCCGACATCCTGACCTACTGAGTGTTCTGCGATAAATGAACGGTGGCCGTTCCGTAGACCTACTTGTAGCTTGTCGCGATTAGCGTCTGGCGCGTTTGTTTCAGTGCATTGTTAAAATTTATGTGTACTCGATGGCAATCACACTGGCGGTATAACGGTCGGGAAATCAATGGTGTAAGTGTTGTTTGTGCATGGAACTGGGCTGGCGGATGGCGACAGGCGGAAATGGCGGTATAACGGCGGGCAGTTTAACGAGAGTAGACTGTAATAATAATGGATTGGATTTTATATAGCGTTTTTCTAGACACCCAAAGCACTTTACATTATTAACCCATTATTCATTCATTCTCACATTCACACTCTGGTGGTGGTAAACTACATTTGTAGCCACAGCTGCCCTGGGACAGGCTGACAGAAAGGTAGGATAAGGTAAAGGATAAGGTAAAATAAGATAATATAAAATAAGATAAGGTAAAATTAGATAAGATAAAATTTAAAAAAAAATAAAATTCTTTTTTATATTATTATTTTTGTCTGTCATCTTGTTTAAGCTTTGGTGGCATTTTAAAAACACTTCTATTGTATATTATTTGAGATGAGTTCATTTGAGTACTTAACTATTTTTTGTCGATGAAAGTTTCATTTATTCATTCATGGCCATTTAATTTATTTTTCTTAGCAATGAAAGAGGGCACTTTTCAGTTTATAATTTGCACAAATTTGCTTATAAAGATTTGTTATTTGAAATTTTTAATATATTACAGTCAGAGGTGGGTAGTAACGCATTACATTTACTCCATTACATTTACTTAAGTAACTTTTTACATAAATTGTACTTTTAAGAGTACTTTTAATATGACATACTTTTTACTTTTTCTCGAGTATATTTATGAAGAAGAAACGCTACTTCTACTCCATTACAATGGTGCACATGTTACTTTTATTTTTGGTCATTTGTTAATGGACGAACCATTTGTTTTGTTTTGTTAGAAAGATTACTGCCAAAAACTCACATGAGTTAAAGAAAGGGAAAGATATGTTAAGATAAAGATATCTAGGCTAACTCGTAAAAGTAAATAGAAAAACATGCGCAGTATTTGCCTCCATAAGAACAGACTAGAAATATTAAAGTGATGGAACCAACAATGATTATTGTGAGGTATATTTGTAACTACCTCTAATGTTCCCATATATATATTCTATATATTTTAACATTTCATTTATTAATTGTTGAATTTAAAAGAACAATAAATATGATGTTACTCAGGAAGTGCTCAGTACTTGAGTAATTTTTTCATTAAGTACTTTTTAACTTTTACTTGAGTAATTATTTGGATGACTACTTTTTACTTGTACTTGAGTACTATGTTTCTAAAGTAGCAGTACTTTTACTTGAAACTAATTTTTGGCTACTCTACCCGCCTCTGATTACAGTTAAATATATGTTGTTTATTTGCAAAGTTTTGAAAATAAAAACAGACACCTTTGGTACAGGAACAAATTTTGCCTAATTTTTTCAATCAAAATTGTTGAAGCGACAGTTGGGGGTACTTGGCTAAAAATATATATTTCAGGGGGTATTCCACTGTAAAAAGTTTGAGAACCACTGCTGTAAAAGATGATGGTGTTTCCACGTTCACTACGGAGCCTCTGAAAGTCCAAATGCGTCATATCTGATGACCATGAAAAGATGAAAAACTGCATTTTACACCAATTATTTACATGTATTAATAGTATTAGTGGATCAACAGGTATTAAACCATTGAGATCAGTAGATTTTTTTGGTTGCCGGTGGATGTTTGGGTCTTTATGGGTTAATTAACCAAACACCAACATGGACAATTAATGGAAAATAAGCCCATAACATTCATTTTCATTCCGTTCAAACTGTTTTCCATCATATATAAGGGATAAAATGTTGGACTTCTACTGTTGTTGTGGGTCCAGGTCAGGCCATCCGGGGCTCAGACAGCCAACTGTGTCCTAAACCTCCACCTAAACCCAGTAAGGTTCCTCTGGCTCGCCTGCCTCGCTCCCCCTGCCTCCAGCCTCTGGTCCCACCCTCCTCCACCTCCTCCTCCTCCAACCACACAGACTCCTGCTCCACCTCCTCCTCTGGCTTCAACGCACCTCCTCTGGACTCTGAAGAAACCCAGAGTTCCACACGGAGGACTGGAAGTAAGACTTTTATTTAGATCATAAGTAAATAATACTCCGTAGTCCTTTCCTTATCAGGTTATAAAGTTTTTAAACACAAAAAAATGCTAATCCATCAGTGTCAGACATTAATAAATGATTTGGCTTGGATTGTAAAATGTGCTTGTATGATGCATTTATCTTTAAAATCAGTTTACTGCTGTAGTAGATGATAAATTTGGAGAAGCTTTAGATCAGGGGTGTCAAACTCATTTTAGTTCAGGGGCCACATTAAGCCAAATTTGATCTGAAGTGTGTCGGACCAGTAAAATAATAACATAATAATATATAAATAATGTCAACTCCAAAATTTCCTCTATGTTTTAGAGCACAGGTGTCAAACATGCAGCCCGGGGGCCAAATGCGGCCCAGCAAAGGGTCCAGTTCGGCCCCTGGGATGTTTTTGTCAAGTGCAAAAATTCCACAGTCTTGAACTGAATTAAGCAAAAACAAATTTTTATCTTGAATTAAGGAAAAAATCTTGAATTCAGCCAAAAAAAAAAATAAAATTTAGAATTAAGCAAAAAAATAAATCTTCAATTAAGCCAAAAATAATCTCAAATTTAGCAAAAAATCTTGAATTAAGCAAAAAAACAAAAATAAAAATCTTCAGTTAAGTAAAAAAAAAAAATTTAGAATTAAGCCAAAAAAAAATCCTCAATTAAGTAAAAAAAAAAATTTAGAATTAAGCAAAAAAAAAAAAAAAAAAATCTTCAATTAAGTAAAAAAAAAAAAAAAATCTTCAATTTTTTTTCTTTGTTTTAGTGCAAAAAATAATATTAAATTATGAAAATTACATTACATTACATTTGCAAACTATCCTGTAACACTAAAATGTGAATAACCTGAACAAATATGAACAACCTGAAATGTCTAAAGAAAATTGAGCACAATTTTAACAATTTTTCTGCCTGTTCCTCAGTGTTTAGAGTCTTTGTAGATCTGATCCATAATGCACATGTAGAAATGATAAGTTGAGGAATAACATTGTTAAAATTGCACTAAATTTTCTTACGTTTTTTAATTTAAATTTCAGTTTATTCAGGTTTTTTTTTTTTTTTTTGGATAGTTTATAAAAGTAAGTATTTTCATAATTTAATTAGTTTGTTTGTTTTTTTTTACACTAAAACAAAGACAAAAAGTTGGCGTTGTCACTATTTATTGGTTATTTTGTTATTATTTTTCTGGTTCGGCCCACTGGAGATCAAATTTAGCTGAATATGGCCCCTGAACTAAAATGAGTTTGACACCCCTGTTTTAGAGTGAAAACGTAAAAATATGCCATGAAAATGTTTGCATCTACTAACTGTCCTTTAAAATGTGAATAACATGAACAAATTGAAATTTCTTAATTGGTTGGTGGTTGTTTTGGTCTTTAAGGGTTAATATCTGAGAATTTCCCATTTTTTCCTGAATATTCCCCCCTCCCCTTACTTGGGAGGACTAATTAGTCTTAATGCACTTTCATAAAAACCCTCATTATATTAATCAATAGTGTTTTTGTTTCTAATGTGAGCAGTTTAAGAGGTGAATCCAGATAATTAACTTAATAAAATAAATGAAAGTTTAAGTTATATTATCAATATGATTAATAAATAGAACAAATTAAGGGAAGGAATTCATCTAAATCTGTACTTTTTCAGCTCAGATTTAGATTCCTCTACAAAATACATATAAATCATCATAGTTCTACCTTATTACTGATCAACTGTCAAAACACTGTTTCTAAAAGTCTCTTTTTCTATATGTTTTTTTTTTTTTGTCTTTTTCATATATTATGTCGTTTCAATCTTGTCATGTCATCTACATTGTTTTTGTCTTGTTTTGCCTCCTACGACTGAGCTCTTTCCTCCTCATTCAGAATCATAATTGGGTACTTAATTATCTGTTATGACAGTAAATCATCTTCAGCGTGATTCATTTGCAATCAGACAAAAAAAAAAAAAAACAGTAAAAGCATAAAAACACTAGAAGATTAATTTACGACTCAAAATATAAATTAGCATAAAAACCTACGTACATCAAACTCAACTAATTAGCAAATGATTGAGTGAGTAGATGAATAAATGGAGGTGGAAAAGTTACTGTTTCATGTGTGTTGAATCTTTTATCTTGGGTTTGGTGGAATTAACATTTATAAACTCCTCCAGAGAAGTATTTTCTTATATTTTAATGAGAAAAATGAAGTCAGACATCATATTATTGTATATATCGTCGCTGTCAGGTGCAAACCTCTCATGTCCAAAATGGTTATTTTTCAGTAAACTGGAAAAACAATGTATATTCTAAATAAATGAATAGAGTTAAAAGATGTACAAGCTATTTTCAACACTTTTCATTGGTTAAATATTTCTAAAACCTTCAGGCCAACATGAAGACGGACCAATACAGGGTATATCAAAAAAACATACATTTAGAAAAATTACCCCCAGTTCCGCTTTTTGGAATTTTCTTCATGGATGTCGGTAGGTAGGGGATTGGTGGATATTTGTCCAAATTTACAGACTCAGGTTTTCATGCATGAGTGAGCAGGGGCAAATTGCACAATTCAAATTGAAACTGGTTTGCGCGAAGTAGCGGTGGGATTTAAATCCAATCAAAGGTCATGGGAGGGGACAATGGGCATCCGTCTTGTTCTCCACAAAATTGCCAGGTTACAGCATGAACACTTTGGCCACCATGTCAGTTTCATTTCTTTACCCATGCCAGCTGTTCCTGCCTTTCAAAGTTAATTCAACTTGTTTAGGCCGGAAAATGTCATTGAGGACAGGCCAAGTTAGGCCCTTAAAAAAAAAAGGAAAAGACCAACAGTTGACTTTTTTTTGTGGTAAACAGATCTAACTGGAGGTGGTTGTTGTCCCATAGATGCTGCTGGACCTCCTGTACCTCCACTGAAGCCCCAGAAGTTCCAGTATCACCTCCTCCCTCCAGACTCCCACAGCTCCTCCAGTTCAGTGGTGTCCCCCGACCAGTACCCTGACCCGGAGGTGTCGACCGGACAGACAGAGCGCCTGCAGCCGAGTCCCGCAGAGCTCCGGTCTTACAGTCCCATGAGGTGGGACGAGACCACCCCGGACCACGGCTCTGACCTCCAGCCCTGCAGCTACGTGGAGAGACTGAAGAGAGACGGGGAAGGGGACGAAGCCGTGGGGCGCAGGGGGCTGGACCGGAGCTCGTACCATCACGCCATCGCAGCCTTGGAAAACACCAGCGAGGAAGAGGAGGACGACATAGGGAGGGATGGGGAGGAGGAGGATGAAGATGAGAGGAAGGAGAAAGGAGGGAGCAGCTTCCAGAGGCCGGTGATTGAGACGGAGTCTGCGTTCAGGCCGGCGGAGTTCGGATCACGGCTGCTGCCTACGGAGAACAAACCTCTGGAGATGGTGGTCCTGAAGAGGGCGAAGGAGCTGCTGCTCAGCCACGACCACCAGAGCATCGCCAAACACCTGCTGATGGCTGACTGTCTGGTACGGACACACGTTTACAGGACGCCACTGGGCCAGATCTAACAGTGACACTGGGAGACATTTCATGTTCAATCAAATCAAAGTTTATTTATATAGCGATGGCCAAAAAACAAAACCTCCTATTTGCAGTTTTTTAGATTTTGAGTTCTCACATTAAATGGGGAAAACAAGGTCAAGGTTACTTTATTTATACCCGTAGGTAGATTTGTTTTGCAGTCTAGGTGATTGCCTTGGCATTACAACAACACATACTTTAAACATGCAAGACGGGCACTCGATCACGCTTACAGACCGGACAAAAAGTGCTCAGTGTTCCACCTTTCATCGGTATAGCAGCATGGATAAGTAAATAAAATAAGTAAGATCAAATAAATAAAAATAAGATGCAATAAAACACAATGAAAACCAGAAAAGATAAAAAAAAAAAAAAAACAATCTGGGATAAAAACCAGGATAAGAACATAAAATTAAAAAATTTAAAAAATTTGAAGTCACAGTAATAATAAATAGAGCAAAGAAATGGAATAAATAACTAAATAAGTTGGTAAAGTGCAATGTCACTATTTCTTATTGAGCTCAGTGACGGCGACAGGAACAAAGCTGTTTTTATAACACTGTGTCCTGCACCTTGGGACTAAGAACCTCCGTCCAAAGGAAAGGAGCTGAAATTCACCTCATGAAGGATGGGAGTCATTGTTAAGAACTGATGAAGCCATCCTCTGGACCTGTTTAGTGTACAAGGAGGCGGGACAAGACTGGGACTCACCAATCAGGCGACTGGACCATCTCACTATTTGATTCAGTGAGTTTCTCTCTGCAACTGAGGTCTGACCGATCCACGCCACCAGACAAAAAGATAAAACAGACTCAATAAAAGAACGATAAAACAAAGTTAAAATGGTTCGGTCAATGTGGAAGTGTGCCAGTTTCCTAAGGCAGTGGAGGCGCTGATGGCAAGGATGTATTGTTAACACATAATATAGAAAGTGAGTCTGAGAACTGTAGAATATGCTTGGATATCTTTAACAAAGACCATACTATAATAAAACTAAATGTTTTTTTTGTTTTCCTGAAAAAAGTGAGATTTTTCTGATAGGAGGTTTTGTATTCTGGCCATCGATAGCACTTTACAACAACATAACGAAGCCCAAAGTGCTTTACATCTAAAAGCATGATTAAATTATAAGATAAAAAACAGGTTAATCAAGTGCCATAAATATGCATAAAGCAACAGGATACAACACACAGTGACAAAAGAGAGCACAGATTAAAACCTAATAGTGTCTCAGTGCTAAGGGTTAAAAGCCAGTCTGAACGGGTGAGTTTTTAACCTGGACTTGAACAGGGGCAGGTCAGTGAGGACTCGCAAGTCAGGAGGCAATGAGTTCCACAGTTTCGGAGCAGCAACAGCAAATGAACGATAACCCCATTGTTTATATCAGGACCTGGGGACATCCAAAACCATCTGAGAGGACGATCGGAGGACTCTGCAGGGGCGGTGAACTGTTAAAATCTCGGATAAATAGGGATGAGCTAGACCAGGGGTGTCAAACTCATTTTGGTTCAGGGGCCATATTTAGCCCAGTTTTATCTCAAGCGGGCCAGACCAGTAAAATAACGACTTAATAACCTATAAATAATGACAAATCTAAGTTTTTCTTTTTGTTTTAGTACAAGAAAACCCCAATTAAATTATGAAAATATTTACATTTCACAAAAAAGATGTGAATAACCTGAAAAAATAGAAATTTCATTTGAAAAATTAGTGCAATTTTGACAATATTATGCCTCGACTTATTATTTATACATGTACATTACATACAATGTTACATAAACATTTGGTAACAGGCAGAATATTGTTAAAATTTTGGAGTTTGGAACTAAAATTTGAACAGTTTCTACAATATTCCATCTAATATTCCATCTCTTATTATTAATACAACTACAGATCACAGTGGATCCATAAATGCACAAAACATTTAATAACAGGCAGAATATTGTTAAAATTGCACATTTTGCGTTCATCTTTGTTTTTATTTATGTATTTATTTGCATTTTATTGTGAAAGAATAGTTTTGTAAATGTAAATATTTTCACGGTGTAATCTTATTTTTTTCACTTAAATTTTTTCCACATTATTTTTCACAAAGAAAATTTGTAGTCGTCATTATTTATGGGTTATTGTGTTGTTATTTTTACTTGAGATCACATTGGTTTGTATGTGGAACCTGAACCAAAATGATTTGGACAACCTGGACTGTTCAGGTTAATTTTTGCACTTTCATCCCGCGGGCCAGATTGAATCGTTTGGTGGGCCAGATTTGGCCCCCGGGCCGCATGTTTGACACCTGTGAGCTAGACCATTTAAAGCTTTAAAAACAAACATTAAAATTTTAAAATCAGTACGATGGCGTACAATAAGCTCTATGTTGAAAACTAAATAACTTATCTCCTTGTTTAACCCATAAAGACCCAGTGTTACTTTTGTGGCAGGTCCAAAGTAGTTTTTTCTCTGTATTTAACTTTTCTTAATTGATTTATCACCATTTTTAATCAATCAATCAATCAATCAATCAAAGTTTATTTATATAGCACTTTACAACAACATGAAGAAGACCAAAGTGCTTTACATCTAAAAACATGATTAAATTATAAGATAGAAACATTTTGTTCTAATATTATCCTCTGCATTTTGTGATTTTTTGGTGAAAATCATGTATTTTCCTGTATTTAATTCACTGATCATGTAGATGTTCATAAAAGCTCAGATTAAAGTTGAGGAATATTATATAAGAAATAGAGAAAACCCAAGAAAAAGTGACTTTTTCAGCAAAGATATCTACAACTGAATGTAAAACCAAGTGTTTCCATCCACTGTCATTGATCCAACTTCATGGGTTTTACAAATGAATCAATGTTGTAGAAGATGATGGGGTTTCCACGTTCACTACGGAACCTCTGAACATCCAAATGGGTCATATCTGATGACCATGAAAAGATGACAAACTGTATTTTACACCAATTATTCACATGTATTGATAGGATTAATGGATCAGAAGTTATTAAACATTTTAGATCAGTGGATGCCTTCTGTCACCAGTGGCTGTTTGGGTCTTTATGGGTTAATACATGTATGAATAGCTCTCAGTAAGTACTTTCACATGACACATATTACAATTTACAGAAATAAAATTTGGGGGTAAAAATACTTAAATTACTGCTGCATAACACGGGACTCAAAATGAACTTTTTTTTTCCACTTTACGCAAATGTACAAAACATGCTGTTCTCTTAAGAAATTAATACTAAATGAAACACAGCTTTAGCTCTGATGTTAAACTACAATTGCGATCAATATTGGATAAAAATGTTTAAATGTTTACTTTTTATGAACAGTGGTTCTTTACTTAACATTTTTCTTCCAGGTTGGACGGATCCTCGGAGTGACCCCAGAGCTTAAAGGTCAGATGGGCGTGGCCTCTGGTCTGGAGCTCGTCACCCTCCCACATGGTCGACAACTGAGACTGGACCTGATGGAAAGGTACACATCATGTCGCATCAGATCACGTATAGACAAAGATGCAAATGTTTATGAGACAAAAGCCACTTTTACACTGCAAAAATCCAAATCTTACCAAGATAATTTTCACTTATTCCATTGGCAGATTTTTTTGCTTGAATTAAGCAAAAAATCTGCCAGTGGAACAAGTGAAAATTATCTTGGTAAGATTTCTTGAAAAAAGATTTTCAAGATCTATTGTCTAAAAATAACTTCTTATATCCTCCTGAGAGACCCAGGAAAGTAAATGTTTTGGCTTTTTTAGATTAAATAATTGTCTTCATTGGAAAAAGCATAATGCAACAGTTTTTACAGATACAGTTTTTATTTTTATGTTTTGGGGTTTTTTTGTGGAATGTCCTTTGCAGTGGGTAGGATTTTTTTTTTTTTTTTTTGAAGTAAAGCTGCGAAACTCTTGTCCCCTACAGAGGACAAAAATGCATTGCTGGGTCTCAGGAGGATATCTCAGAAGTTACTCTTTAGGTGGTTAGGTCTTATTTTATGTGTGATGAGATATTTTGACTAGAAATGAGAAAAATACACTTGGTATGATTTAGACTTTTGCAGTGTACATAGAGATCCCAGAAAAAATGTTAGATGATGATCCCAACTTTTTTCCACCATTGACCGATTTCCACAGCCAAGCCAAAGGAGTAACAGAGGTAAGAAAGGCTGGACTTTTACACGACGGACCTGCATTCCGGAATCAAAGGGGCAGTGACACGGCGGAGCATATAGTGTGACATATAAGTTGCATGTTGGAAATACCCTGAGTATAGCGGTGTTGGTTCTCAAAACAACACCAACAACAAATGTTGGCATGGATAGAGTCCTCTGTCGGAAGTGACAACAGTTCGCAGATCTTGGTGTCTTCCCAGTTTGACATCTATCTGGTTGCGTTGATATGTTTGTTTACTGTACACGGCCTATGCTCATTTATAAATCCCCCCAGCACAGCGATCGCACACGCAATATGTCATCAAAACGACACATCTTGGTTGTGGAATGAGAGGTGTTCCTATTACATAGCATTCCAGAATCATGATTCCACCTTTAACATGGCTCTGTTACTACCTCCAATGATCCACCATTTTGTTTACACAGACGTCGTTCTGGAATAAAGGTGAAATATTCCCGTAACAGAAGTGCTGTGTGAAAGGATCTTCTAACAGGACAAACCACAGCTACTCATGTGTGTAATTATTACGTCTGCTACTGTAGTGTTAGCTCAGCACTGAAGTACAGAAAAACCAACACACATACAGGGTGGGGAAGCAAAATTGACAATATTTTGAGGCAGGGATTGAAAGACAGTGTATGACCAATTAGTTTATTGAAAGTCATGAGAATTTATTTGCCACAAGAAAATTGACATAATAGAAAATGTTTTTATTCTATGTGTCCTCCTTCTTTCTCAATAACTGCCTTCACACGCTTCCTGAAACTTGCGCAAGTGTTCCTCAAATATTCGGGTGACAACTTCTCCCATTCTTCTTTAATAATATCTTCCAGACTTTCTCGTAATAGTTTTGCTCATAGTCATTCTCTTCTTTCCATTATAAACAGTCTTTATGGACACTCCAACTATTTTTGAAATCTCCTTTGGTGTGACGAGTGCATTCAGCAAATCACACACTCTTTGACGTTTGCTTTCCTGATTACTCATATGGGCAAAAGTTTCTGAAAAGGTATGGATAATAGTGTTAGGTATGATTATGACATCAATATATGTTTGGTTTCAAAACAATTGACGTAGTGCCTGCTGAGAAAAAACAACTAAATGTTCATTGTAAATTTTGCTTCCCCACCCTGTATTTAATACTAGAGGAGAAGGTAGAAGGAAAGTGGAAAACCTATAACATGGCTACAGTTTGTTCCAGTTCTTCATCTAAACGTCCTTTGCATGAGAAAAAATAATCATGTCCACAGTGAAATTGTGAGCTCACAGTCTAAAAACTGCACTGATGACATTTGAGTAATTATCTGTCCTTCCCTTTCCTGTGTCTCTCAGGCATCATACCATGGCCATCGGTGTTGCCGTGGATATTCTCGGGTGCACGGGCAGCGTGGAGGAGCGAGCATCCACCCTGAATCGCATCATCCTGGTTGCGATGGAGCTGAAGGACGCCGTGGGAGACTTATTTGCCTTCACAGCCCTGATGAAAGCTCTGGACCTGCCGCAGGTAACACACACACACACACACACACACAGCAAGTGCTATTGAACATGTACCGAGTAAAATATTCTTGAAAATTCATTAGTAATAATAATAATAATAATGGATTAGATTTTATATAGCGCTTTTCTAGACACCCAAAGCGCTTTACATTATTGATCCATTATTCATTCACTCTCACATTCTCCCTCTGGTGGTGGTAAACTACATCTGTAGCCACAGTTGCCCTGGGGCAGACTGACAGAAGCATGGCTGCCAATTAGCACCTGCGGCCCCTCTGACCACCACCAAAGATTCATACACCAGTGTGAGTGGCACTGGAGGCGAGGAGGGTGAAGTGTCTTGCCCAAGGACACAACGGACTGACTAGGACAGAGCGGGATTCGAACCATCATGCCTTACACTATTGTGTTACAGCCAAAAAGTAATCCATTACAGTAATGTATTACTTTTGTAACATGTTACTCCCAACACTGCACACAAACGAAATCAGATGAACAAAAAGACTCATGTAGGGAGAACAGAAATACAAAAAAGACAACATTTTCTGATCCACTTTGTACTGTTTGATACAGATCAGTCGTTTGGAGGAAACCTGGACGACGTTACGGAGGAACTTCACACAGACCGCCATCAACTATGAGAAAATACTCAAACCTTTCTACAAGAACCTGTATGAAGGCACAGGTAAGGACCCCGCTAGGAGCTGAAAATCCTCTTACAGTGGAACAGGGGGGTCAAAGTCATTTAGTTCAGGGGCCAAATACAGCACAATATGATCTCAAATAGGCCGGAGCAGTAAAATGATAACAGTGAAAAAAAAAATAGAATAGAATAGAATAGAATAGAATAGAATAGAATAGAATAGAATAGAATAGAATAGAATAGAATAGAATAGAATAGAATAGAATCTATTGTCATTACACTAGTTTTGCAGGTGGTCTCTAACAGCGATAGTGCACTTACATCTAAATAACAAAACAAGATACAGACATATAAAAAATACAAGATATAAAGTAGTGTGCAATCTAAATTATATGCAAATTAGAGAAATATGTGCATATTAGAGCCTATACTGTATGAAAGGGTAGAGTTAAGAATATTAAAAGTAGTATAAAACTGCAAATGTAAGATTATAATAGTGCAAATTACATGTTGAAAATGTTTACGTGTACGAATTATCCTGTAAAAAAAAATATGAACATGAAATTTCTCAAAAAAAAATAGGTGCAATTTTAACTATATTATGCCTCAGCTTATCATTTACACATGTACTTTACGGCTCACAGATCACAGTGGATCTATTAAAACACAAAACATCTACCTACAGGCTGAATATTGTTAAAATTGCACTTACTTCTCTTAAGACATTTCTCGTTGATCGTATTTGTTCAGGTTATTCACTTTTTTTTTTTAAAGGATTGTTTGTAAATATAATATTTTTCATATAATTTTACTCATTTACACTAAAACAAAAGAAAAATTTGGCATTTTTTTTAGGTTGTTCTGATAGTATTTCTACTTGAGATTGAATTGAGCTGAATGTGGCCACTGAACTACAATGATTTTGACTCCCTAAATTGTTAATATCATAAGCGTAATTTTTCCATTTCGCATATTCATCCCATTGGCCAGATTTGGACCCTGTGGCAGGCTGGTTTTAGCCCACAGACCCTATATTTGACACCCCTGCATTAGAAGGTCATATAAAAATAGTTTGACAAATGAGGTAAAAAGTCCTAAAATTTGCAAAATCAGCTGGAACGTTGATCATGTGCTCACATTCCTACAACTTTGACAGGTGATCATGAATTAAAGAATGAAAACATCTAATTTCTCGTCTTTTAGAAGATAAATGTCCCAACAACAAACCCTTCGACCTCTAGAACAGTGTAATCATCTAATAATAATCCAATAATAACTCTGTCCTGCCTTCATCGTCCTTCAGCCTCCTGTCCTTTGGTCGTCTGCGTTCCTCTCCTGCTTCCCCTCCTCACCCTGATGGAACGCCCATCAATCACACCTGAGGGGGCGGAGCTCTGGGAGACCAGCGACCAGGGCTGTGACATCATGCTGCGCCACCTGGAGGCGGCCCGCGACGTCGCACAGAACTCGCAGGGCTACACGGCGAACGCACAGGAAGTATTACAAGGTGAGGAAACAGAAAGTAGAAACACATTTAGAAGAGTTTTTTTTTTTTTTCTGTACTTACTGTGGGTTGCCAGTTTGATGCCCCAAACCAGCAGGGAAATTGTTGGCCACCCTTGAGCAAGGCACCTAATCCCCTATTTGCTCCTCAGGTGCTAGTATGTGGTGTTCCTGTATGTTTTAGGGTTGAATTTCAGTGTGTGATGCATTAAAAAAAATATAGTGATGAATAATTCTTCTTCTTTAGCCCTTTATAGTTCACTCATAGAAATACTCTGATATTCAAAATTTCAACTTTAGTGTTTTATTGGAGGACATAACAAGATTTTATTACTTTTGTGAAAGTTTTCCAATTTTTTTTAATGTCATGTAGAAAAACAAGATAAATGAAGTTACCATATTTGGTTCCTTACCCATATGTGGCAAAATAAATAAATGAATAAATAAAACAAGTGGTGCCGGGCACAACAAACCCCACCCCTCGCTCATACAGTCACGGAAACAAACAACAAAAATAGCTCATAAGAGTTTAATTTCAGAGCCGATATCTGGCCATTTTCCATGTTTTCTTGATAATAACCAAAAACAGTGCTTTTAGGCATGTTTTCTTTTCTGTCAGTTTTAGTCACATGATACACACAGGAGTTAGTACTTGATTGTATAACTATTGCTTTTGGTGACTTTTGATGGTCTAATAATTTTTTCTGCAACTGTATTTTGCCCATTATAAGTAAATGGGAAGATTTGAAAAATTCATAAAAAATGTGAACTTTGATCTATTGTTCCCAAAATGTAATCAGATCTATTCTGGGTCATTGGCAGTCTATAAACCAAATATGGTATGAATTCAATCAATAATTTTGCTGCTACAGACATGTGAAATTTCGCCGATTATAAGTAAATGGGAAAAAAAAAAGATTTTAAAAATTCATAAAATTTTTTTTAACTTTCACCTACTTCTCCCACAACGTAATGAGATCTATTCTTGGTCACTGGAAATATATAAACCAAATTTGGTATGAATTCAACCAATAGTTTTGCTGCTAGAGTGTTAATAAACAAAGAAACAAACAGAACCAAAAACAAAAACCCTTGCCTTCCCTTCGGGGGGTGATAAGATAAGATAAGATAAGATAAGATAAGATAAGATAAGATAAGATAAGATAAGATAAGATAAGATAAGATAAGATAAGATAAGATAAGATAAGATAAGATAAGATAAGATAAGATATTCCTTTATTGATCCCACAATGGGGAAATTCACTGTGTTGTCAGCAGCAAACATACACATAAACGTACACATACACGTAAAACAAACAGTCATGTAAATTTGAATAAAAAAGTGTTTAAAAGGAGAGTGCAAATACGGTTTGTTATGAATGTAGTGCAAATGGTTATAAATATAAAAAAATATTCTGATATACAGGGTGGGGAAGCAAAATTTACAATGAACATTTAGTTGTTTTTTCTCAGCAGGCACTACGTCAATTGTTTTGAAACCAAACATATACTGATGTCATAATCATACCTAACACTATTATCCATACCTTTTCACAAACTTTTGCCCATATGAGTAATCAGGAAAGCAAACGTCAAAGAGTGTGTGATTTGCTGAATGCACTCGTCACACCAAAGGAGATTTCAAAAATAGTTGGAGTGTCCATAAAGACTGTTTATAATGGAAAGAAGAGAATGACTATGAGCAAAACTATTATGAGAAAGTCTGGAAGATATTATTAAAGAAGAATGGGAGAAGTTGTCACCCGAATATTTGAGGAACACTTGCGCAAGTTTCAGGAAGCATGTGAAGGCAGTTATTGAGAAAGAAGGAGGACACATAGAATAAAAACATTTTCTATTATGTACATTTTCTTGTGGCAAATAAATTCTCATGACTTTCAATAAACTAATTGGTCATACACTGTCTTTCAACCCCTGCCTCAAAATATTGTCAATTTTCTTCCCCACCCTGTAGAAGATAATATTCCAACAAGAAGAAGAAAAACACATGTAATGTGAAAGGAACATGTATTTTAGAACACTGGACCAACATAAGTGCTGATCCAGACCCCTGTCCACATCCACATTCTCCCTTTGAACATCATTCCTTACATTAGTACCATTACTTCATGGTACCTAACAAAGCAGGTACACGGCTAATGACGTTCATTTTGCCTTCTCTTTATGCAATTATACTTTTCTTTTTTTCTTTTGTTCACTAAACAAAAGAAAAAAAGAAAAGTATAAAGCAGGTACACTCACTGTTCATGCAGAGGTGGACCTTACAGACCCTGTAGACCACATTGGACCTGACGTTGTTGACTCACTGTCCTCACTGTAACTGTTGTTGTCACTGTCTTGTAATGTGTGCGGGAATTACCAAAAATAGTCACTTGCCTGATAAAGGGTTAATTGTTGGTTGTTTCTGTTGCGTGCAGGGTTCGAGTGTGATGAAGACCTGCTGGAGGTGTTCAAGACCGACTTCCAGCTCCGGCTGCTGTGGGGAAGTCGAGGAGCTGCCGTCAACCAATCAGATCGCTACAACAAATTCAACCTCATCCTCACTGCGTTGTCCCGGAAACTGGAGCCCCCTCCAAAAACACAAACCCTTATCTAACCAACGACACATCCTGACACTTTTATTAAACCCACTGGCTTTTAACAGCCTTCAACACCTAAAAGCAGCAGGTGTTTTTCTGTAACTTTACAATCCTATAAACTACAGGTAGTTTATATTTTCTTTACTGAATTATTGCCGTTATTTCCGTCATCATTCACACATTTCACTCACCTGTTCCCAGCGACGAAGCAATAACGATAGGTCACAAAATTTCTCGGATGTTCGGCGACGGAAATCTAAAAAGCAGCACAATCGCACCTGAAGCAGCATTTTTAAAGGGAGTCACTGACATTTTTGTGAATAGTGAGAAGATGCAAGAAGCTTAAAGGGAAAGATTGAGAAAATGAGGGATTTTGTCCTAAAGAGACTCTTGTTATTCCACTGACGTCACAGTTTCATCAATACATCATTAAACTATAACAGAAGTAAGTGTTGATCTTCACTGCCAGTGTCTGTAATTGTAAAAATAAATGTACTTACCAATGTTAAGGAGATTTTAAGGCATCAGTCTGCAGCGGTGGAATGTAACTAAATACTTTTATTCAAGTTCTGTACTTTGAGGTACTTGTACTACACCTGAGTACTTGCATTTATGCATCTTTATACTTCTATTCTACATCTCAGAGGCAGAAACTGTACTTTTTACTGCTTAATGTTTGTCAGAAAGCTTCATTTTTAGATAACAGTTTTTCATCCTGTTAATGTGTAGAAGTATATGGTTCCCCAAGATCTTATCATGATGCTTTGCTGTAGATTTAAGTACCCAACAGTTTATAAAGCAGTTAAAATTAAATCATTAAACATCTATGGTGGTAAAATTTATCTAAAATGTGTAAAACAGAAGCTATTTATGGTCCAATTGACTTTTAATGTTTTATGTGTATTTTCCTGTTAGTACTTATACTTTTATGTCAGATTTTGGATGCAGATTGTACTTGTCGTGTAGTATTTTCCACTTTGCAGTTATTTTTATTTCATTCTTCCTTAACCACTGTCAACCTGCTGCTAAGATTGTTGCCTACATTTGCATAAACATTCATGATATTTGATGCTAAACTAAGATTGGTTTGTTGCTGGTTTAACAAGCCAGAAAAATAAAAACGCCATTAAACGTTTAAAAAAATATATATATATGGTAAGAGGATCCTAAAGACTTTTTCCCCTCGAGGTAAATAATTCGACTGCATTTTCACAGGAGCAGTTTGAAACTGATGTTCTCTGCATCTGTTAAAATGAACATCCCCCCTTTTTAACAGGGATTTATTCAAGTTTGTGCAGGAAAAAAAAAAAAACGGTAGATTTTCTTTCTGCACAAATACAAAAGGTTTGGTTTAAAAGTTCTGATAACATAAGAGTAGGTGTGTAAATATTTGGAGCATTTAGCATGTTAATAATAAGACTGTACATATTTTATGTAGCAAACTGACTGTAAAAAGTGTTGATGAATTTTAATGTTTATATTATGAACTACTGTGGTATGAATTAATAAATATGTATGATCTTTGAAAATGAACTCTGATATATGTTTTATCTGCATGGGAGGTAAAAACAGGATTATGAAGGTGGATTTGGGAATTAAATTAAAGATTTAAAGCATGGGTGCCAAACATATGGCCCGTGGACCAAAACCGGCCCATCAAAGGGTCTAATCCGGCCCATGGGATTAACCCTTTCATGCATAGTGGTCACTACAGGTGACAGCTATTCTACAGCTGTTCTCTTGTATATTCATGGGTTTTGCTGTTTTAGTTCCATATCAGCCAACACAGTGGACACTTATGCATCATGTAACTTTGCTGTTCTTGATAAACCTGATCTGCAGTAACACGTTTGAGTGTAAATCAATTGTTATTAGACTGTAATTATCATTTTTTCTTTAACAAAATGGGTATTTTTGCATATTATCCCCATGAAGTGAGTGATAACTAGCATTAAAGTATGTTTAAATATGAGATAAGATATAAAATTAGCAGCATTAAAAGTGTATTTATTTCGTAGTTTTCACAGTATACCAGTAAATACAGGGTGGGGAAGCAAAATTTACAATGAACATTTAGTTGTTTTTTCTCAGCAGGCACTACGTCAATTGTTTTGAAACCAAACATATATTGATGTCATAATCATACCTAACACTATTATCCATACCTTTTCACAAACTTTTGCCCATATGAGTAATCAGGAAAGCAAACGTCAAAGAGTGTGTGATTTGCTGAATGCACTCGTCACACCAAAGGAGATTTCAAAAATAGTTGGAGTGTCCATAAAGACTGTTTATAATGGAAAGAAGAGAATGACTATGAGCAAAACTATTACGAGAAAGTCTGGAAGATACTATTAAAGAAGAATGGGAGAAGTTGTCACCTCAATATTTGAGGAACACTTGCGCAAGTTTCAGGAAGCGTGTGAAGGCAGTTATTGAGAAAGAAGGAGGACACATAGAATAAAAACATTTTCTATTATGTCAATTTTCTTGTGGCAAATAAATTCTCATGACTTTCAATAAACTAATTGGTCATACACTGTCTTTCAACCCCTGCCTCAAAATATTGTAAATTTTGCTTCCCCACCCTGTATACATTTCTTGGCTTCAAAAATTAAACACATCATATCCAATTGAGTGGACATTTTTGCAATTCCATGAAAAATAGGTTCATAAAAATCTGTCAATCGCATTGTTTTTTTGTGTTTTTTCATGCCTAAAGAGGAATTAAAACGGGGGAAAATCATGATTTACCCTTTCATGCATGAATTATGAGAACCTTAATCACATTTTTTTTTCCTTAGTGTTTTTATTCATGACATTTAGGCATGGGGAAAAAAAAAAAAAAACTATACGATTGATTTTTTATAATCCTATTTTTCATGGAGTTACCAAAGTGTCCACTCAGCTGGACACCATGCGTTTAATGCTAGAAGCAAAGAAACATGTATTTACTGATATACTGTGTGAAAACTATGTTTTCTCACATTTTAACATACCTGCATGGATATAATATGCAAAAAAAAACAAAAACCTCTTTGTTTAACAATTAGCAATTTTTTCCACTCAAACATGTTACTGCAGATCAGGTTTATCTAGAACAGTTAAGTTAGAGTAATGGTATGAATTGCAATGTATGGGATGTTGCATAAGTGTCCACTGTGTTCGCTGATATGGAACTAAAACAACAAAACCCATGAATATACAATAGAACAGCTTTGAACAGCTGTCCACTGTAGTGATCCCTGTGCATGAAAGGGTTAAGGTTCTCATAATTCATGCATGAAAGGGTTAATTTGTGAAATCCAAAAATTACACTAAAGATAATAATCAGCTAAATTCAGGAGCGACATACAGCCCAACTTGATTTAAATAGTTTGGACCAGTAAAATAACCTATTGCCTGAATAATGACAACTTCAAATGTTTGTTTTAGTGTAAAAAAGTAAAATTACATGACTGACCACATGAAACTGCGTTGTATATCATGCCAGTTATTGTGGCATTTGGCATGATACATACGCATTCCCAACCTTTTGCGCCATTTGATCTTGTGTCAGTTTATGCCAAGATCTCAGGCAAGGCTATTATCGTTAACGAAAACTAACAAAATGACCAAAACTAGAATTGAAAAAATATTTTCGTTAACTGTAATAAATAAAAACTACAATTAAAAGAAAAAAATGATGACTAACTGAAACTGTATTGTGTGTTTACAAAACTAACTAAAACACATAGAAATTATGGATAAAATTCCCTTCGTTTTCATTTTTTTGTCAATGTCGGATTGATATGAAATCGATTTATTTCCATACGACACATCCCCGTCCGTCACTTCTCGTCATTTGTCATTTAGAGTCGGCCTCTCATCCCCACTCTACCTGACAACATAGAGATTAAAGCTGGGAGAAAGCAGCAGAGTCCTGTATGGGATTTCTTTGAATACGACTGCGAAGAAGATAAAAGATATGAAAAAACTTAAGCTAATACTAAAACTAAGCATTTAAAAAAAAAATGAAAACTAATAAAAACTAGCAAACCTGCTCTAAAAACGAATTAAAACTAACTGAATTAGAGAAAAAAAAGTCAAAACTAAATAAAACTAAACTATAATGAAAAATCCAAAACTATTATAACCTTGATCTCAGGTTCACATAACCTTAACCACTAACCCTAACACTCAGTGCACGGCATTCCACACACCTATTCAGGTTGGACGTGTAAAAAGACTACTCCAACGGGAGACTTTCTGGATTATAGAACTGCAAGCAACAAAACATCCAGGCCTCAATGGAGATGTGGACCTTCCTCCTTTTTTGTAAAGGGATTATTTTATGAGGGATATTTGGTTATGTGGGATTGGTAATGAGAAAATATGAATTAATAATATTTTAAAGTGTATTGCATTTGAGCGTGTGGTACTAATAGTGGGACCTAACTTTAGAAGTGTGGGGTTTTTTTTTCATATTATTTTGTTTTATTTTATTATATATGTTTATATACGTGTATGCATGTATGTGTATATGAATATATGTGTGTGTGTGTATGTATGCATGTGTGTGTACATATATATATATATATATATATATATATATATATATATATATATATATATATATATATATATATACACACACACACACTTTTTTTTGTACTTTTTTTGTTTGGTTTATTGATTTATTTTTATTTTATATATACACTTTATTTTATTTTTCTTTTTTTCATTTTTATTCTTTGTTTTTTTGTGTGTGTATATATGTGTATGTGTGTGCATATGTATATGTATGTCTGTATGCATGTTTTGTTTTTGTCTTTTCCCCCTCACACCTCCCTCCTTCAGGTCATTAAAGTGATTGTATGAAGGTGTGCAACTCACTAGTGAAAAAAGCCCTGATGAAGACCAGAGGTCGCAACACGTTGGCTGTATTTTAAAGACTGTCATGAATTAATAAAGGCATTTTATTTTTACACAAATCCTACAGTGTGCCTTGGATATATTTTTTTGAAATCTAGCATGCTAATGCGGATTTTTTGACTCTAAATTTACAAACTATCCTTTCACAAAAAATGTGAATAACCTGAACAAATACAAACAACCTGAAATGTCTTAAGAAACATAAGTGTAATTTTAATGATATTCTACCTGTTATTAAATGCTTTGTGCATTTGTAGATCCACTGTAATCTGAAAGTTCTAATGCACGTGTAAATAATAATATGAGACGTAATGTTGCTAAAATTGCACTTATTTTTCTTAAGAAATGTCATGTTAATTATTTTTTTATGTTATCACATTTTTTTAAAGGATACTTTGTCAATATAACCATTTTCATTCTGCAATTTTACTTTTTTCACTCTAAAACATAGCGAAAAGTTTTGAGTTGACCTTATTTATATCTTATGCTAATATTTGACTGTCCTAGCCCACTGGAGATCATGTTGTGCTGAATGCGACCACTGAACCCTGTTTGACACTTCAGATTTAAAGGCTCTGTTATGCTATAAACACACAACAAACCATAAAACTTAAAGGTCACTCAGTTCCCATCAGGAAAAGTAAAGACGCAATGTTAAAGCTGCAGTATGTAGGAATTATGTTCTAAGTAATTGTAAAATTGCCTTGACTGTCACCAGACATTAAGGAATCATGGTCATTTCAAATACGGATCTCACTGACAGTAGTAGTCCAGCCAGAATATTTGCATTTGAAAAGCTCAGTGTCAGCCCCGAAATGATGTTTATGTTGACATTGTGTGTTTTGGTCTGATGCCCCGCCCATCACTTGTCTGCCAATCACAGAGTCAGAAGCCTTTCAGCATCCAGGTTGCCAGTTCCCTGAGCTGCAGCTGGAACATTTCTGATCACAAATGTCTGACGTTATTAAACCTAAAAGGCCTCTTATTATTCCCAAATACATCGTGACAAAGTGAGAAATAAAACAAGGACATGTATAGGAGATGATTTAGAAACATGGAGACGGCTGAAAGAGGAGAAGGATCTGAAGACCGACGCCGGCCCTGCATTAGTCTGACCACCGGTAAGAACCACTGAGAGCCGGGGTCGCGACCTCTTCACCTGGTCCCTTCTCCCGGGACCGGGCAGCAGTCTCTTCCCCTGGCCCCGGTGAAGAGACTACCGGTCCGGGACTGGTGAACAGACCGGGTACTGGTGTAGCACTTGTCTCTTGCCATGGTAGCTCCTTGTAGTTCAGTGTTTTCTGTGGAAGTGACCTGTTCATTTAGCGGTGTGTAATCCGAACAGTGTGTGTGTGTGTGTTCGGTCCGTGGTTCGGTCGGGGGGGGGGTTCGGTAGCTCGGCGTCCGTGGTTCGGTGGGGGGGGGGGGGGTTCAGTTGGTAGTTCGGCGTCTGTGGTTCGGTGTGTGTGTGTGGGGGGTGGCGATCGGTAGTCCGGAAAGGGGGGGGGTTCGGTAGTCCGGTGTCCGTGGTTCGGTGGTGGTGGTGGTGGTGGTGGTGGTGGGGGGGGGGGGGGTTAGAGCGATCGTGCGGCTTGTAGTAAAAGTGAAACCTAATGCTCATTTCCCTTTTGTCTTTCTCCTGAATCTTCACAAACTTTCATTTGAGTGTGCAGGACGTTTGTCCTGGCCTGTTATATATTAGATTGATGTAGAATAAGTCTGGTGATGATTTTTTTGTATGAAATTTATGGTGTGGTGGCAAGTATTAGAGGAAACGCTAGTGGTAGATGCTCATGCGGGATCTGGCAACCCGTAGCCTGGGGGGAGGAGGAGAGGATACCACGTTCTACAGTATTTTGAATGTGATTGCAGTACCAGTTTTGGCCACAATCCTACATACTGTCGCTTTAATAGACAGCATTAGAGGAAATTAGCCTTTAAGGTCATTGTTTTTCTGTTTCCTGCACCAATAAAACCGCAACACAACTACATCTATTTTTCATTGCTGCTTATTTTATTAGAACAATATGTTGGAAGAAAAAAAGCATTTGTTCACAAAGTGTCTGACAACATTCAAAGTAAAAAGATGTGCACAATAATATGGAAAGAGAAGTACTGCCATTAGTTATTACAACATATACAACATGGTAAAAACAGATGGATCTGACCAGTTGAAGTCTGAAATCAGCTTGAATCTGAAGAATGTGAATGAGGAAAGAGTCTCTGACGCCGAACGACTGACGGTTTGAGGTCAGCGGTGTGAAATTTCCACAGGACACAAATGATTAAAGTTTAAAAAAAAAAAAAAAAAAAAAAAAAAAGAGGAATGTAAAGAAGATCTGTTTTGTTTTGTCTTTTTCTTGGTGTGGAAAGCAGCACCGCGGTAGCTCACAGTAGTTTGGCAGGTTTCAGTAAAGCACTGTTTGTACAAGAACTTACTGTAAATTGTATCCTATCAAGCATCTCAAAGCTGATCTGGTAATATTTAGTTTTGCATAATACTTGAATTTACAGTACAGTGGCTATGATAATATTCAGCTCACAGTTTTATACGTATATTATTAGTAGGTAAATGTACTTTTAAGAGTACGTTTGGTTAAATGCATGTTTCAAAAGCTGCTGTTTCACTTTTGCCAACGTAAACCTGGAATTTGCAAAGAAAACATCAAATTTTGGTGTAGTTCTACTGAGGGTTTTTGAGGACAAAACCAGCCGAGTTCTTTCTCAAATGTACATTTAACACGTAATTACAACAGAAAATCAAACAATATGGATCTCATTTACAGTGACAGTAACAAGAAGTTGGACTGCATTGTATCATTCTAATCGAATTTTAAGCAAACATTCATAAGTAAAAAATTACCTGCTGCTTTTGTCTTTTGGCTAAGCTGCATTGGGTTTGCATCTCTGATAGGCATTATTGGGCAATTAATAGACTTTACATTTAAAAAAGGTATCAGTTTAAATGAATATTAGTTGTAGATAAGATGCATTTTTCAGTGATTAACAGTGCATGACCACTGAAATTACAAAATCCAAATCACTCCACAGTAAGACTAACCATTAGAAGCATTTACTAAGAGTTGAAGATCAGGTTGTAGCACTTGATGAATCATTAATAAGTCAAATTAAACAGTCTATTTTTACTATTACACCTCAGATCTCATATTGTACACAATAACAATGTGTACAATAAGGTTTCCACTTACTGGTTATAAACAGCAGTAATTCATTAGTAACAGGTTTAGCATAGACTAATAAATAAGATGAATCAAAATAAACAGCTATGAAGACCTGAGATTTAACAGAAAAAAGCTAGAAAGTGAAGTTGATTGTCACAATCAGTGTATACGACATGTTGCATTTTATATATGTGTGTGTGTATTTTTATTTATTTTTTCTTGTGTGTTATATTTTGTACTTATGTTTAAGTGTAAGTTTTTGTTTTTTGTTTTTTTTTGGGGGGGGGGTGTATTTCTGTTCTATATAAAACCAATTCCTATTGTTTAGACATTTTTTTTGCCCTATTGCTGTAAAAACACTCAAAAAACACAACCTTGAAAACAGAATCAATGTATGAAAACAGAACGTATTTATTTGATTATTAATGATTCAGAGTGTTTGAAACCAGTTACTATACTTATTTTCGAGACTTATTTAGCAAAAGCAATTGAACCGTATTCAAATCTAATACATTTAGGTTCATTTTTGTCAAATTATTGATTTTTTTTAATAGCTGTGTAATAACTGAGATAATACAGATCAAACATTTAGAAATACTTTTAGGTTAGTCTTATTGTAAGGCATTACATTACTCGATCTAATATGAAACACACTGCACTGATCTGATATGACAGCTTTCAAAGGCAGATTAGTTTGTTCTTTTTTGCGTCTTCAGATCAGTCAAAGCCACGAAACGCAGATTTTTAAAGGCATCGTTACAATGACAGCCCACAGGCATCGATAGGTTACTTTCGTTTGCACCTTTTAGAGACGTCCAGAAATCCAGAAAGCGTGACTGCGGGGTAAAGTTCAAGTAACAACATCTACAGCATCATTCTGTACATTTCACAGCTTTGTCAAAGAAACGCAGATGAGACATGGCCACCTGCCGCTCAGACTGGAAACACAGGACTCCTTAGTGTCTTTGAATAGCACTCAAAGGAAGCAAATCTTTACATTAGTTGTGTAGTTTGTTAGTGTGAAAGTGGTTAAAAACAAGCACCAGAAAAACAGACAGTAAAGAATCTAGAAAATCATGCAAAAAAAAGAAAAAGAAAAAAAGTCGTTCATTACAAAAAGAGTATAAAAAGCATTAAGAGGAGAAAAATCACAAGCCGTATTTTGTTTGTCGCTACACAGTGGTCATTCATAAAGTTCACACCTCTCAGCAGACCTTCACTCATTCATTTATTTACTCATTCACTCATTTAGAATCAAATGCTGTACTTCAGGGCAAAGTGCATCGGTTCAATTCAAACCTTGTTGTCTCTCATGAAGAGTGTCGACCAATCAAAACAAACCTAAAAACAATCACCATGGTAACACATTCAGCATGACATAAAAAGATGTTAATATGTACAAATCATTCAATGGTAAAAACTAACACCACACGTATACACGCGCACACGTCACCGATACATGTGTGCGTGTGTCGTCACATTCACAAATACGACTGATTACATGGAAAAAAAAAAAAAAAACATTTGCGTGGAGATACAGTTGAGTCTCCGACTTGAGCCCAAGTGGCTGATGGGAGATGTAGTCTAGGTGGAAGAGAGGACACAACAGACGTGTGTTTGTGGAAAAAAATATCCCTCCAAGGTAAAACAACAAGAAGTTTTAAGGCAGAGTCTGACTGCAAAGAGCTCCTGGTTTGATTTATTTTTTGGTGTTTTTTTGTTTTTAAAGAAGCCCAGTCCTGTGGTTTGGTGAGGGAAGGCTTCCATCTGCTGGTCAACTGGTGGAACTGCATCCCACGCAAAGAAAGGCAGGAAAAGAGAGAAGAGGGGGGGCAGAGACGTCCTAAATTCATCTGATAGTCCTGCTATCTGTCTAAAGAGGGGCTCTTCTTTAACTCAGCGGCTGTTTTGGAGGATTTTAAATGCACAGTTAATTCATTCTCATGCTGCATTTCATCATGACATGGCATTCAATAATTACAGGAGTATCAGAGCCACAACAAAGGAAAACAAATTTGATATTTAAAGAATAAAATCATATGTCAAGGAAAAAGTCTTTGAAAACAACTAATATTGTATAAATGCAGGAGCGATATCTAGAGGAAGTCGTGAAATTATAAAACAAAAGTTATTTAGAGAAAAAGTCATTTATATTTTGAGAAAAAAAGTCTGCGTACTATGAAAATCAGTATTAGCTAAATTGATAATTGTGAAAAAAAAGGGTTAAAAACTTAAAAACAATACAGTCCTAAAATTTCATGCATAAAAAAGGTCTTTACAAACTGAAGTTTTTTTTTTAAATTCTCATTAAAAAAATGTTTTTATTGCTGTTTGTCGTGAGTATTTCATGCAGAATACAAATATTTAGTAATTTTGTCAATTTTTTCTCCTCTGTCATAATTTACAATATTTAACGGAAAAAAGATCACAAGATCACATTTAGAGGAAGAATGTTAAAATAATAACATAATATTCTGAGAGTAAAGTTAAACTTTTTTTTTTTTTAATCACTGCATGCAAATATAATCACTAGAGAAGCCAATTGAAATTAACCCATATCAAACAAAATTAGAACTTGCATCATTGTGACTTTTCTTCTCAAAAAAAAAAAAAAAAAGACTGAATTCTCATTATAGCCGTTAAGTGAAATATTATGACTTCATTCCACAAATAACAGATTATTTCCCCTCAGTGCGGCCCCGATACTCTGTTGTACAACGACACACAAACAACTCATGCACATCATCTAACATTTTTCACACACTGACGTTGCTGTTATTGTCGCAGACGTAACGCCCGATCAGGAGACGTTTTAAAGACATGTATGAGTGAGACATGATGCAGGCATGAGGAGCAGAGTGGCTCAGGCAGCAGGCAGACAGACATCACCAACAGAGCACAGATAATGATGATGACGGTGACAAAAATGAGTCGCAATGTTAGTGGCAGCGAAGAAGCATAAGTGACCCTGAATGCTCAGATGTCCTGATATTAGGAGTTCAAAGTTGGATTTTTTTTTTTTTTATTATTATTATTAGATGCTGGAACAAAGTTTTGGGGAAAAAGCTCATCTACTAGCAATCTTAAGATAAAAACGAGCAAGAAAAAATATTATATTACTATGCTACAGAAATATTTCTATATTTAAATATTTAAGGCAAATACGAGAAAATAAGATGCATGTAGGTATAGCTTTAACATGTAAGCTCTAACTTTTTTTTTGTTCCACTTGAACTTAGAAATCGTGCTTTAATTATGAAACATAACCAAAGTTTACTTACAGTATCTGAAATTTCTGAACCTCCACATCCAAAGGTCTTCCTCAGCAGACGAAGCTGTCATATCAGTACAATTTGAGCAAAATATGTGGAGTACATGATGGTATTTGTGGTCAAAATGTGACATTACGGTTTACTGAATCTTAAAATTAACTTAAAAAAAGAATGTTAAGGAAAATAATAAATACACTTTAAGGTAGAAGATGATTTTCCCCCAAACTCGGACCAGTAAAGAGGACGTGGCCCTTATGTGAAACAATGCAACTTACATTTAATGAGCTGCTGCTGTCTATGATTAAACAATAAATTGGCACAAAACCACTGAGAGAAGGATGCGGCTGCACTAATGAGTGCATGCACTCAGATCAGCCACTGTTCACCAGACCTCATTTGCAGGATTTGGCCTGAGCTGCTTCACTGTTTCAGCTCAGAAAGCAGAGTGTCAGCACATTTTAGGGAATTTGCCTCTAAAACTGCGAAGCCACCACAGAAATCACATCCCAAAAAGTAAAGTAGTGGATTCTAAAAGTGATCTGATCGGGATTTTTAAGGCCGATAGCAATCCTAGATCACAAAGTCTATTTATGTAGTATCTATATGTATCCTTCACAACATTATACATAAGATAAATGTTAAATCGGTTATGTTTTCAATGTATCACTCACAGAATATCTTTGTGGTTGTGATTTAGCTTAACACAAAGAACATGACAGTATTATCATCTGATGGTCCACTAGATGCTGCTCGGATTATTTTGAAGAAACACCAGTTTTTATCAGAGCTGCTTTAACCCTTAATCAGGCAAGTGGCTGTTTTTGGTAATTTCAGCACACATTACAAGACAGTGATAGTAACAGGTCCAATGTGGTCTACAGGGTCTGTAAGGTCCACCTCTGCATGCACAATGAGTGTACCTGCTTTGTTAGGTACCATGAAGTAATGGTACTAATGTAAGGAATGGTGTTCAAAGGGATAATGTGGATGTGGACAGGGGTGTGGATCAGCACTGATGTTGGTCTAATGTTCTAAAATACATGTTCCTTTCACATTACATGTATTTTTTTATATATACTTCTTGGATTTTTTTTTTTTTTGGCCTCTTATGGGTAAGGAACCAAATATGGTAACTTCCCTAACCTTGATTTTCTACATAATAGTAAAACATTTTGAAAAAATTCACAAAAGTACTAAAATCTTATGTTATGTCCTCAAATAACACACTAAGGTTGAAATGTTGAATTTCAGACTATTTCTATGCGTGCCCTATAAAGGGTTAATATCCTCCTGAGACCCAGCAATGCATTTTGGTCCTCTGTAGGGGACAAGAGTTTCACAGCTTTATTGAAAACAAAAAACAAAAAAAACGCTGTCCACTGCAAAGAACATTCTGAAAAAATTTTAAAAATCCATCTGAAAAAAACTGTTGCACCGTGCTGTTTCCAATACAGGCAATTGTTTCATGTAAAAAAACCCAAAACTTGTACTTTCCTGAGTGTCAGGAGGATATAGATGCCACATGTGATGAGCGTTTATACGTGTATTTTATCGTGTAAAACTTCAGATCTTCACTACTGGGCAAAGACTCTGTTGTGACTCCACAGATTTTCAGTTTCTCTGAGCTGTAAGTTTCTTTTGCGTTAAAAATCTTTCAGTGGTGTGACTTCCTCAGTGGTTTGCCTTTAGGATTATTTCAGTTAGTAAATAATATAAGCACCTGTTTTTTTGGCGTCAGTTGATCTGTTCATGAATCCTATCCTCCTCCTAACCCAGAATGCTTTGCTGGTTATGGATGTGAGAGCATGCAGACATGCAAACCCGGTTCCCCAGCCCTCCACCTCAGATTCCCCTCTACCTCCCCCTTTCATACCCCGTCTCTCTCTCTCTCTTTCGTCACCCCCAACACCATTTATCAGCAATCAGCGTGAGCCCTCCACCAGCCAGCCAATCAAATCGCCCGGCCACCCTGCAGCCCTCAGGAACCTGCAGTCACATAGAGGAGAAAGAAAGTTACTACAACACGTACACTCCGGCACACAACGCATCCACACAAAATGAGTGACACTGAGGAAAGGGTGTGTGTGTTGAAGTCCTACAGACATGCTGTTCATCAGGAGAGGCTGCCAGTGTACTGACTTTTACAAATAGTTCAAGCCTCGAGTCTGGACTGCAGACTACAGGGCTTTCCGGCAGGGTGGAGTCGCCTCATTTTGTGTTCAGAGCGGAAAAATAGATGAAAAAAGTCAAAACATCTGAGGCATTCTGCAGCTCGTGTCTGTTAATGTCTTTAGCATTTGGAGTTGGTTCGTCATACGGTCTAAGAATTAAACTAATAAACAAGAAGAAGAAAAACAAAAATGCATCAATTTTTCAAAATGTGCTAAGTATAACTCTGACGAAAAGGTGAATGAACATTTTAAAGTGATAAACTGTGTTAAAACAGCTCAAAATGAAGTTTGTGACACTACTGGCCAGACGCCTTATTCTGTTAAACTGGAAGAACAAAAATCCTCCAACTCATCAGGCTCTGTTAAAAGACATTATGCAACACATTTGGAGAAAATCTGTTTTTCACTAAAAGATTATGTAAAGTTATTTTATTCAATTTGGCAGCCCTTTATAGATTACTTTAATATTAACTAAGTAGGCAGACCCCCCCCCCCTTTTTTTTTATGTGTGTATGTGTGTATACATGTACATGAGTGCAAGTGTAGTGTTCTTGTTCTGACATCACATATATTGGATACTGTTAATGACTTTTTTATATTGTCATTGTTCTAATTTCAATAAAAATAGTTAAAAAAAAAAAAAAAAACTGCTCAAAATGTTTAGATTATATGGGGCAAATGCTCAAAATGTCAGTTTTGCACTCCGATTCGTGCCAGTTCGGTTCATGGCTTTTTGCACACTTGGCAGCCCCCCCATTTAAGCAGATCTGGGTAGTAAGTTGTGTTGTTGCATTCACACACAGAGGAAAGTATTTAGATAGCATGATCATTGATGCCACTGAACTGTAAAATGCACAGATCTGTTTTTAATCAGTGCTTCAAACAAAAACCACCAACATAATTAATGATTGTAAGACAACAAACTGTATCAGATTTGAAGTGGGAATAATCCTGATACATTTTCTTACAGGCTCCTTTAACTGAAATGAAAACATTTTCACGTGGCACTTTTCCACTTTGAGTCCGAACTTGAGGTTTAAGGATGAAACTGATAATGTTCTGCATTTTCTTGATAAATCCTTTAGATGTCTCGGTTGTTTTGTGGTTAATACTTTAGAAATACCCAAATGTGTATCCATCCCTGACAAGAAAAGAAACAAAAACACAAAAAGAAACTGGCTGGATGGGAGCCCAAGTTGCATATGTTGCAGCAAAAGTCTTCAATATTAAAAATGTTGTTACTTGAGGTTGAAACTGTAAGAAAACTACAATCTGGAATTTTTTGTCCATTTTGATCTGTATGAACATAGTGCACACACACATGGAAAAAAAAAACAAATGTGCATGTAGACACAAAGAAATAAAACATAAAAAACAAATTATATCACAGAATGTGTGAAATTACTCGCATTATCTCAAAGCGGTTAAAATCAGGGAGTTTTAAACATCTCCGATTTAAAAAAACAAACATCTAAATAATTCAAAGACTGGATAAAACAAAAATATCTTGCTTCTAATATATTACATATAACATTTATAAACACTTTGATCGATAAGTAGTGGTGGAGCCTAAACTCACGAGGCTCAAAAACAGCAGTGGAAACCTCTCTCACTCACGCAGAAACGCCTCATTTACAAATAAACAAGTCACTCAAACAGCATCGAACAGGCTTTTCCTATTTGTGCTTGTATCAGACACTCACCTCTTTAACACCGGTCCAACAGACATGAGAGGAAGATGAGGACCAATGATTACACAATTAGACAAATAAAACAGACTGAAGGATGAAGATGTGGAAATAATAAGGGGACAAAATGTAAATGTCCATGCAGTCTTTTTTCCTTTGTAGTGGAACAGAAAATAGGGATGAAGAGGATGATAGAAAACAATGGAGCTTCAGATGTAGGTGACGGCACCTTTGCTGTTTTTTTCCAGGGTGATTTCTACGTAGGAGGTGGGCACGTAACCCTCCTCTCCGCTCTGCTTCCTGGCTCTCGTCCAGCCGTCGCCTTTATCCTCCTCGATGATGTAGAGCACCTAAAGTAATAGACAAGAATAGGTTTTATTTGATTAAAACAACAGACTTCTACCTGAAAATTCCAAATAATATGATAAAACGAATAAATGAAGTTAAAAAGGATCATCACCTCGTCTTCTGCCATCACCAGTGTCCCCTCGTTCTGACCTAAGAGTCAAATAAAAATAGTATCACTCGGTCAGCTTCATCTCATATGTAGATATTTATCAAATTACTTTACAGGGTGTTTGCTCTTTATACAAATAAAAATTCCAGACTTTTTCAAAAATGCAGTTTCTTCCCCAAGACCTTGATTTTATGTACTTTTATACTTGTGTGCCTTCTTTTATGGTTGAGATTACTGTTGTGTGTAGTAGGAAAGTGTATTTTAATAAATGTATGAATTAATTAATTAATGCATAATTAGCAGTAAATTATGTTTTACTGACTACTTACTTACTGACAGAAATTTTTTTTATATGCTTTCCTCATGCATTTCTTGTTTTGCAAAATGATGCGCCTTTGAGCATACTCTAAAATTCAACTATAAGAGAAACCTTTTTCCATACTTTATTAAGACTTTCACACAAAATTCCAGACTTTTCAAGATCTGGAAAACAGCATTTCAAAATTCCATACTTTTTAAAACTTTCAAGACCTGCGCAAGCACCCTGCTTTATATGTTAATGTATAAAACTCATTCTAATATTCTGTGAACAATTAATAGGAATAAGTCATAAAAGAATGAGTAGTAACTTGATATTATGCAACAACAAGCAAAAATAGAAATCATCTGTACATGTACATTTAATCTAACATAAACTTATACTGGCATCGAGTCCAATCTGGTCGAAACAGGCCCATATAAGCAGTAATAAGATAAGTGCTCATAACATTTATTTTATTACTGCTGCTCTGCTGTCTTTCAAATATGGTTTTCAAGGTCCCTCTAGCTATGTAAAAAAACAAAAAAACAAAACACCACAACATACAACTGCAACTACACACTGAAAAAGTCAAGTTTTGACAAAGACACAAGTTGTCTTTAGTTGGAATTTTGTCCTTTTAACACCGCACCACACATTTTTTTCCTGTACACATTTGACCAAACTACATCTCACTCAACACTACTTTGCAAAAGTGCCGCCACTATGTCCCAAGTGATATTTGCTTAAAGAAACACAAACTAGAAAAACAACCCAGAGTTTTTTCCCCTACAAGAGTAGATCTGTCAGTCTTTTCTCCAGCACTGGTTCAGCAACAACAAACTATGGATACAGGTCTGGCTGTATGAAAAAAATGTAATGAAGTGGAAGTGAATTTTTTTCTGTACCTACGATCATATTGTTAAAATTATAATGTTGAAAAATGACCCAAACATGGCCTCATACACACAGCCAGGATTTAAACCTTCACCGTTACCCATAGCTCACTCTGTTATTGGACTAAAAAGTAATGATATGCCAACATTAACATTGTTTTTTCCTGCAAAGACATAACAGATCGGTGTTTTGAAGAGTTTGTTCCAGTTCTGTTTGTATCTGTTGATCACAAACATGCACCGCAATACAAAAAAAAAAAAAAAAGAGTGCACAAAAAAACAACTGCAAGCTAACAAACAGATACAAAGAGAACTATCAGATAAAAAAGGTGTTGTTAAAGCAAATGTATTATGGATAAATAAATGCAGTCATCATATCATTAGAACATCAAAAACAAACAGACCTCATCAGTAAAAAAGACAAAAACACTACTCAGGATACATAAAAAAAAGTACATGACATATCGGCTCCTTTCTCATCCTTACCGTCAAATGAGTACAGAGCTTTGCAGTGTCCGATGACAGGCAGCGGGTCGTCGTCGTCAAACTCATCATCAAACTCGTGTGGGTCGGAGATGGGCTGTCCGGGCTGGGGGGGGTTGGAGCGGTGGTGGGGGGTGTGATGCTCCTGACTGGTGTCATCTGTGTAACTGCCCTCAGGACTGATGACAACAGTGAGGAATGAGTTCTGTCTGATATGACTTAAAGACGGCAATACGTTTTGACCGATTAAATCATGGATAATGAACAATATTTTGTTGTTGGACGTTCGCTTATGATAACCTGTACCTGCATATTACTGGATTTAACTATAGATCTTTTATAATGTGGATCACACTTTTTAGTCAGTTTTAACCCACAAAGACCCAAACACCCACTAGCAACCAAGACCATCTACTGATCTAAAATGTTTAATCATTTCTGAACCACTATACCTGTTAATACATGTAAATAATTGTTGTAAAATACAGTTTGTCATCTTTTCATGGTCATCAGATACGACCCATTTGGATGCTCAGAGGCTCTGTAGTGAACTTGGAAAAACCATCATCAACAACACTGATTCACCAGTAAATCCCATGTTGGATCAATGAAAGTGGATGGAGACTGTTGTTTTTACATTCTGTTATTGATATCTTTGCTAAAAAAGTAACTTTTTCTTGTTGTCTCCGTTTTTGACATTACCCTCAAGTTTAAACTGAGCTTTTATGAACATCTCAATGATCAGTGAATTAAATATAGGAAAATACATGATTTTCACTAAAAAATAAAAATAAAAAAGCAAAATACAGAAGATAATATGAAAAATGGTAATAAATGACTTTAGAAAAGTTAAATAGAGAGAAAAATTCATTTGGGATCTGACATAAATGTAGTACTGGGTCTTAATGTAGTACTGGGTCTTTATGGATTAATTAAAAATCAGTTCACTTTCATTTTGTCACTGTTGAGGACTCACAGTGTGTTCCCCTTATTCCTCGAGTTCCATAAATACTAAATGTTTAAATATTTCCAATAACCATCATCGGTCATTGCATATCTCGTTTGCCTATCACAATTTGCATACCTCTCTCTTCCTTGAGGGGTGTGATGGTGGTTGTCGGCGCTGTGTCGTCTGTCTCCTCTGGAGCTCTGCTTTCCCTCCACCTCAGACAGCCAAGTCTGTCAACAGAGACCGAAATCACAATAAATTAAACATCTGCACATACTCTAATTAGTTTATTTTGACTGATTCCAAGCAGAGTATTTAATCATATAACTGGCCAGGAGGTGGCGCTATGACCACCATAACTGTTGACTAGCTTAATTCCACCTGAATGCCACTCAAATCTAATCCATCTGCTATTGTTAGTGGATTATTTGTGGACAAAATTGACCTTATTACATATTACTAACAATCCGCTCATCACATACTTGAACTGAAAACACCTAATTACTGGAGTATGTTATGACATCCTATGAAAGAATTACATTTCCAGCTGTAATTTAATATATCATCTACTGATGCTTGCAGTTTTCTTTATTTATATTAATGTACTTCAGTGAGGATACATCAGCCAAACATGCCCTCGTGGACTGCTATCAGCTTGGGCAAATTTCGTAAAAAGGCATAATTTTGTAATATCTATTGTGTTTTGTTAAAGCCTTTTTCATAAAGTTACATGAGTGAATGTTCCCCCTTTTATTAACCCTTTCAAGACTGCCATTGTATAGGTGTCTTCATGTTTTCTTTGCAATAGAAGTGTCAGAAAATGTCTTTATTTCGTTAAAAGAAAAAAAACAGACTTGAAATTTTTAGCATATTTATTACCAGAAACATTTGTAAATGTCCATAATGAAACTTTTTGAGATTGCAAAAATAAACTTTCACCTATTTTACATCTGTTCAAACATGTTTTTTTGTCTTGAACATTCAGTATCCATATCATGGCTTCATATTATTTGTTATTGCCAGCCGTTTTTAGCCTGTGTGGAAGTCTCTGAAACAGTTCCTTTCTACTTGTAATAAAGTCCCACACTTCTGCCAAAAAATGTTACATAGTGTCGGAAAGCTGAGATCCTGAGCTTTCCGATGCCGTTTCAATTTTGTAGCGCAAATAATTCAAAAAAGTATGATTTTTAAAACAATTCCTTTGTTTTCGTAGCACAAAAATACTTACAAACACGCAACAAAATCAGCAGCATTTGCTAGTTACTTATTTTAAATTTCAGCATAGTCCCAAAACTTCCTCATTAGTCCATCAATATTTCATATATAAAAGTGTTCTGAAGTTGCATCTTCGGAAATAAACCAGAAACATTCCTACCTCTTCATCCTAACCCTCTACATCGGACTAATATTTAAAGATATAAAAATAAAACTGACCAGGAGCTCACAATACAATACAAGAAGTCATTATTCCTTGTTTGCAAGTGATTAACTGTGGCATTTAAAGTGGTGAGTGGTAATAAATCTAGTCGTATAAGTCTGCAGTTGTAGTATCAAACAAGTACACTGCATGTAGCAGCGTCTGTACATAAATCTGGACTTTTTTCTTTCATACCTCGTTTTTATGAATTTCAGACCGCAGCTTCTCCATGTTACATATGGTTTCTGATATTTTGGGCTGCAGGCTGCTGGGATCTCCCATCTGAGGATTCTTCTCATACACATCCTTCATCTTGTTCAGGGCATCTCTGACAGACAGACACACAAACACACACTGGTGTTACTGCGTTGGACTAACCATAATAACCAGTTCAGAGGTCACCCACACCCTCTGCTGGATATACCAGGACTTGGAGAAATGGCTTGAATTAGGAGACAAATGAAGGCTTCACCTTTGATCCATCTCTTTCTGCAGCTCCTTGCTGAGTTCGTCGATCCTCTGTTGTAGCCTCTTCCTCCTCTGCTCAGGCGGTAAATGGCTGAAATCCTCCAGAGACGGGGCCTGGTGGGAAGAAATAGGGCTCGTAAATCTGTCAATTGTTTCATTGCTTTCATTTGTTTTGTTGTCCTAGATTTGTGTGATTTGTGCCTCCAGTGACTCACACACTGTTGGACTGAATGAGGCTGGAACAAAAGCAACTCTCAGCTTTTAACATTTGCCTTTAAATGAAGGAATACTGAATTAAAAGTGAAGTTATTCCCCTGTTATAATGGCATTTTCACTAATGCAATAAATAAATCAGTTAGACATTAAAAAAAAAAAAAAAAAAACAATAATAATAAAAAAAAAAAACAGTGAGGTGCCAGAAAAAATAAAAAGGGAATTCCTATTTGAAATAAATATCAGGTAAATGCTGAATATCTATTTAAACAACTTTTCTTGTAAAAATCAAATTTTTATAAAAACAAATCAATTTTGCTTCAACACAAACACAATTTGTTCCATGAACAGTATAGTAAATATGACAGAGAGGCGCTATTGCTATCTAGAACTACTGGGGACTGGGTTAACAAACGGAACTGTACTGGGTTTACAGACTACAATACTGGGTTTGTTTATACACAGTACTATATTAGGTTTATGGACAGTACTATATTGGGATTATAGACAGAACTACTGTATATTAGGTTTATGGAGAGCACTATACTGGGTTTATATACAGTTTTATACTGGGTGTACTGGAGTCCTACAGGTGAGGATTCTGATTACTACTCATTGTACACACACAAACTTACCATCTTAACCGACCACTGAGCCGTAACGCATTAATAATTACAGAGACAGACAACACAGGATGCTGGTTAGTCTCCATTATGTCAAAAAGCCAAAAAAACCCACAAAAAAACATGATTGTACAATGAAACATGTGGCTGGAGTGTTCACTGGATGTGTGTTCATGTGATGACTAAATGTTCACTGTGTGTTCATATGATGACTAAATCTTCAATTCAGTGACACGTTTGAAAGTAAATCACTAGACAATGGCAGATGAGTGTAAATATTCTCCTGTGGTTCATTTTTACTAAATACTCATAGTTCCACAGGTGTTTGATGATTCACTTCTGATGTCTCTTGTCCTACTTGAGACAGACATACTAGAGATTTTAAAAATGCCTTCTGAAGAAACAAAACACTAGATTGGAAAATGTAAACTTCAAGAAATCTGAGAAATTTTCACTTGATTGTGGGAAATAAACATTTTATGATAAGGTCAAATCCACTTGTTCTGGTTTTTGGTTTTAATCTAACGAAGCTTAAAAGTAGAGGCTTGTTTTGTCTCCTTTTGAGGAGTCTTTCCAAGCTGACTGTAAACCTGAAGTCCCCTGAGTAAATATATATTAAAAAAAAAAAAAGTTAATGTTACTGATTTTAAGCAGCTACTTAGACTATGAGTCAACTTGGTTAGTCTAAATTAATATTTGGAAGGTTTAATTATAACCTACATAAAGATGAAAACATCCATTTTGGTTGGTTATTACATAATGCACAATACTCAATTTGAAACTCAAGCAACTCCACGAATTTAACCAAAAATTTATTACATTTCATCAAGCTGTTCAAGCATTAAGCAAATTAATTTATTTACAAAACCGTTTTAAAAAATCATCCACATAAAATTGGAAGCCATTTTTTTGGCTGGTTTAATCAAAAGAACAAGCATATAAAAGCTGGAAATAACCTAAAAACATAAAAGGGGACACTTGATAATGCAGTGTGTTTCCTATTAAATTACACTGTAATATAATCAGATATTTACAAAATTCCCTGCCTTCCTCATTTAAAACACAACTGAAGCTTTGGCACAGGAGCTGCACGTTATTCACAAGTTTGTGTTAATGTGTCATAAGCAAAACAGTCATTTTCACAGCCAAATTCCAGAGCCACTCAACACACACATTACCACAAAACAGCAGATCAACATAAGAGCATGCTGATGAGCTCTTTTCCAGCCCTTCCCTCCCCACAAGACACTGCAAACACAAGCTTCAAACCCATCAAATCCATCTCACACCATAAATCACCAAGGGTCCTTCATCTGGTGATTAGAGCAAAAATCTGTCTCATGAAGGAAAAAAAGAGAAAATCACACAAAAAAAGAGGCAATAAAGAAAGGAAAAAGAAAGTCAGACTGAAAAGAGAACAAAAAAAGAGAGTAAATGAAAAAAAAAAGAAATATCTGGGGGTCTGCAAGTTGCCAAATAAAATATAAATGTGTAAAATATTATCATGTCAACCAAAAAAATAGAAAAAAAAATTATTCATAACTCATTAGTGGCATATTTAAGGCCATGACTTGCAGACCCCCCCCCCTTTTAGAAAATGTAAAAACCAAAGCAATCTGAACTGGTCTCACTCAAACCTATAAAAACACCACCTCCTCTCTCACCCCTCTCTTCAGGCCCTTCAAATTCTGGGGGATTCTGGGTACTGTAGTCTTTATCTCTGACAGATAGTTGCTCACTCGGTCCGAGTTGAACCGGGGAGGAGTGAACAGGTGGGAGGAGGAACGGGGACGGGAGGAGGAGGAGGAAGGTGGTGGGGGAGGAGAAAAGGAAGGTAACTGGTGGGGGGCAAGAAGAGAGGACAAAGCCAGAGGTCAGGAGGGCACACCGTAGAGAATTTTCTTGAGTTATGAAAATTTTTTTTAGAATTTTCCCCCAAGTTTAATAAAGGTTCGGTGTTAGTCCTGGACGCCTTCCTTGAGAGGAGAAAAATATGTTAAAAGTGTTAAAATGTAATTATAAGCCCTTTGAAGTTGTTAAACTTCAAGTGAAACTGCATGACTCACAGACTCTCATAAATAAATGGGGGCACTTTGATGACCTAAACCTGATTCAGTCCACATATTTTTCAGTTCCGATCATAAAACACCCTTAATCACAGGACGTCTACAGAGATTCCAACTTGAGTGTGTCTGAAATTTAAAGGTGGCGTTTCACAATGTGTTAACCAATTAAACTAATCCATGTACACAAACACACACCCTCTCTATGACATAGTTCCTGATACCGTGAAATGGTTTGTGACACTAATATAAGCCAACATCAGAAGGTTAATGATTAGCCAAAATAGTCTTTATGGAAAGGGGCAAAGTCCAAAAGTGAATGTGATGATTTAAGTGGCTGTTTTAAACACAGGAAGAAAAGGTGATAATGATTGAGGACAACATAAGGTGTGGAGGAACTAATACACAACGATGGAAAATATTATCTTTGTGTTGGATACAACAAGTAGCAGATGAACAGATAAAATGACTGACTGTAGTCTGACTATAAAAGGTGTATGATGATCAGCTATAGGGTGGGGATTTATTAACATTATGTAACTGCGGATCTGACAATAATAACTCACTGTGAGTCAGCAAAGAAAAGAACAATAGTGTTTTTTATGGCGTGCTAAACATGGAAGTGAATACCTGCTAAAGCTAACCAATACAGTTCTGTTTGTGGTAAAATATGGTGAGCCCTAAATGTTATAATGCATTTGTGGTGAAATATATAGAACAGAGAGAAGCTTGTGGTTGTCACTTTTTAATATGTATTGCATTGTTGCATTATATAGTGGGTGAATCATGGCTATTTCCTGATAACTAGATTTGGAACTGTGCCAGGTATTACAGACTCCTACTCCTCCTTACCTTTGGTTTCTTTCCAAACAACCAGAGCTTGTTCTTGGTTTTGCTCATGGCATGTTTTGGATCGGGTCGTGACCCCGGAGGCCCGTCTCTGTCTCTCTCGCCTTTGGGTGTATTGCTGATGGTCCCGTCTGATCCCGTCCGGCTCAGGTTCTGACTGAAGTCTTCGAAGGGGAAATCACCTGGAGGTTCAAAGCCTGACTTGAAAGACTCCACCACGATGCCAGAATCCTGACAGAAAGCGAACACAAAAGAGAGAGAGGGAGAGTTAAAGGTTAGTGCAGCTAAAGGCTACAGAGGAGCTTAAAAAAATGTCTTCCTGGGCCTTTTTGTGGAGATCGATTGGCTAATCTCTCCTGTCAGACTTTCCCCACACTGCTACTTACCCTTCGGTCATCAACAGCTTTGGCTGCAGAAACCATTCCTTCTAGGCATTTGGAAATGATGGGAATAACTCGCCGCTCCGCCTCTGCAAAGCTTCGGTACGTCTCCCCAAGCTTCACTGTTCGACGCTGGTCCATGTCTTGTAGATTCTGCCAAAACACAGTAGGAACTCTCAATAAAGACAAGGAACTAGCCAAGTGGTTTTCACCCATTCTACAAGCCTGTTGATAGGTAAACAACTTATCAGATCCTTTTACTCACCGACACTGACACCCAGTTAATATATTAGTCATGGTTTAAACAGGACAAGTGGCTAAGTTAAACATTCGTTGGGGCACAAACACAGGATGTTACACTTTCTCTAAACATAACTCCTGAGTAATTAAAATGTCAAGCTATTATTGTCTTTAGAAAAGGCATACAGTATGTGAGAAACACTGGTTTAGTGCATTTGTACTTTAACAGACCCAAGGAAGAGTAGCAACCCCTACGGTGGAAGCTTTGGGGATTCTTATAAACAATAAACAAAACTGGTTTAGTGATCTTGTTGACAACATATCCAACAAAACCTATACAAAAAAAACCACATGAAAATATGCTCAATGTTAAATGCAATTTTCTTTATAAAAAAAGTACTGACTTTAAAATGCAACATAATCAATATTTTAAGAGTAATTCAGGAGCAAACATTTGAATAAAATGGTGGTTTAATCTGATAAATGCTGATGCAAATTCCATCGTTCTGACTACAGAAAATAATACATTGATGCCTTATTGTATGTGGTGGTGCTTCCTCTATACTGTAACACATTTTTCAAAGGAGTGATGCTTTGCTTTTTCAAATGGAATTATGCATTTTAAAACATTTCCCTGTGGTCTACATAAACTGTAAATGCTATGCTTGGGTCTGAATTCTTCATTAATTAAACTCCACAGGTCCATCTTCAACCCTATTTCTGAGTAATGACACCACAAAGGTCGTTTTGAGCGCTGGCCTTTTAAATGCAAATGAACCCACATCCTCCAGGTTGTTGACTGTGCTGCTCTGTCCCGTTCAGCCACTTGTGTTCATTAATACAACTGAACATTTTACGTAATTGGCTCGAAGTTTGGACATATTTTCAGTATGGACTACACACAAACAACTACTCACAAACAATTATGGCGTACTCTGAGAAATGTTCATTGAAAGTCTTGACCTTATATATGCAAATGTCGTGACGTTATTAGTTATAAAACATAACAAATTAATAAGGAATTGAAACGGGTTGTAGAAATCCACTTGATTTTTACCGGAATGAATATAAAGATAGCTTTGCAGCACCTGGAGGGTTCAAATTCAAACTTTATGAACTATTAGTGTTCAAATACACAAATAAATGAACCAAAGACTAGTAAAAGTGGGTTTAGCAAAATATGCCCCCTTTAAAATTAAACTGACAAAAGAAGACATTTTGAAATGCAATCCCGAATCAGGTTATGTATTACGGTGCCACATTCTTGCGAATACACAGCCGCTGTGTAACCCGCTGACATTACCTTGAAGATGTGTGGTATGGCATTGTTGAAATGTTTCCACTGCTCTGCGTTGAAGTTCTGTAGTTGGGCAGCATACTCGTTCTTACTCTCATCTGCCGTGTGAGTCCGCAGGTAATATTGGGCTTTGGCCTGAAAAAACACATGAATAAAATCATTACCACCATCCAACGACATGCACTCGTAGGTTAAACGGTTAATCTAAACTTCCAATAGGTGTGAATGTGAGAGTGATTGGTCAGTCGTGTCTACATGTTCAGGTCGTTATTGAAAATGAGAGTTCTCAACTAACTTACCTGGTTAAATAAATAAATTACATGGTTTACTTGACTCAACATTAATCACTCTGACTCGAGTGTGAAAAATAACATGAGACAAAAGAAATGATGCTACATTGGACAGTGAAACTGATCATGAAGCTCAAACTATTGAAACAACAACTGAAAATTAGAATTAATTAACTGAAACACATCAAATCCTGTTTTAACAGACATGATTTCCATAGGTACATTATAAACCACATACAGTACACATTATACATAGTGAGTCTATTTTCCTTATAAACATCATTAAATGTTAATAAAATAAAACCACTAAAACAACATGATTTCATATAACAACACTGGATAATCTTTTTGTTACGTTCAAAGTTAAAAAAAAAAAAAATCCTCCACTAACAGTACCTCATCTGAAAACAAGCTTTACAGGGCTGTGATTTCACCTCTATTTTGAACAGTATATTTTTCTTCAAACTTAATCCTCCAGGTCTAATTATACAGCAAGCACAGAGAAAAGCCAGCTACAGTATAATTTCAAAGGCAGCAATTATATACTGCTAACCTGAAGTGGGAAAAAAAGGTAAAGTTAGTTGTTTTTGTTTCTGAATTATGTAACTTTGGATATAAACTCAATATATTATACAAAGACTAAATAGAGGAATAGAATCATGTCTTTTTTAGTCATACTGAGCAGCATTTTTTTATGCTAAAGCTAACATTTCTCTTTTATCTACAGGCTGAAATTGAACCCCCCCATGTTTTCATTGATTATAAAAGACGATATTTTAAATCACACCAGCTTACAGAAACAAATGATTAACATCAGTTGTGTTGTGAGTGTGTGGAACATCTCACCTTCTCCACCTCCGACTTGGTGGCATTGATGTCATTATCTAACCGCTCGTACGTCATCTGGGATTTCTCTGCTTCCTTACACTCTCTCTCAAATTTCCTTTTACTCTGAAGACAGACAGAAAAGGAAGGAATGTTGAATATATCGAGAAACTTTCTACAATGCACTGTCTGTGACCTTTCTGTGAAAAAAAAAAACTGAAAAACTGAAAAGAATATGTGAATGAGAGGTAATGAAGCCAAAGGGGTAGGGAAGGAGATGAATCAGAGAGAAAGATAGTTTACTTCCTGCCAGCCCATCTGGGTTACATTAGTAGTAAAGGAAACACAGTGAATAGCTGAGACATTACAGTCCAGTCAGTAGGTAGTTACTATTAAAGTCATACAGACCACACACTGAAACATGTGTAAGTCAGAGGACCTCAACTCAAAATCAGTCAGATCTCTTGCTACATGTCAAATTTATTATTATTTTTAATACATTTAATATGCGGCAATTATACTTTTAGATGTAATGTAATTGTGGCGTTTGATTATATGTCTTGTAATGAGGCGACTTATTAAAAAGAAATGGAGAAAATGCAATTAAATGACCTCAGAAGTGAACAAATGGAATCTCTCACTGGAGCCAAAAAGAAGGTATTCAAAGGCCAAATGTGGCACATGGGCCCTGCTTTGGTTTGGGAGGGGCAGCTCTACACTGACGCCTGCATGAGTGTGTGTTTGGTCCCTGTCCTTGGTCACTGCATGAAGTATGTGAAGAAAAAGACACTTGTGTTCGGAAAATACTGGAAAACAGCTTTAACCCATAAAGACTCAAACATCCATCATCATCCACTGATGTGAAATGTTTAATACCTGTTGATCCACTAATCCTATTAATCCATGTAAACAATTGGTGTAAAATACAGTTTGTCGTCTTTTCATGGCCATCAGATATGACCCATTTGGGGGCCTCCCTAATCCGAATGACAAACGGCATGGAATAATGAATGACCTAACCCTAACCCTAACTATAACTATAACCCTAACCCTAACCCTAGTGGTCATTTGTTATTCCATGCCATTTGTCATTCGGATTAGGGAGGCCCCCCATTTGGACATTCAGAGGCTCCGTAGTGAACGTGGAAACATCGTCATCTTCTACGACAATGATTCAACAGTAAAACCCATGGAGTTGGATCGATGACAATGGATGGAGTTACTTGTTTTTTATGTTCAGTTCATGATATATTTTACTAGAACATCACTTTTTCTTCAGTTTTCTCTGTTTTTGATGTAATAACCCTCAACTTTAATCTGAGTTTTTATGAACATCACATGATCAGTGAATTAAATACAGGAAAACACATGATTTTCACAGACAAAATGCAAAATACAGAAGATAATATTATAATAAATGGTGATAAATCACTTGAGGTTAAATATAAAGAAAATTTCACTTGGAAACTGACACAAAAGTAGTGCTGGGTCCTTATGGGTTAAATGTATTAGTTCTGTTGTAAACACACTTTGAATATGAAAAATACCACTAAAACATAATCAGTGTCTGCATTAAATAATGATGTTTGGGTGGACTTTATCTGTATACGTCCCTCATCTACGTTTGTTAGCATTTCTTGCATTCCTCATGCAAACAAGTATGAGACGAGTACAGCTGGATGTCACCAGCAGAAAATATTTACAGTAAAAACACCTCTCGTCCTGCCCCCTCCTCACTTACATTGTCCATCTGCTTCCAGCACTGATCCAAATACTGCTGGGCCTTCCTGCCCTCCTGTAGATGCTGTTCATTTACACACAAACATACACACACACACACAAACAGAAAAATACACAGAAGACTTAAGAACACATTCATATGTACATAAACCAACTAGACTGAGACGACGTACAATAAAAATTCACTGGAAAGAAAGAACTGAACAATTGGCGATTTACACTGTTCACTGACAGTACATGGACAATTCTTTTGTTAAAAGACAGACGTAGTGAAAACAAGGAGCTGATAGTGAATATACCAGACTTCTCAAGGAAATGTATGAGTACTACATAAGGAATATGTGATTATAATAAAAATACGTTTATTAAAATAAAACAAAGTTGCTGATGGTTGAAGTAAGGCTCTTTGCAATGAGGCATTCATAAGATAAAATAACTTATATTTTACTTATTTAGGTTACACTGTAATTACACAGGAGGCTCTGGAAAAGGAAAACTGTTTGCCTTGGTAAATACACGTTGTGATTCTAACTTCTTGTCATTACTTGTATGTAAACATTTCATAAACTGCATTGCAAAGCTTCATCATCAACATCATATTTCAGTAATTTCAGGATCATGCATGTCATTACCTGAGGGGATGCTGTGTGTTCTTCTAAAATGCGTTGTAGAAATGTTTCAACAAAAAATACCATTGTATTGTAATTGTAATTATGAAATTTTAAAACAACATGAAAATATAAAACCAATCATTTTCAACCTTTTTTTTTTTAAAATAAACTGAACAGCTTCATTCAGAATACAAAACACTATGGGGGCGCTCTTTGTTGTAATCACATGAATCTCAAATTTCAGGGGTTTATGGCACTAACAGATGGTGGAAGTAGTAAAAGACAGATGGTTAACATCACATCCAATATATTTATCCTGTTGAATAAATCCAAACAGAAAACAGACATACCCGACATGCTCTTTCTAATGGGAAGTTACAGCTTTGTGGGATATGAAGTTAGATGGACGCTTCCTCACAGTAAAACCGTGTATGTTATAATTACAGTAGAGTTGGCGTACTCACATGTTTCCTCTCGCCTTTGAGGTCTTGGCTGTACCTCATCAGCTCTCCATACACCTTGTGTCCCATCTCCTCCGCCACGATCTCTCTCTGACCGGCATAGTCGTTGAGTTCATTCAGTATGGAGTAGAATGACAGACAGGATGTGAACCTACACAAACACACATTTACACAAGATTAACATTTTCAAAGTGCTCTCAAACATTCACCATCATACAGTTGATTAGATTTATAAAGAGACTTACAGCTGTCAGAATTAAGACATGTTAGCTGATGATTATTTGCCACACAAGTGCAATTAGCAATGTCTTTTCTGTTCATTTTATACTGTTAGAGATACTGCAAACCAAAAAATAGCTTATTCATACACATACATTACACCTAACGAAGAAGACAACTTTACCCATCGTCATTAAACATTGAAGCCCAAAAATAAAATATGCATTTCTGTGGGAGATTTGACAAATAACTTAAATATACAAACTATTAATGAAATTACTGAACGATGGGTAACAAAAGAAATGTGCCTTGAGGGAGGGGGAGCAAAAAGATGATAATGTATATAATTAAAATGTACCAGTCTAACGTCACATGCTGAAGTATAATGTGGTAACAGTGACAGAAGTATATTTCTGTTATTTTCATCTCAGAGCTTTTGTATAGGTGAATATTAGGGGTGTAACGGTACAGAAAATTTTCAGTTTAGTACAGGGGTCTTCGGTTCGATACATTTTCGACACGTTTTCGGTACAGTGAAGGGGGGGGGGCACTCCGTAACTACCTGTGGGACACAGGACATTTCTACAAAATGTTCAGTCATTTGTGCATTAACAGGCACCCCACATGTTATGTATTTTTGTATTTTTGAATGTTCAATGTTCATTTATGGCATTTATAACTGTAATTTACTGTGTGTTTTTGAACGCCTCACAGTATTTCCTGAGGTGCTGTGAACATGCCTTCACAGTAACATTGCAGCAGAGGCACGGTGAAGGAGAAAAGGAGCAGGTTCATTTGATTTTGCCAACTTCAGCTAAAAAACAATAAACCTTTTTGCTATAAAGGAACCCGTGGACTCTTTTGTATCACAAAGCTGCAACATATCGAAAACCGAAAGTGAAACTTAACATGCTTCGAATGTCCGACCTGGCTTCGGTACCACTGTTATACTCTCTGTTGTCATGTTTTAGGTTTTTTTTTTTTTTTTTTTTGCAGTAGCACTAAGAATTCTCCACAGCTGAATGTATATAGAGGAAACCGTGCACATGGGTTCTGCTTGTGTCCACCCTGCTTCCCAAGTGTTTGTGTTCTTCACATAAGCTACATGTATTAGTTCGGCACACCTCTGTATTGTATCAAAGCACCCGAACCAAAATGGTTGGTACAAATGAGTGCATCATTACACCCCTAATGAATATAGATGATTATCTGAATGATTCCTTTAATTGATTAATTATACATTAAATATACATTATATACCTTTGACAGCTTTACTTACTGGAAAATAAATGTGGTTTTGGAGGCATTTTACAGCTATAACTACCATCATCAAAATGAGATCCAAAACTTAAACGCTAACACAAAAAAACTACAAACTACAAAATATGTCATGTCCTCATGAAATTAGACTGAAAAATAAAAACTAATAAAAATGTGTTGAGTTTAAAACATATCCTTCATCTGCCTAAACACTTTACCAGTGAATCTGTTAAAAAAAAAGCAGAGGGACAGAAAATGTGCAACCACATCAAACTAAGCAGATTTGACAAAGTAAACACAGTCACAGATACTGGAAAAAGTCTAGTCTAGCAGACCTTTTCCACCCTTTGAATCTACAGACCAAATAAAAGCTGAAAAGCCAATGCAAAATAAGACAAACCCTCACCTTGGCTCTTCATCCTTGGAGCGTTTTGGACAGTATTTCTTTACCAAGTTCCTGGTGGAAAAGACAAAGACACAGACAGAGGGTAAAAATACAGCTGGTTATTTTGAGCCTGGTAGACAGACAGGTAAACAGACAGGAGGCAGGCAGTCAGACATGCACTCACACATACAGTATATACACACACACACACAAACCCACAAAAAGAGAATCTCTGTATATTATTAAAGATGAATCAAAAATTTTAACATCAAAGTCTGTGTCTGTTCATTCCCTCAGGCGCTGCCGCTGCGACTCCAGTAAAGCACAGCGGTAATAATTTAACTAGAGAGCAGAGGAGTGAATGTATGCACAGTTCGGTGGCAAAACAGGAGCCCTTCTGCATCAATTATTGTCTGCTCTTCATGTACTGTGAAAAGGTGCACACACACACACACAGAGCTGTAAAGTATCTTTGATCATTCCTCAGACCTGCAGCAACACAGTGTGTGTACATTATTTATTCTAAAGGGATTTCCCTCATCACTACTGAGATTCTACTGGGTTTTTAATAAGTATCACAGAGATGGTGTTCATTGGGTTGTCAATATGTTTGTGTTTTTTGTGTTTAAAAAAAACAACTACCTTTTATTTATAGCTTTAGTCAGTATGTGCATTTGCTGTAGACTAACAATTGATTTTCATGTTGTTTTTTTTAGAGCCGTGAGGAAAAAAACATGCTATGAAACAAGGATCCTTAAGTACAAAAAGGCCTGGGTACCCAACTTTTATTCCACTGTCTGAATTGTATTATTTAAAAAAAAAAAGAAACGCAGGATCTGAAACCAAATTTCATTACCTGAAGAGTACACTGGACAAAATCAAAACCTTACCAAGTGTATTTTTCTCATTTCTAATCAAAATATCTCATCACACTTAAAATAAGACAATCACCTAAAGAGTAACTTGTAAGTGAGATGTAAGAACTTATTTTGGACAATAGATCTTGAAAATCTTATTTCAAGAGATCTCACCAACATAATTTTCATTTGTTCCACTGACAGATTTTTTTTTTTTTTTTTTTTTTGCTTAATTAAAAAAAAATGTTTTTTTTTTTTTTTTGCTTAATTCAAGCAACAACAAAAAAATATCTGCCAATGGAACAAGTGAAAATTATCTTGGTAAAATTTCTTGAAATAAGATTTTCAAGATCTATTGTCAAAAAATAAGTTCTTATATCTCACTGAAAAGTTACTTTTTAGGTGATTATGTCTTATTTTAAGTGTGACTCAATATTTTGACTAGAAATGAGAAAAAAACACTTGGTAAGATTTTGATTTTTTCCAGTGTAAATCTCATCAGCTCACAACTAGAGCTTTGACAGTTTTTTTTAATAATGATAGAATGTTGGTGGACATCTTCAAGTTGTGGTAAGAGGTTTATTTCTCATGTTGTAAAAATATATTTAGAGGAAAAATGCCAGGGTGGAGAAACTTAAAACTAAAGACTCAAAACGGGCTACTTAGGTTAAACCACACTGTGGTAACTGTGTGTGTACTTTATGTTATAAAACCACTCTGAATGTATAAAAATGCACATGAGCTGTGATATTCTTTTTGACAAAATGGAAGCCTGGTGTGGAACTGTTTATGAACTGGCATCAAAGCAGAAGTATCAGTGTCCAGTATTTCTGAATGATACCCTAAGCGGATAGCTGTGATGAAGGCCATATTTTGTAAAGCAGAGATTTCCAGTGTTTGTGTATGTGTAGATGTACCGTAGCTGCTTGGCGTAGTTTTGCTCTATTTCCAGCCTCTCCTTGACAAACTTTGCGTAGCGCTCCAGAAAGTCGATGCCCCACTGAGTGTGTTTTTCCAGATTATCAAACTGGTCCTGAAGATGGAGAAAGGTGGACAGAGACAAAGGAGAAAGTAAATTTAATAAACACGAGAACAACAACAACGCAAAAGTGAAAGGCCTTCGATTACACAGGTTTAAATCAAAGCACATGATTGAAATTAGAGGCTTTATGAATAAAAAGTTAAACCATAAAGACCCAAACATCAATCACTGACCAAAACCATCTGCTGATCTAAAATGTTTAATACCTACTGATCCACTAAACCTATCAGTACATGTAAATAATTGGTGTAAAATACAGTTTGTCATCTTTTCATGGTCACCAGATATCATTCACCCTTTGGATGTTCAGAGGCTCCATAGTGACCGTGGAAACACTGTCATCTTCTACAACATTGATTCACCAGTAAAACCAATGGAGTTGGATCAATGACAGTGGATAGAAATGCTTGGTTTATGTTCAGTTAATGATGTATTTTACAAAAAAAAAGTCACTTTTTCTGCAGTTATCTATGTTTCGCGATAATAACCCTCAACTTTAATCTGAGCTTTTATAAACATCTTCATGATCAGCAAATTACATAAAGGAAAATACCTGATTTATACTGACAGAATGCAAAATACAGAAGACAATATTATAATAAATGGTGATAAATCACGTCAGAACAGTTAGATATAGAGAAAATTTCAGTTGGGAACTGACACAACAGTAGAGCTGGGTCTTTATGGGTTAAGGTGGACCGATAGATTGCAAAACTCCTCTCATGTGTAAAGGGAAAAATTCAGCATTAGATGACTCAGCGGTGTGTCTGCCTGAATATAGGTCTGTTATTATTCATACAAACAAAATACACATTTCTTCCTGCCACTGACTCACAGGGAAGAGTGTTTCCTGTCTGCTGTGTACAGATAAACACACATCTTATGCAGCATAGTGAATAAAATCAATAAAACTTTACCAACAACAACAACAACACTTTAACAGTTCTACCTGTCAATCTGATTTTTTTCAATTCCTTAAGAGACTCTCGTTACATTTTGTGTAATATAGTCCAAGTACAAGATGTAAGTACAACCTTACATGAAACTGTAATTTTGCAGAAATAAAAAGCACTGTTTTTGCCACATGAAACCACACTTACTCCATTCTAAGTTGTAAGTAGTACAAGTGTGGAAGCAAAGGCGTTTTTTTTTAATTTTGCAATGAGTAACGGTCATTAAAAAATGCTACCACTAAAAGAAATTGCTAAGATTTACAGTTTGGAACTGGGTCTAAATTCCCCTCTCTATGCATGTATTAAATAAACTTCAACAACTTCAGCTGCAATATCAAATCTAATTCAGTTCATCCATTACTAATAACCTGGGCAGCCAAAAACTACAATCTGTGAAGGTTAAGCTGTACATAGACAGAATATGATCTTTTCCAATAAAAGTAATAATCCTTACAAATTACATGTGAATGCCACAAGAAATCCTTGGACAAATTATTCTTTCTTCTTGCTCTTTCTCAGTTTTCATTCTTTTCTCATTCTGTTATTGACTTCACGATTACTGGCAGCCCAAAGAACATTACTAAAGACTAAAATGGATGAAGGGGATAGTTCCCCACTGCCAAACCAGACTAAGTGAGTACATTTCCCTTCTTAGTCATTCTCTTTTCAACTATTCATATTAGTTTAATCAGACTCAGGAGACAGAATATGGAAATGCGCACCTTCCTTCTTCCAAATCTGCCTAAATATAAAGATACAGATATTGTTTCATGCTGTTATGGAAAAGTGAAGCCTTTTTAAGCTTCCATGTTGACTGACAGAATCTACTAACCAATTACAATTTCATAAATATGATATTCGAACAAGTACCACTCTGCTTATGCCGCATTGTGTGCGTCTGTTAGAATGATCAGACTAGCAACAATAGCTCTGCTCAACTGGAAAAACACAATCGTTTACAGTCCCTGAACACACACACACAAACACACTCAGATGATTTGATGTCAGACGTCTATTTGTTGCGACAGCAAACAACTTCCACCCTCCTACCACCATATTTTGGGAGTGTTCTGGGCAGAATATTAGATTTCCAGTCAAATCTGAGAATCTTGCTTACAATAGGCTTTCTTGGGGCGTCAATGTCAACCATATCAATGTTATTTCTTAGTTATGTCATATCTAAGTTGTTAACATTATGTGGTAAAGCAGGTGCCAACAAGACGTGTTAACAAAACTACACACCCAGCACCAAAATCACTCTCTTGTAAGCTTAATTTTACGGTGTATAATTTATCATAGTACTTGTTTATTTATCATGTATTGCTTTCCAGCAGCAAAATATCAGGTGTCTGAATGTCTGGCTGATGCTGAAAACAGAATATGATCTCTATTCTGCAGATAGCTAATGTAACACTACATCAAGTTTTTAGAAGATATTCAAGGTGAACATAATGTCATTTTTAAGCCTCTGAATTACTAGTGCAGACACATTTAAACCTTCATTTCAAAGCACATTAACCACACATCAGCAGCACCATGGTTCACATTCACTCACATTAACACCTACAACATTAAACCTGTGTATTAATGGTCTTGTGTTGTGCACTGCTGTGGTGGCAGTAATTTAGGTGCTTTGCCTCAGGGTACTGAAATCACATTTATAAATGAGGGTCAACTAGTCAAGAGGTCAAAATGGAATATTTTTACATGACAACATGTCAACCTTTGACATGCCACAGTCCACCAAGAGTCAAATAAAATCAGAAGGTGTAATAAAGATGAACTTGAAAAAATGAAGTAAATAAACACATTCTTTGGCTTTAAGATCAAAAACATTCTGATACATAACTGTGAGATAACTCTTCCACTGCTCTGAGCTACACATAGATCTCAGTTAACAAAGAACAATATCAAGGCGAAGACAATCCAGTAGCCCTTTCTTCTAAACCATGGAAGCTGAAATCAGGATATCCATCAGGCGTGCTACCCTAGCTACCATGCCAGTGTGTGTGTGTGTGTGTGTGTGTGTGTGTGTGCGTGTGTGTGTGCGTGCGTGCGCGTGACAACACAAACCACAGCCTGGACTCCTGCAAATAAGGGTCGCCAAGGGAAATCTGAGATGGCTGCAAACAGCTGACCTCTTTGTGTTGAAAGTAAAGGATAACTGAGCAAAGAAAACAGAGAGGGTTAAGAACAGCGCCACTGCCAAGCAACATTGTCTACTGATTTAATATGCATAAAAGGGAGGTGTATAGATAAAAGAAAATTATTATATAACTAAGGTGTTATGTAATAGTGGTGACAACATTTTCATTAGCTAATATGTGAGCCTTTAAAATAACATTGGTAGCCTATGTCTTGTGTTGGCAAAGATTCGCCTAGCAGATGGGTCTTTTAGCACAATAGTAAAGAACTACTGAGAGGAAAGATACAGGTTAATGTGTAAATAATACAGTGTTTTAGTATTTTGGTGTGAGTACTTTTTTTTGCCAACATTTATTAATTTTAAAAGGGAATAAAAGTGTAATTATTTAAAATAAATTCAATAGTTTGGTGCAATATTGACGGTAAAACTTAAAACTTAGGACTATAAAATGAACTGGCAATGGTGGGGTTTTCAGTTATCAATTTTTTAGACTTTCTGCTAACAGAGATATTGCACAGTGAATCCTTTTATTTGGAGTCACACTGGATTTCCACTGTGATCTGTGGAGTAACATCTGACAGATAAAAGAAGAAATAAATTGAGCGCCTGCAGCCATCAGTCATAGAATACGATGCCTACATGAAGCCATTGAGTCAAACAAAGGGACCCCAGCATGTTAGAATCAAACAGTGAAAGGGTAAAACAAAATCTGGCAGAATTTCCAGCACCCACTGATTTCTTCAAGGCCTGGTGCCAGTTTTTTTTTTTTTTTTTTTTTTAACAAATCTTAGTGGCAGAGAATTCTAGCAGAGTCAAATTTCATATTCTAAAATGAGTGTGAAACGATGCAGCTGAAATGTGAAACAGCAAAGATACTGCAGTTCCTCTCAGTGTGACACAAAAACATATCTGGGAGGCAGATTTTTATTCAGTTATTTCCATCTCCATCCTCCTCATCTGCAGGTTGCCTTTAAATGCCACTCTGCCTCTCACCAGTCTGGCCTGCACACTTGCCTGTCCACCTCTTTTAAGCGAGCGTGTCTTTCTGTGGTTGCGTCAGCTTCTGTGACTATGCCTATGAATAAGTAATAGAGTATGAGCTCATGCTGTAGTTTGTGGCGAGCTGAGCGCAGACTGGCTCACTGGGGAAATGACAGCATCTTTGGGCTCTAGGTCTCTTAGCTAACAGGGAAAAGAAGGAAGAGGAGGAGAATGATGATGATGGTTAAAGCAGCAGGGAGCTATAGCGTGGGCTGCGCTCAATAACCCACGCTACGGCAGCACCTGCACATTCTCAAATTTGACCGTTTTTCCTTGTACAGTTTCACCAGACGACCAGTTGTTAAACATTATTGATACATTTACTGAGAGGTCTGTTCCTAACTACAACTCTGCAACTGAATTGAATCAACCAAATTTCAATTTAAGATTATCCATCTCTCTTCTGCACCTTGTTCACTGTGGGATAATTATTGGACCCAGACCCTTGTGACAAACCAGTATAAAGCCAAAGTTTATTATAGATTAAAAAGGTTTTTCTTATGTGCAAAAAACACATGAACTGTTTGTTTAACAAACATAATAAAAAATGAACAATAAAAACCCACTTAGGCTCGTCGGTTTAGATGTGAATAGAGACCATCAGATGATGAGAAACAAACTGGAAATACTCCAAGGTCAGAGGAAAAGGCTGTACATCAATTCATTCAGTCATTCAGGCCAGTTATGGGGTGGCCATGGCTCAGATGGTACAGCAGGTCATCTAATAACTGAAGGGTTGGCTGGTTCAAATCCCGCTCTGTCCCAGTCATGTGCTGCTGTGTCCTTGGGCAAGACACTTCACCCTCCTCCAGTGATGCTACTCACACTGGTGTATGAATGCGTATGAATGTTCGGTGGCGGTCGGAGGAGCTCTAGGCGCGGGCAGCTGTGGATACAAATGTAGTTTACCACCACCAGAGTGTGAATGTGAGAGTGAATGAACAATGGATCCACTGTATGTGCTTTGAGTATGCGTTCATAGAAAAGCTTGTTTCAGTCAAGCTCTGTCTGTATCATGCAGTGTGTGGTGTGTGATTATAATTTCCAGTCTTTAGAGTTCAATATTTGTTTCTGACACAAGCTTGTACCTGAGAGACGGTAGACAAACATAAAATAAGGAAAGATGACCAAAAACGTTTTAAATGAAATGGTAAAAAAGGATAATTTGTGGCAGGAGACTGCCTGGTTATACAATATTAAAGACACAACACGAGCTCATCATCATCCACAATCCGTTCCTTCTGTAGGCTATACTGTCTACACTACACACAAGTCTCCATCCAGGATCTGAACCAAACTCTGTACTTTTCTCTCTAATTTGTGTGTTTATTTTCAACACAAATCACACTGAACATTAGCTGCCAGTTGACATCCATGTTTGTTCTGAAGCGCTAGAACTTATGACAGTTCTGGTGAGACATGGTGGTCCACTGGGTGTCCAGTGTGTTATTATATAGTGGACCAATTCCACTGTTGTTTTCCACTGATGATATCACTTGGATGTAGAATACTTCCTCAGCATGTCTCATTGCCATAGTGCTGCATATAAACATACTGTGACACCATCTTCAATGCAAATGGAGCTACAATGAGGGCAGTAATGGCAGAGGACGAAACTTAGAATATCAACAGATTTGTATTTTGGAAATTATAATATTCAGTTTTTAGAAATTCAAACCTGTGGTCACTTCATCTGAATTGAGCCTACATGATAAATCACTCTGATGTTTCCTGCTAGCTTGGCTTGGTGTCCTGCATGATGACAAATGTACTGACGGAGCAACAGTTTTAGTTTGACAGATGTGCATGATTTTATTTTACATTTAATACTGTTTTGAGTCACATGGAACCTCGATGAGAGCGGCACTAGAAACAGTATCTGATGGTACCTGGTCATCCATGCTATGACATAATGGAAATTAAAAAAATGCCGGTTAAGATGATACTGTCAATGGAAAAGCTTCATATAAGTCCAGTTATAGTTGAAATGAGAATCAAAATATGAGAGATCGGGTCAAATATTTATTCATATTTAAAAACAGGAAAAAAAGAACACAGTATAATTTTATCATCCATACCACTGCCTGTCACAATAAAATCCAGTAGAAAATGGGCCATAGGTGACTTTATCAGTCGAGTCTGTTCCCTAGTGATAAAAATCACTAGTCTGCTTTAATGCATTTATATTACAGGGTGAGAGAGTAAAAACAACAATTTGGCTCCCAAACAAGGAGAGCTAAAGAGGCCTTATGTAGAGAATCAACTGGAAATACTGTCTTTAGTACACACCGATAAACAATCAGGCAGCTAGACAGGCTATGTGCATTCCATGGGAGGGAGCAAGGCTGATTAGCATAGAAACTGCTGCTGGGACAATAGACTAATTACACATGATGGCATTCCAGAGCAGCACACACACATGCACACACACAACTCCGTCTCCTCTCCCATCACATTCTTGGAAGAGTCCTTTCTAGTTGTTCGAGGAAGACAAACACAAAATAGTCACAAATACACACACAAAAACAGACACACACATGCAGCCTGGGGGTTGTCAGGTTGATGCCAGTGTTTCAGACAGGCTGACATTTCCCACCCAGTGCTTGCCATGTGTGCACCGGTGAACCCCTGTGAGTGTTTGTGTGTCTGTGTGTGTCCTTGCATGTGCATGTGGTGGGTATATAAGAGGGAGTGTGAGAAGAGAGAGGAAAGGCATTTGGAGAGGGATTTTAAGGAGATTTTAAGTAGGGAGGTAAGAAAAACAGGAGGAAGGTAGGTCGAGATGAGCAAAACAAAGAGCTACATCTGTTTGTGATGAATGTAATCCAAGTATCCAAGTCTGCAAACTGAATCAAAAATACCTTAACACAGCCGTATGTTTTTAGTTATGTTTATATTAATGATATCTAATTTCTTTTGTTTTTTCACCGTTGCAGATGATTCATGAGTTCAGGTAGTTTATTTTCTTCTGTCTACATGAACTCAAAATAAAATAACAAAAGATATATTTTGTATATGCACAATATCAATGAATCACAAAAGGCAGCATGTGTAAAGCTGTCAATGTATATTATTGGTTAAAGTATAACATATGGAGAGAGAGACACAAACAATGAAAGACAAGGAGGCTGCATTTATAATTTCTGTGATGCACAATGGGATAATTCATATTGATTCGAAGATTTCCTCCACATCAATAAAAAAGCAAAATCTTGATCAAATTACTTCAGTTTAGTTCATTTTACTGCCAAACCTTATGTTCTACCTATGTGAGTAAAAACCCTTAGGAAGTAATCTGAAGTGGAACAGAGATGCATTTGTGTCCAACTGCGATCAAACCAACAGGAACCCTGGCACACCGCTTACCCAACCAACCCACCCTTTACACACATGAAAAGCAGCCAGGTCCTTAAACTAATTTTCTAATCTCTACTGCTGCATATTTTACGCTTAGTAGTACCTCATTTTGATTTCACTGATTCTCTAAAGAGTATTCAAGAGTGAGCACCGCCCATCCCCCAACATACCCCTGTAGCCCAGTTCTGTTAAGGTTTGATAAATGTCCAAACTGCATAAGCACCTGCAGCTCATCCCTTCCTCACCTACTTTCCATTCCTATTTCCCTTGTGTAAAAACTACAGGAGATAGCCTACATAGACACACAAATAGAGACCTACTTCTTACCTAATAATTAACCTATACCCAGTTCTATCATCTGAATGGCTTCTCCTCTGAAATGCACCTGCAGTGTCATTTTAGTTTCATCCATCTACAATATACATTACATCCACTTGTCTTTTTTTCATGATTGTTATGTGTGCAAGCTGTTATACATGTAAAACAACCACCAGAGTCTTAACAGCTTGTTACTCATCTCTGAGTGCTTTAGAACATCTCAATGAGTGCTTTATAGCTGGCAAACAGTTAATTGGCAATCAACCTGAAGCAACCCATGCTTATAGCTGTGTTGGTAATTGAATTACACTGGTGTTAAGATCACTTTCAATTAGCTGTTTAGATTCTTATCTGTGTAAACAGAGGAACAAATGTCCCTCACTGTAATCTGTCACTCTGCCCTATTTTTCCTTCAACATGGAAAGAACTGCTACCACCAGGAAATGGTTGATGATTCATAGTGATTCAAATTATGGATCATTTCTGTGGATTAGTGAATCAGAGACCCAAATCTCATGGATCACAGTGAGCCCCGAGTCAGTCAGCTCTGTAACTTCATGTTTGGCTCCACTCATGGTGATTGTTGCACTTAATGTTGGTCACACTCATTTTGGCCATAACTGCATTGAGGCCTGAACTATTAGTTGATATTTTCAATACAAATATACAAGTAAAGAATAAGCCTACTAAAAAATATAATGGTATGCACTAGTGCTGCAACAACGAATTGATTAAATCGAAACTAATCGATTCTTAAAAGAGTTGGCAACAAATTCAGCAGTTGATTCGTTGGGTCTTGAGCATGTTAGTATTGAAGCATGCCTACACGCTGTGTAGTGTAACAGAGGAAAACACAGAGCAGCATGGCTGAGGCTTCAGATGCCGGGCCAGATTTTTAAAGCTAGGTTTACATTATGTTCCCAGTGGCCACAGAATTTAGGCCAAAATTTAGTGCGCCGTTTATGTAACAAAACTTGAACATGGAGAAAAAAATGGCCAAAATCCCATGGCACACTACATTTCGGCCAAAGGGGGCTGCTGTGGCCTCCGGGAACATAATGTAAATATATCTTAAGATAGCCTATGTGTGATGATTACTGTATTCCGCTAGCTATATGACACCATCATCATAATTATAATGTTTTCATCCATCTTCATTTATCAGGCCACCAGACTAACATTACCTATCATTGACTGGAAATAATACCTACAGCGCTATAGTAGCCTATAACAGGAAGTGGTTGAGGACTATAGCTTTCTAGTCTGTAGCCATAACAAGTCTAGGTAGCAGGCTAGTGCTTGCTAACTATACCCAAAGCCATTGCGGGTTTGTAATCATTAGTGACTTGTATGCAGCCTATATTGCTTTAGGTCAAATACCAATCTTTGAGAATTCAGTCTTTTGTGTTTATCCGATGAGTCAATTAGTGAATAAAATAATCTACAGATTAAACAATCATTAAAATGATCATTATTTGCAGCCCTAATATGCACACACCTTATGAGCCATTTTGTAGGCATTAGGTGCTGAAAATGAGTCCTAGATTAAAAATTAAGCACTTTGAGATTAACTCCAGGTGATTATAATACTCCAGGTGCCATTAATGACAAAGGGGGAGCAATGAGATGATGCCAGCCAGTCAAGCCTTGAATGATGGAAATGGTAATGAAATTATACTTTTTGTTTGTTTCATTCAGGTGACTTATGATCCTACCAGTTTTGTGAATAAACGTGACAGGCCCATGTGCATCAGAATGCACCAATTACAGTAGAGGGGTTAAATGTCTCCTGTTCCTCAGATGCACCTCAGAGAAATCCGGCAATACATTTTTACATCAGTCTCAATAGTTCAGCTTACGTTAATACATGGGTGTTTCTTCCTCTTGGGTAACAGCTTGGGCTCTTGTTTCCTAGACTGTATTGTTTACTGTTAACTTATGGGGCTGTGTAAACAAAGTTCACAGATTTATAGCCGAAGAAAAAGGCTTGATGTTTCAGATGGTCACAGTTACGTTGATTAGGGATGATCAACTAATCAAACTTGCAATAAAGCCAACTGCAATTACTACTACAATTGTGTGGAAAAGAAAAAATATATCAAAATATACCTAAATAAATAAATAAATGAAGAAGTGTTACGTAGATGTCATGCCCTCTAAATCATTTCAATCCTTTTTTGGTACAGACCCCAGCAAAAAAAAAAAAAAAAATCCACATCATTGCATCTTTTAGCTTTGTATGAACTAAAAGATGCAGTTAAAGTTAAAGCTTAGAATGTGTGTTTTTGGACAATTCAGCCATAATGCCAGGCAACGACTTGGTCCAGTCGCTGACCTTGGGTGCAATAACATACATGTTTATTGTTGTCTGGCCAAAACATCAGGAGGAAACTTAAGACAAGACAAACATATTCCTGGACCCACACTGTAGCCTATAACAGCAAGTGTATTAAAGGTTTTCATTAACAAAATACTGTACACACTGAACTGTGCAAACTCACTGTAGAGAGTCAGGTCCTCTCAGAATCTTTCTCTCTGCCAGTTTACAGATTTCACAGCCTTTCTGAACTCATAATGTCATCAGTGGTCATTAAAAACACGTGGGGCTAGTCACACTTGTTTTCAGTTCATTACATTATATCAGCAGCACAAACTCCTGCAAGTCAAAACTAACTGGCCTAACACTTTTTGTATACTCTAAAGTACTATAAGCGACATTAATGCTGTAGACCACAGGTGTCAAAGTCAGATCCTTGAGGGCTGGTATCCTGCATGTTTTAGATGTTTCCCTCTTCTAGCACACCAGACGGTCGTTATCAGGCTTCTGCAGAGCTTGATGATAGGCTTATCATTTGAATCAGGTGTGTTGGAAGAGGGATACATCTAAAACATGCAGGATACTGGCCCTCGAGGATCTGACTTTGACACCCCTGCTGTAGACATAGAAACAGCATTAAACATGATGTAACACTTTCCATAAAGTACATTTACCCTGCAGTCTGTTAAAAAAAAGAATGTGTCTGTAATATGGGGCAGAGTCATGGGTGAAAGTAAGAGGTGAAACAGCTAAGTTACATGGCAATTTATACTCGGTAAGCACAATATACTCATAAATCCCACACGCACCAAGCTGCAATACATCTCCCACACCAGTCAGTGAAAATCCTTTACTGACAGCCAGCTGTAAATGTAGACAAAATCCATCAGGAGGCGTCTGCATCAGATGGGTCAGTCAAACATTAACCAACCCTGCCACGGTAGGACTCAACTCCACTGTCAAAGCACTGCAGCAGGTCTATAAGCCGGTCATCTGCTGCCTACTGACAGACACACAAACTTTGCAAAGTTACAGCCTAAAATAAGTGGGGAGCTAATCTGCATTAATTTCTATGTGCAGTTTTTGCCTGAACATAAGATTGCAAAAGTTCCATATTTAAATAGCTATTTCCTATTAACCTCCTAAGACCCAGCTATGGTTTTTTTGTCCATGTTTGTGGACAAGAGTTCCACAGCTTTGTCTTAAAAAAAAAAAAAAAAAAAAATCCATTGCAAAGAACATTAAGAGAAAATTAAAAACAAAAATGTATCTGTGAAAAACTGACAATTTCATGCTGTTTTCAGTCTAGAGAAAAAAAATCTGACATTTTTATTCTCCTGGGTCTCAGGAGTCATTTGTCATACTCATTCATGAAAAGGACATGTAAAGTAGCACCACAAAATCTAGAAGGAAAAAAAAATTTAGCATTGATGCCTTTTTTTGTGGTTAAATGTACAATTGCTTAAGTTTTGCTTATGCACAAGATCACAAACAAAAGAGGGGTAATTTTAAAGAATTTTCTGCCTTTTCAGCCTGTAAAAGGTTGTTACAAATTAGACACAGTCACATTTTAACCATGCAGGATGTAGAACCCACTGAACATTTTGCTGACTCTGGAAAGAATGACACCTGCTTAGCAAAAGAGAAGGAGGAGCAGTGAGAGACAAAGTGCACATGTGTGTCATGTGTTGATAATAAACATGGCCGACACAGACTCCATCATCCGACCTCCTTTACCACAATAAACACTCTGTTACTCCTGTCAGTCACTCATTCACACGGTCTCTCTCCCAGTATGTCACATTTGGGTTAATATGCATATGTACTTCACTATAGTGGAAGACAATAGTCACTAAAGACCTTTACTTTGACTACAAATACAGATATGAATTATGAGTTTTGACATCAGATCCTTGTATTTCACAAAACTGGTTTTGGAAAACTGTCAGGTAAATATACAGTACAGTGGTTTAAAGGGGAAAAAATCATTCAATACACAGCTGTAAACATGTACAAGAGCATTCTATCTATGCAACCTCAGCTGACTGTCACAAGACATGCTCTAAGCCAAAAATATTTATTTAATAAGGTAATATGTAACCACATTGGCCGCGTATCATGCATGAAAACCATGTCAAATCTGTTCATGTTTGGTGAGCTAATAACCTGTGAGGCACTCCAAGTCTACAGACATCCATTTCCCACAACTGAGGAAGTGAATCCAAGCCCATTCCAGTTATATTTAATATTTGTCTGTCTCAAAAACATGCACAAACACATGCACACACAGAAAAACACACACCTGAGCTAGCTAGTCAGGTTTCTTTGCAACATGATCCCCTCTATTGTCTTGCTACCCTGGTGCTTCACATACACACCCTGACAGACTGGTTAGACTGGAGGCACAAAAAGGGATCTCTGATACAGTGTATAAATCTATGACAGCTTTGAGGATGTCCACAAATAATGAATACAATCCATTTTTAACACTCAAACCTTGTGGCCTTTGCATTCCAAGACCATGTTACATATGCCCTTTTTTAGCTGTTTATTTTATGAACCCATAGTTAAATACCTTATGTACTGACATCTTGAGAAACCAAAAAAAAAAATGGCGACACAAGATAAAATGTTGTTGTCAAGAATTCAGGATGACTTTATGGTCATCTAAATACACAATAGGTAATCCAGACTGGGCCACTGTTAAAGTCCACCCTAACTTGTCGGCCTTACAACTGCATCTGCACATTTTCAGGGTACAACTTAAAAATGCTTCATATTTTAAGTTAATAGTAGTCACATTTCCTTTTCATCAGTTTTCATCAGCGTTGAAAGTATTTCCATTTCAAGACTGTGCTGGTGATTCCTAGTAGATCAAGGTGTGCATGATAGCTGAACTCATATTGCAGTTTGTGCATTACAGCAGTGTTTACACCTTGACATTCCTATATGTTATTCCATTAAACAAGCCTCAAAAAGCTTTAGATAGATGTAAGGAAACAGATAATCAACCTGTTTAAAATAGTTTAATGACTGAGTAAAGCCTCAGTGTGTAAATGTGGTTAACACAAACAGGGTCATATTTATTTTCAAATGTGCAGCAATTTTGGACAAAAAATAATATGGCCTTAGTGTGTAAAGGCTCTTACTCAAAAAGCATCTTGACATAACACCTCTACTTTCACCATGTAAAAGGTAGCACTGTGACATGAGCCTCTAGGAGAGATCACAGTAATGACACACGCAGGATACACACAGTAATGAACTGTGTATATCCTTGAGGTCTAATAAACATGTCACGTGTATTTCCATCCTAATAATAAACAGCCATTACCAGTGTAATAAACCTCCAAGGTTCAGTTTAGACCTAAAAGAAATCTCCATAATTATACGAGCAGTCTAAAACTTCACAGGGCGACAAACGGTGACTTTACAGAAGAGCTGATTTTTAATTATTTTTATCTCACTAGAGGTTGACTGATATGGGTTTTTCTAAGGCTGATGCTTAAAAGCTGATAGCCGATATCTACAGCCAAATTTGGAGGCTGATTTTTTTTTTTTAAAGCACATTAGCCTTAAAATACAATTGAAACCGTCAGATAATTAAGATTTTAATGCAGCAATATAAATGAAATTATTAATACATGTACACATAGTAATCTTTTAACATTTATTAAACTTCAAGTGCTGCCCACAGGTGCCTGATCAAATATCTAATAACATTTTTACTACTGATCAAATATCGGCTTTCAAAAAAAATTTAGGCCGATAGTCGATATTGGGGGAAAAAAAAATAAAAAAATCGACATATATCGGCCAGCTGACATATTGGTCTACCTCTAGATCTCACTGCCTCGTTAAGTATCCCACACACTGTTCCTAAACTCACTTGTCTAGCTAACTGCAGTAACCCAGCTGTTTCATATCCATCTCTGTGCTTTGTTTGTAACTGCCAGACAGTGGCTCTGTTCAGAAGCAAAAGTCTTGTTCTACCCTCAGACTGACCCTCCTTATCTTAGCTCTGATCAGGGTCATTTTGTGGGAGTAACTAACACTTAAGTTTGACTAGCGGATTTCCGGAGTCACTATCTAAGTGTGCAACAAAGGCAGTCATATTCTGAGTGGCCACATGTGCTCCTGGATGACATCTGTTGACTAAATAATCCAGTTTTCAAGAGTACATGCATACACTGAGCCCTTCAGCAAATAAGAAAACATAATTTTTCATGTTGCAGTTGGACATAAAAATAATCATAATAATACTGGCCTTAAATTTAAGGTGTGGGTTCAATATAATTCAACTTTCAACAACAATCTGCCTTTAAACAAACATCTCAATCTGGCAGCAGCTGAGGACTCAGTTACAGTAACAGGACAAAGCAGACCATTGTACATTTGCTCAGTAGCCTGGCATTATTACACAACTTCTTGAGTCAACAATCCTAGTACCCTCAGGCTTCAAGTTTAGTAAACACCAGGCGTGGTCAGCTGATGAAATGCTGAGGCCACTGATGGATATTTTATGGTAGCTTTGGGTTTTCCTAAGGCAGACTAGACAACAACACACCTCGATCAGCAAAATAGTTTGAAGAGTTTTCTGAAATACTTTTATGCTGTAAAATAATTTATTGAAGTCAGTATGTCAGACCTTTGGGTGCTTTTAAGATTCTTACTCACAGCAAACTTTACAACACATTAAAAACTACTTACATGACAGCAGTTGTAGTTGTAACCTTTGGACATAGATGAAATCAGTTTGCAAAGAGCAAACAAACTACACGACAGCCACAATTTTTACTATGCAAAAATTTATTCTAATTAGCTAAAATTATTACTTTACGTTATTATTATCATTATTATTACTATTACTATGTATACTTCATTATTGCTTTACTAATTCTTTTGCTGATTTTTTAAAATTCTAAGAAACATAGGGACACATGCACTGCTCCTACTCAATAAGAAACACACACCAAAGAGAAAGACATGTTGACGTCAGTAGGATTATGGTAGTTTGCCAATCAGATCCAAGAATGTAGAGGATATCAGAACCCAACCCTTGCTGAATCTGTTACTGGGATGGAGCAATGCTTTGCCTGAGTGGCTACACAGACAACAGCACACCAAGATATTCACATACCGAATCAAGTCTGCAAAATTAGGTATCTAAAGGCATCTAAAACTGAAGTAACGTTAGTAACTAATAGAGGTCAACAGATTCACCCACACTGAAAAGATGTAATACAATGTAATGGTGTTGTTGGAACTTGGCTCTGTTAGTGGCAAACAGCTAACATTAGGTTTCTCAACTGGAATCACAGACTCTCAAGGAAAATCCCAGCTCAAAAGATTCAAAACTGTTACCACCTTTACCATTAGTCTAATGTTAAATTCCACATTTATTTGAATGGAATGCTCATTTCACACATATTCATTTCACTGTTTATTACTCTGACCCAAATTTTCCATTCAGTAGACAACTAGTTACGCATTATACATTTTAATGTCTTTTTGATCAAAGGGCCACAGTAGTATTAGGCAGTTGATCAGTTATCTGCTTTTCATAGGTCCAAACAATTGTCATATTTTCCTTTAAAAAAAAATTCACCATAAGTCAAACTCCAGTATCTTGACAGAGCTGGACAAAATTAATTCACATTTAATGTCTTTTTAATGAATACCTGTGATCAAAATGTTTTTAATATTAAAACAAAGTGGCACAATGTTATTCCAAAATGAAGTGGGGATCATCCTATGATCTTTATATCAGCTAGCCTTTCACCTCTAAGTTAAGAATAAGGTATGGTAACAAACACCATGCAGAAAAGACCTGTCCAGATTTGTTATTGAGATTTAAGCTAAGTATATTGTTGCCACAGTACACATCTTGATGACCGATTAAATCATTGGCATTTGATAAAATTCACAGTATACAACAGAGTAAGTACAATACATGTTGCCAACTTATTGTGGAAAAATGTAATAACTAAAATTTCTTTCAAATATTTTCAAACCCTACAACCACTACCAATTCCAGGAACCCAGACCGAACTTAAGCTCTGTGGAAACCTACGAAAACCATCATACCCATACATGGACGGCTAATTTTAGCACAATCAGTTTCAGTGGTTATCCTCACTATTAACCACAGTATTTCCTGTAGTGTGTGTGTGACTGTGTCCAATATGAAAGAGCAGGATGTGATGATTACTGCATCCACTTGGCTGTGTCATCAGACCATATGTGCATGCTTGGCTTTACACACACAAACAGCTCATTCATTTCACAAACAGCCACAGGATTTCTGATTTATCTTACCGCTGACTCAAGCGCCCTAATCACAGCCAGAGTTTAGCATGAGGCTTCCAGTTGTGTGTGCAAGTTGACAATGACACCTTCTCTTCATGGAGCTTTCGTTGGTTTCTGAGGTCAACTGTAAACTATGGCATGACATTAAGGTTCTTACAACTGGTACATTTTTTAAAGCAAAAAATGTGTCACATATGTTTGACGACCCAATTCCAAGAAGGATCAGGATACAAATACTACAATAGGGTTGGACCAGTAGATTCCACCATCATCAACCATCATCTTGATTCTACTTCATCAGATTTCCACAAAGAAAAATATTTTAGGTTCTGCTTTGTTTCACCTTTACCGAGAAATGAAAATTGCAACTAGCATACCAGTCCATCCGGTATATCACCCAGCACTAAACGTTTACCGTCTCTATTCTAAAATGTGAGCATGGGATTTGACGTCAGAAGCTGCTAGGTAGCCTAATACTCTACATGTAAACTGGTGTTTCAATATGGAAACTGATCAGGTTGCTTCCAAACACAACCAGACAAAATAACATTGCCTCTGCAATTACATTGTGTTATGTGTGTTAATGGAAAATGTCTCACATGAACCGTTCTATGCCCCTTATCCCTAAAACACTGATTCGGGAATGTTTCCCTTATATTCAGTGGAAACTCCCTTTAAAAAGATAGTACTGGAGAAAAAACTGCCTGTATTAAGCGGAAACATGTCCTCATATGAGTCTTAACCATGGTATAAATAAGCATGCAGATTTACAGAATTGCCCTTTTACTTCCTGCAGGGAGTGACTGAGCCTGACTGCCCTTATCATGTGACATGCAGCCTGACAGAGGATCTCTGAGAAGTCTGTGTGAATGTTTTCATCTCAGTCTGATGTCTTCATATTGAAGGCAGCAAACAACAAACGCTGCCCAGCACAGACCACTTTCCTATGATTACGTGTCACAGAAATTAACCATTAACTCCACATCACATGATTGTATATGGTAGGGGACTGTAAAGGTTATTAGAGTTAACACCTTTACGACACTTTCAACTACAGCTACTGTACTATTCTCACTGTCCTGTGAGAACCATGTATCTCTCAAAAGTCAGCTTTTCATGAGCTTGGAAAACTGTAACAATGCATTTTCCCAATAATCCAAGAGGATTTTTAAGAGTTTATTTGGTCTATGAAGGAGAATTTTTTATGCATACGTGCTGCTTCCATTGCTCTACAGCACTTCTTTGGCCAACCAAATAGACCTACAATACATGTTTGTTTCTCTACATTCTCTTCAGTAACAATATGTAAACAGAGGGAGGGTTTAAATGAACAATGGAGAGTCTAGACAGAATGAGCACAAAGAACTGCATTGGGACACAACAGTGGACCGCAAAGTAGGTTTAAATGGCTTCACAAATAACTTGAAACTTAAATCCTTTTTAAGGCCATTGTTATTTTGCTGTTAAAAGATCTACACCACAATGAAGTTTAAGAAAAAGCAGAAAAAAAGTTTCTTCACAAAAGACAAAAATGATCCAAATTCATGAATACGTATTATATTTCCTCACTTCACATAACACAAACTGCTGCCCGTTATATTAACACCCTTTCTCCTGTACTCAAACTACCTGACATGTTATGGCCAGGGGTACTCACATTAACCATGGGGTACAATGTGCACTTCATGGACAGGTTACCTAGGTAACAAGCAACCCTCCATGCAGAGCAGCGAGTGAGTATGTGCAAATGAGTAGCACAGAGCTGAAGGCAACACAGAGTGGGTTTATAGGGCCCTGAAACTCCATCGGCCAAATAAACAGCCTGGGAAAACTCTTCTGCAACTAGAATTAACATTGTTTCTTCCATATGCAAACAGGCTGTATGTCAAACCAGGAGGGAGCACAGAAAGGATAGATGGGAAACAAGTGAGAAGAGAGGGGGTGGGGCTGCCCTAGTTGAGCTTTGTCTTATGTATATATACACTCCACATGACTTCTGTATATACGGTAAACTCATTGTGGTGAATTCCTGCCAAAAGATAGTGTTTCCTATGCATACGTTTATCAACCACACCAGCAGAAAAATCCACCACAAATAGATTGTCTTGGCTGATAAGGCACAATGCCAGCTCTTCCATCAGCAAAAGGGGGTGGAGACCTCTAGAAACCCTTGAGACTATTCCAGGAAGTCCATAGTTAAATGATGAACAGTCTGATTCAGAATTTTCGAACCTTGAGGTCAGTACCACATGTGGGGTCAGCTGATAAACAGCTAGGTTCCTAGGACAGAATTTCTAAGATTCATAACATTTTTGCTTGATATGTAATGGGCTCAAAGATTAAATGGCTTTGAAATTCAGCATCACTGTGATCTATCTGGAATAGGGCTGAACAATGACTTAACATAGGCCTATCAAAGAAACTGCTACATGGCCAAGTGCTTTATCTAAATTACCAAAGGCAATTTATTGACAGTAAAGCAAACAATAATACAATTATAAAACAAACATTGTGATGCCAACCTACAAATCGTATGCCATATTCTCCAGATGTATGGGAGCATGTTTATTTAGTAGAAAACCACATCTACTTATTTATTTATTTATTTATTTTGGGGGGGTGCAGTCCCAATTTGCAGCCATTTCTGGGCTCTTCAGTGCATTGTTTGGTCAGATTTATTAACATGACTACAATATAACTCAACAGTTAATTGAATTCCAACAAAGATGAATACTCCACTCAAATTTAGAACAAGTCAGTCTGTGGCCAGGAAAGTTTGTGAAACCCTTGTGTAATTACATTCATGACCTAATTTAACAGAGATCATACGTGGAAGGAGCTTAATTGTGTTTTCATTCTGTTTTGTTAATATTCTTCAATTATCTCAGTAAAAATGTTCCACATTATAGTCATTATGTTAACTTATAAACTGAAAAAACTAAAAAGGTCAAGATTCTTAATATCTATTTGAGGTTCTGTGACATTAAGCCCTTTTTAAAACACTTCCCATGTTGTCATGGCCTGTGGGAAACCCTTCTATAAAAGTGTCTGTACTGGAGAATTCTGTCCAACCCCATGGGAAAAGAGGCCAGGCTGCTTGTGGGGGATGAATGCTGCATGAAGAGGACAGTGGAGTTGGCGAAAACAGGGGAACAGTTTATTGTTGCGTTACAAACATACACCAGCTTGTTATTACACGAACAGAAACAAACTGACCAAATAGTGATTGATTCATCCATGCTTAATTCATTCTCCAAGCTCCAACACTGGTAGCTAGGGGAAGTAATGACACTGTAGAGACAGAACAAGATTAACAAACACAGAACTAAACTAACAATTTGAGGTGTGCAAGCACATAAGCTACACAAGTGGAACACCGGCGTTGTTTATGTACCAGTCAGAAGGCTCATTTTATTTGAGAAACTAGTTTGATATTGTGTTCATCCACAAACCAGATAGCATCAGTACAGCCAAGCTGAGCAGGTTTAGCAATCAGCTGATGTGTTTAGTACACAGCAACAGAAGGACATCAGATGCAGGACATCTAAGGTAGATAGCATTATCGTCAAGTTTAAATCTCACTGCCAGTTCAGACAATACAAATGATCTTAACCTCCTAAGACCCAGCTATGAGTTTTTTGTCCAAAGTTTAATAGCTTTATTTTAAAAAGGCCTATACTAAAAAAAGTATCTACAAATGTGCATCATGCTGTTTTCACACAATTTTTTGATGCAAAAAAGCAGAAACTTACTGTTCTAACTCTCAGCAGGTGAATGTAAGAGTGGGGAATCTGGCACAATCGCAATCTATCAGTCATATCATATCAATCTGGTATTTATCCTCAGATTTTAAATGTATTGAGGAATACAGAAACACAATGGATTTCTCGAGTAAGAAAGCTAGATCCCAGTATTTTACTGACAGATCAGAAATATTAGTGAAGCAGTGAAGTTTGGGTGACACATTACTTATTTATTGGTGTGACCTGTAGGACTGATGTGGAGCTGACCAAAGATCATCAGATCACCACCCTGACACCATTTACAAGTTGTACCAGTTTATCAGCACAGCTAATAAAAGCCTGTTAGCCCATTACACAAGTATTCACAGCCTAAGATTGACAGCAACGAGCCATCCAGCAGAGCTTAAGTGTAATGACTGGGTTCAACATGTGGGAGAAAATTCCTGAGATCTTCCAATTTTCCACGAGTTCTAAAGCCTACATTTTTATCCTCTGGCTAATAAAGTAACTGACTAATAAACAGTTGACAGACAGACTGACTCCTGGATGACAGCACTGCACCGATGCAGCTGCAGCTCTGACCAAAGCTCTGCACAGAGACAAGTCATGACTGTCAGAGGCCTGGAACCATTTCTGTCTGTAATGATTCATTTTGTACTTCCTGGAAACAAATGCTCTTAGAAATTGATATTTCTGAGAGCAACAAATAAAAACAATAACTGCCAGTAAAACTCTTATCTGTAGAGCAGATGCCCAATATGGGGAAACAATAACAAAATCGTACATCTAGAGTAGGTTTAAAGAAAGCCAAAATCACCACTTCGATCACAAGCTTTGTAAAATTTTATGGCACCTCCTGATTATAATACCCTCCAGGTACCTAGCAAGAGAAACTTGTGGTCACCCTGTCAAAACAAAGACATAACAAAGACAAGCCGTTTCACACCAACAATAAGAGGGAGGGTCACATAGCCAGGTCAAATTACACCTAGTGACCTATTACAACCGAGGGTAAACAGACATGTATCATCTGCCCTAACATTAGTTTGAAAGGCGAACAGGTGTGGTGGAGCCTGGATATAAATGGTGGTTGACTGCCAAACAGCTGGTTGGAAGGATACAGCTGTGACCGCATCACATCCAGGGCAAACAGGCAGCGATGGGAGGATGAGAGGAAGGAAGAGAGGGCGGGAGAGGAGCAGTGGGGATACAGTTTGAAAAAAATGCCAAAGGGAAGAAAGCAACAGCTCTGTGTGTGCAAGTGTGTCTTAGTGCTGAGAGACATTTATGAACACATTTGAACTTGCTTATATTAAGGCTGTGCGATATGACCAAAATCTCATTTCATAAGTCACTCCATGGTTGCCTGTTACATTAATATCACGAAGCTACAATGTTTATTAAAGTCTGTCTCACAGATTGTATATACAAATAGATGATACTTCCTCCCACTGTGTAAAACTGATGCCAAATCCTGTCACTAACAACAGCCACCTGTTTTTATGTCATCAGTTTATGGAAAACAAAACAGATTTGAAAATTACTCCTTGAATAAATATTATCACAATGAAATCTACACCATTGTTTTAAAACAGACATTAATCATTGTCTTTTTGACTAATAAGGAGGCGGGATTTACTATATACACTGCATCCAATCATTATGACCCACTTAGAGTAATTCTTCAGCATCTGTGCACACTAGAGGCGTCCAGTTCACCTGCTTCAATCTGCAGGAGTTTGTGTAAGATGTTTTTCTGCCACTGAGGAAATAACATGACTTGAGACAGTGAAGATTAGGTAGGCTGCTGGTCAAGCTGCAGATGTCTGACTGTGCACTAAGTCTGGTCTTGTAAAGATATTTCACCAAAGCAACAGAGCAAAAGACAACATTAGATATCTGTTGTCATTAGGATGATGAGGGACTGAGATTTAATGCAGCTATCACACTGACAACCAGGAAAATGAGGATAATGATAATATTTACGCACTCATTGTCTAAATATTGCAATATCAATGGTTCATAATCATGCAGAAAATGTACATTTGCACCTGATCTTGTGACCAGATTGATAAGCCCTATAGGCAGTGATGGACATTTCACTAGCATTACATTGCTTATCATCATATAGTTGTGAAAAAAATTATTAGACCACCCTTATCTTCTTCAATTTCTTGTTCATTTTAATGCCTGGTACAACTAAAGATACATTCGTTTGGACAAATATAATGATAACAACAAAAATAGCTCATAAGAGTTTAATTTAAGAGCTAACATCTAGCCAATTTCCATGGTTTTCTTGATAATAACCAAAATCACTTCAGTTCTTACATCAATATCTATGGCATTGTACTGACAAAAACAGTGCTTTTAGGCATTCCATGTTTTCTTTTCTGTCGGTTTTAGCCACATGATACACACAGGAGTTAGTGCTTGATTGCATTTATTGTTTTTAATTACTTTTGATGGTCTAATATTTTTTTCTGTAACTGTATATCGCGCAACTGTGGTTTATATAAACACATTGTTGTTTTATTTTAAATGACAGTCCATTCATTGTTGGGTGTATTTTGTTACTACACTATTGCAATCCACTTCCCCATGGGGGTCATTAAAGTTTCATCTAATCCATTATGTCAGTCATCTCCATTTGCTTTTATCAATTTGCCTCCTTCCTCCCTCTTTAAATATTCTACTCTCTTATCATTAACTTCACTCCCTCTCATCCTCTTTATAAGCTTTCTTCTCTTCTATATTTCCTCTCACACCTCCTACCTCCCTTTCAATTTTTATCATCATCCCTGTCTTCGGGAGCTGTGTGTTAGCACAATTTGGCTAATTAAGAAAGACATGTATGCTCCCTAGTACTCCATACACAAACACAAAAAGAATGTGGTCTCCCACCATTTCTTACACATCCAGGCCTGACAACATATTCTCTCACTTGCACTTGGAAGAACACACTCCTCCACACACTCACAGGCAGACACAATGTGTTGACAAGCTTGGCTACACTGGGTATAACAGCTTGTCGTGTCCAGGCCAGTGCCCTCAGCCTTACCATGACTTCATTCGCACCCGCTGTGACCTGCCTGCTAGGAACCAGACTACTGTTTTATAGGAGCCACAGATCTGGAGCCAAAGAGGGGTTTGGGTTTGCTCTGTGTCTGCACAGAGGCAGCACAATATGCTTTACAATCAGTTTCTTAATGCCTTGTTGTTTCTACAGTAATTCAGAGTGAGTACATCCAAATAATAATTAGTTGAAGTATGATATGATGAAAATAAGGCCATATGCAGTAAAATATGTTACAACAGACCGTTATAAATGAAGCATCATGGTGTGTCAGTTTAGTTGTTAATTACCTCTGCCAAGGAACGGCGGAGGTTATGTTTTCATCGTGGTTTGTCTGTCTGTCTATCTGTCTGTTTCTTTGTCTGTTAGCAAGATAACTCAAAAAGTTATGGACAGATTTGGATGAAATTTTCAGGAAATGTTGATACTAGCACAACGAACAAACGATCAAATTTTGGTGGTGATCAGGGGGTAGGGATGGATTTTGATAAAATTTTCAGGAAATGTTCATAGTGGCACAAGGAACAAAAAAAAATGATTACATTTTGGTGGTGACGGGGGGGCTGATCTGCCTTGGCAGAGGAGTGCTTTTCTAGTTATAATACAAATAACTGAGACTAATAGTAACTAATGTCTTTCTTTTGGACATTTTATGCTGCTATTACAGCCTCAATAATAGTTAAAGTACACCTAATGGTGAGGTAGAATCATTTATTTGCACTGAAAACTGGAGCACAAATAAAACCTGCATTTCTGTTTGTCTTTTAGCAAATAACAGAAGAGAAGAGCTTTGAGAATACGGGGGTTCAAAGAGTTGATGTCGGTAAAAGAGCGGAAAAAGATTTGGACGTGGTGATGGAAAAGTCTGACATTTCGGTTGAATGGAGACGATTATCACAATTATCCAAAAAAATAATAATTGTGGTGAGGTCAGATAACTGTGATAAGGTGATTACGTAATAACTGTGACAGGCCTAATCATTACCATGGTGTATCCAAACAAACTTAACTTTTTTTTGTTAACGGCTAAAGGGACAGATGAAAAAAAGCCCATCATCCAAGTAGTTCAAACCAAAGAAAATAATAAACTGTCTTTCTGTATCAATAATACACTCATTTTAGTTCATTTCATTGGGTCGGCTTGCGTTCATCAAACTCTGAGAGACACAGCAAAGGGCAGAAGCAGTGGGTCTGTAAAAAACAACCGGATTGGGTCCAAATTCAGGATCATTTTTTTCTTTTATACTATTTTGGTACAAATATTTCCCCATCAGTGTAGCAATAACATTCTGAGATTTACTCAAACAGAAAAACGATCTAAATTAAACCTTCAGTAGGTGTTAATTTAGGTCTCAGCTATGATTTTAACTCATCAAACTTGTATGACTTCTGGACTTGGCACTTTTCTTCATCGAATCTCCAAAACTGAGGACATGTAAAGATATGACACAATTACTCATTTACAGTAAGTGAAGGTATTAAAGGGTTCGATAATAAGTTGCAGTGAAAGTACTAGGGGGGCAAAGTACTGATCATACACATGCCAGTGAATACTTGATCTAGACAGCACCTTGGCAATCAGAAAGAAATGCTGTCAGTAGGTCATACTTTCTCCATCTTGATATATTGTAGGCTATAAATACCACAAAGAGGTGAATGAATAATAGCAGTGTTGTCCACCAGCTAACGTATCAAAGGAATCATAAATACACATGGTATCTCATGAATCCCAAAAGACACCCTAGGGAATCAGCCTTTTTCTAATCTATAAACACATGTAGAGAGAAAATCTCATTCCTGTGACCCCTTGATTGTCTACAGAAGTGTAAAAACCTGGTTCACAGCAGGATGGAATTACCATCATATGAGTTTCGACAATTGGTTTTGGGTTTCCTTCCTGCTTTATAGAAGACAGCCCTCAAAGTGTAATCCAGCATCTATCCAGGCTGTGAATAGTGTCCTTTTTGCTTCATTTTTTCATGCACTATCCCCTTATCCTTGTCTTTCAGTTTGGCCAATCAGTGGAGACGGCCGCCTGTCAGTCTCTTGTCCTTCAGGCAGTGTTGGCTGCTCTGCTCTGTTGGCCTCCTGCTCACCTCATCCAGACAGACCAGAGCACAGCAGGGCAGCATCCTGGCATGAACGCACACACACAAAATGCACACAGAGCTTTAATTCAGACTAACACTTCCTACTTTATGTGTGTTACTCTGAGGGAAGGAAGCCAGCTTGGTAATAGGATGTTCCTCGCTTGCTTTGTGATGTCTCAAAGAGCTGGGCTACAGCCAAAACACAGGGCAAAAGCAAGGGACCCAGCAACACTGATTATGGAAATAGCATCTCCTATGGTACAGCCTGATCTGAAAAACTAAATTAATATAAAAGTAAAAGTACAAGACTAATTCTCATGACTGAATAAAACTGTGACAACTATTTAAGATCCAACAAAAATTCTGCACTTTTAGATATTGAGAGCATTACAGGCAATGATATGAGATGAAACTGGTAACTCCACACAATGCACCAGTGTTTTGAAAAATTGTGCTGCCTTGTCAGGAAATGAAATAAAATGCAAATCAACAGCAGACCATAACTGTACCCATAACCTCCACATGAATTGAGCCACTATCACTAGATAGCACACATCACAAAACATCTACAGATGCATTAATACCAAGAACAGAAACCATGATGTGAGAAGCCACACTGATGAACAATAATGTTCTGTAATCAGTGGTGTTGAACCGCTGATGGCTGTTGTCACTAGAGTTGTGGATTCTGCTGTTTTATGGTTATTCTCAGCATTCTTTGTAGTAAAATATAATGTGCAGCATCTTACATTATGAATGAGGAAACTAACAGTAAGTTACTCAGTACAGTTGCTGGTTCTAGTATTGACGTAATGGTTAAACATTGAAAAAAAAAAAGGGAGGGTTAAGTATCTGAAAATATTCATGGGTGCTTCAAAAGAAAAAAAATCATGTGGCTTTTGTAAATTTAGACATGCACATAAATGGCATGAGAGTAGTTCAGATGACCTGACCAACTGACTTCACGACAAGCCGATTGGCTCTAAAAACAGGTGATGTGCTACATTCTTAAGAGCTATTGGCGACCTGACAAGAAAAGCAACTTTGTGAGCTGGTAAAACAGACTAGTAAATTCATGCCATTTCAACTTTTCCCTGTAAAGGTCTATTAGGTTTTGTTCTTCTAATAAATCTTCAGTCTGAACAGGGCTGCACAGATTGAAAAATGACTGCTTGTTGCAGCCCTAATGGAATTAGTGTGTATACAAATGTACGTACATATAATATCAGCATAATCATTAGACGTGGACAGGCATTTACAACCACTATTGGATTCTGTAATAAGAAAATAAGACATTCAACAATGAACAATGAAATGTGATTACATGGCAGGCAGTTAACGCTTTATCCTGCGCACAGTAATCTGTAATCTGACATCAGACAGCCAATCATGTGTAATCTGACATCAGACGGCCAACACATTAATCTCATCAGTGGCCTCAGGGGATTATGACGGTCCGTCACCCAGCGTGGCCACTCAGCAGATCAGAACTGAACAAATGATGATGCAAAAACAAGCTAAAACTGGATTAATGAGCAAGTCATGGAAAAGTCATCCCTGTGAATTTTAATTGTCATATTCCATCACTGACCACATTCCTTGGAGTTATTTTATTGGACTGTTTATGGTGAAGCTGGATATTAAAATCCTGCTCATGTCCAAATGTTAAATTATGAGTCTCTTGAAAATATTCTTTGAAGTTTTTTTAATTAATCTTTTTATTTCACCATTCTTCTTTTTTACAACCGTACTTCTTTATATCTTCTCAGAGGATATGCAGAGTCAGAAACTGTTGCTTCAAGTAATGCATGAAAAATTAATAGGACAATGATTAAAATAACTGTTCATACTGTAACTGCTAACTCTAACAATAGGAAAATGTCAACCTTGCTTAAAAATGCATAAGTTGAACTTTAGGGTATTTTAAACCCATTTGCTGACTGATCATTCCTCTCATCTGAATTAAATGACAGGGTTTTTCCTATGCTTAGATGCTGACATACACCAATAATCAATCAACATTTAAAAAACTTAACATTTTCAGGAAAATTAAAAAATAGCCCATTTTGGCAAATATCTTGGTAAATCTCAGAGTTTCGGTGGGGACAACACTGAGACTGTATGAAGACAATTTTGTGTTTTTATTATGCAAGCAAAGGGAAAAAAGGCAAAAAAAAAATTTAAAATCTAGTTTCGAGACAAAAAATCAAGATCTGAAAACAAAAATGATGGCTTCAAAATCTTTAAGCTTAACAAAATCAATTGTTCTCATTTTCTTTCATTTTAAATCTGAAACTGCAGGCCAAAATGTTTTGTCATTTTAAAAGTTCTCAAAATGACATCATATATCACAAAAATATCTTCATAAAACTGCAGTGTCAACCAACATCAAATTCATCTGATTTAGAAAAGCACTAAACTGTACTTATCTTCTGTAAAATCTTTAAAACGTGCTGAAATTTAGGACACTTGACACATGATACATAGAATAACAACAAAGCAAAGACTTCTCTAAATTTATGTTTTATCTTTGTGAATAACAGAAACAGACATTTCTTTGTCTGTACCCACATGGTCGTGTCATATCCGAGGGCTGAGCAAGCAAAAAATTAGCTTATTTCAACCAGCAGATAATAACCAGCGAGGTCAGCCTGAGGAGTATCATCTCAGTAAGGTTAAGTCCTCCCTCCTCCTCCCATACAAACAGTCAGCACACACACACACACACAGGGATGCTGTTGGCTGCTGTCAGCTTATGATGGCCAACACCCCAAAATACACACTATCAGCTTCAGCTCCTCTACAAATAATATTCATTTAATCAAACCCATGTTGAAATGAAACCAGCAATTAAAGCTCAACATACCAACCATAGTAGGATGTGGAGATGATGAGAATGGAGACACAGTATTGAACACATATAAACACATGCAGCTGACTCATTTGATATTTAATGTACTTAAAAAAAAAAGCAGATGATGTTTAATTTGCAGAATTTGTTATGAATTCAGATGATCTGCTTATTAGAAAGATAAGGATTTAATGAATGGGGCTTATGGGCTGATATTATGACCAGATGTCTGTCGTAGGCACATGGAAGTTAAAACAAAAGAACTGAAGAAGTAGCTGCAATAACACAAAGACACAAAAAACAATTGGCCGGTCAGACAAACAACAAATAAGTTCAGGTTTTATTCAATACAACCGAGCAGCCCTGTTTGTCCACCCTGTTACCGGGAATCTCTGCAAGCTTGTCTTTGAAACAGGGTGTGACACACACACACAAAAAACCTCAATACACAACTTCGCAACTTGGCAGTCTAACAAACAACACAATTTCAGCAGACGAGATATTGTAAAAGTTGAAAAGTAACCGGGCTTCGGGGGGCGGCGTGACCTCCGCCCCTGCCGCCCTGCCCGTACGTCTGCAGACTCGCCTATTGTTCCGCCGCTGTCACAGCCGTTAAGGTGCACCGCGGATTAGCATTAGCTGTTAGCATCGCCGGCTAACATCCATCCAGGCAGCAGCCGGCCAGCTAGCATTCCCGTTAGCCGCTCTGCCTCCACACAAAGCTAAAAGGTAACACGGCACCTTTCTCCCACTCGAATGCTTAAAAGTCTCCGTGTCCTCCGTGACAAAAACACAAAAGAAAAACAAACCGAACAGCCGCTCCGAAATACTGTTTAACACTTTCCACTTACCCAGAGCTCCGTTCCCCAACTCATCGCGGAATCCTCCTTCTGAGTTCTCCCGGATTGGACGCAGTTTTCCCCGCTTTGACTCTCCTAAACTGCCGCTGGGACTCTGGTCCTCCTGACTGTCTGCCGACAAACACTCCTCCTCCTTCTCCTCCTCCTCCTCCTTCTGCTCCTGCTCTGTGAATCAGCAGGGCCGCCCAAACCAGGGGCCCCTGGATCACACCGGACCACTATGACCCTAATTAATGTTAATAATTACCAGATAGGAAGTTTAGATGAGTTACATAAACAGCAACTACAACATATACAATAATAATAATAATAATAATAATAATAATAATAATAATAATAATAATAATAATAATTTGATTCCTTTGTATTTTTTAATTATATAGACTTAAAAATAATGGAACAATTTCATAGCCTTAACACTTTTAAACATAAAAACTGTTCTTTTAACCCTTTTGTAAACTTCATTCAAGGCATCCCCTTCCAGTAGACTTCTTCATTCCTTCTCTTTTTTTATTTCTGTCCTCATCTTTGCAGTCATATAACTGTTTACAAAAACAGACCATTAACACAACCATTATGCATCAGACTGTAATCTTTATTTACATTTCTTTCTTTTTTCAAGATAAAAGTCAGTCTAACTGTGTGCCCCCTTTTCTTTTTCTTTTCTTTTCTTTTCTTTTCTTTTCTTTTCTTTCCTTTTATTTATTTGTTTATTTTTTCCTTTTCTCTGAGCCTTTGGGTGGGTGGGGTTTGATGTACAGTATGTGTGTGTTGTTCTGCTTTGGACTAGTTCATATGTCCTATGCTGCTGTAGATACTTATTTAGATTAATTTATTTTTTATTTATTTAGATACTTATTTAAAAAAAAAAAAAAAAAAAAACAACTCTTTCTTTAAGTCACTTTTAATTATTAGTAAGATATTAATTAAAATGATTTATTGTATTTTATGTGTTGTTTATTCTACCTTTTATGTACTTTTTATACATATACTCTGAATTCAAAAAAAGTTTGCAATAAAAGTTGTCAACTTAAATAAAACATACTATGCTGACCTACTTGTTTACCATGCTTTACATTTTCTTCTTAAACACATTTGTTTAGTTGCTTTTAGTCTTTTTGCTATTGTTTGTTTCTGTTGGTTTTGTGTTTGTTTTCTTTTTATTACTTATTTTTATATTTACTGAAGCCATGTGTTGAGTAATTACTCCAGGTTGCCTTTTTTTGTTGAAATGTGCAACATCAATTAATGGGCCATATCTAGATCAAAGTATAATTTCTTATTCAAGAAATTCAAGTTGTCTAAAATAGCAAAACAAAAAAAAGACACAAAATAACAAGGATGTTGTTTCCATTGCTATAATGTAATTTACAATGTCATTAGTTTATTAAAAAGAATTGTATATTTTAAAAGGGATGTGGACTCTGTTTGTGTGTGTGTGTGTGTGTGTGTGTGTGTGTGTGTGTGTGTGTGTGTGTGTGTGTGCGTGCGTGCGTGTGTGTGTCTTGGGCATCACACAAAATCCGGAAAGAGCTGACTGCTGCAACTTGGCATTCTCTTGCTTTTTTAGTCAAGGGAGAAACTAGCAAAAACGACAAGTTGATAGGACCAATATTTAGGAAGATATTAGTAATTTTGGAATACAATAGCCTTACCGTCATGTTGCTATGCCTATGACGTTTGACAGGAAGCACAGTACCTAGCTGCATGACGGGAAATTAAGTTAAAAACAGGAACGACTCATTTACTAACTTCAGTCCCTAGATATCGGTATCAATATATTAATTGTCATTTAAATTTTAAAGAATAATTTACCAATCAATTTTTATGTCAGTACTTATAAAATATAGACTAGCATATTTTCCCAAAAGTCAGCTCTCCCAGCATAAAAACTACCACATCTAGAACCCAGGCTTTTTTTTTTGTTTTTTACTTCTATCAAACATCATATCTATCACTCCTCTTGAAGCTAAAGTCTTGGGTTTATTGTAAATGTATGATCTCTGGACTTCTTCCCACTCCTTTTTGGACATGTAAATTACACTTCAATTGTATTAAGGATTTTGGGGTTTTTTTTGTAATAGAATACTTTTTTGTTTTGTTTGTTTTTCTGGTGATAACTTGCTTCAGGTATTTGCTTTTGTTGGTGTTTGTATTGTGTTTTTTGTTTAAAATAAAACATTCATTCAAACTCTTAGTCAATTGGTGAGCGAATGGCTACCTCTAGTGGTGAGATTTTGTCATCGCAGCTTTAGTCCTGTCACTTGCACATTATGTATCAGGCTGTTTTTCAATTCCACAGAAAAAAAAATATTACCACCCACTCTCAGTTGATAATCTCCAGTCAATATGATTCCGACCCTTTGGAAATGGATGCACTAGAACTGTAATTTTTTTTTTTTTTTTTTTTTTTTTTTTTAAACAATTTTTATTTTTCAGTTTTTAACAGTACAAAACAGTCTCCTCAGGTTGAGGAGTAGGAAAAAAAAAAAAAAACAGATGAAAAGAACAGCCTGTGATGGTGTCAGAATATTAAGGTCCCTTAACAGATACTTTTGTCTCTGAATGTCAGCCACTTTTCCCAGTTTTTCACAAAGAGATTTTCTTTTAACTTCAGTTTATATGTAAGATGTTCCATGACAAGTATATCATCTATGATTGAAATCCATTGTTTATAAGACGGAGCATCAGTCTCAAGCCAGTTCTTTGTTATGGCCTTCTTTCCGGCCACCAGAAGGATTTTGACAAGATATCTGTCTTCTTTATGCACTGATTCTTCCAAATGTCCAAGGTACAGAACAAGACAAGAATTTGGGATTGCATATCCCAACACTTCACAGAGAGCTGAGTGAACCTTCCCTCAGATGGGTTGGATATTTGAGCATTTCCAAAACATGTGTGTGTGATCTGAATCCCTGTGATTACATTGTCTCCAACATGGCTGTTGAGTATTCATTTGTTTACTTTTAATTTTAGGTGTGATGAAATAACGAATTAGATTTAGAACTGTAAACTTGCATAGTTTGTTTTCATCTTTGTCCTGTCGTTATCACTCATGTTCGATGCTATGGGAAAAAAAAAATCAAGTAAAATTTGTGTGTTCATCTCTTTTGACAAAACATGAGATTTTTTTTTTTTTTTTTTTGCATAATACTACAGAAAAGTATACGTCTCTTCAGCAAGTGCACAACAATATATATATACGGCCTGTAGATGGCGGTATGTACGTTCAACGTTGATTTGGAGTCCGCCAGTGCAACCAAAGAAGAAGAAACCTCACTGCCATAGTAGAAGAAGTAGAAGAAGAAGCACTGTTGTGTTTTTAGGTCAGAGTTTTAGCGTTTTAAAGTTGTTGTAGATATTTGTTTTACAGCAGCACAAACAGACATGTTCCACTGCATGGCAAGGTAAGAGTATTACCTCTTAATCCATAAAATTATTGATTCGTTCAATGTAATTCATTCAGATGTATTTACGACCTTTGGCACACATTCCTATGAGCTAAAGCTGTGGACTCTGTAGCAAACTACACAACACGTACTCATTTTTACTGTAGATTTATGCAATTACAGAAACATATTTCGTCAGAATGAACCTGTAGGTTATTATGGCGCCACGTACATATTTGGTGATTAACATGTTCAATTTGCCGGTGTGAATTTCTACATAATTGACTCCAAACTTGCTTTACACTTCACTGCTTATTTAGTGAAAGTCATGTAACTCATCTAACAATGTAATTAGCTGAGTGACTTCTAACAGTAATATGGTGAATGTGTTATATTTGTGCGATAATTGCATCTCGTGAAGTAAACACACAAGTAAATATTTAGATATTGGTGGTGTGTAAATGTACTTATACCATTAACAAATAGTAGATGCCAAGTGTTATAGGACTCAAAGCCACTCATTCAGACAGCTGAGTGAAATCTAATGAGAGTGGGCTCTTCCATGATGATGTGCCCATCTAGGTCTCACTGAATGCTTGATGAAAATAATGTGAATCACATACTGTGGTCTTCAGTCACCACATCTCAAACCACTTGAACTTCTACATATGCATGAAATGTGAGACTGTATTTGGAATGGTGTCCATCCTTCCAGTAGATTTCATAAACTGTTGACTCAATCTGAAAGTGCAAGCTGGTCCGAAGGCATATGATGGAACAAAATCATAAGGCACTTTATGTTATTGACCTCTGTAGACAATCATCCACTTTGCAGGTCATACCTTACACATGCCCGCTGCTGCCTGGGTCAGGATCCAAATTGCACAGGATGTACTGGAGGATTTTCTTTGCCATTGTATCATATGACTTAGATGCACTAACATGTTTTTGCTCAGCACCATAACTGAGGAAACAGAAAGTCTGCTGAAACTTCTCTACCCTCTGAGGAGAAAAGCTCTCTGAATAGACAGCATTTTGAATGAGCTGTTGAACTGGAGGGAAGTTGTTTTTATTGTATCAGTGACAAGTTTTGTCAAACTGGTTCAGACTTACTGTATAAAACATTGTTTTAAAGTGATTAAAATATGCATGATTTTAGTCAAATAATAACAAAAAGCCACCAGAACATCTAAATTCTCCACAAATGTTGTGAAAATATTGTGCTGTACCTGGTAATCAATGCCTTCAGGTGTCTTCATGACTTAATTTATCTTTGTCCATTTCTAAGGAATGTGTGTAGCAGAAGAAGACTACGTCCAGTGTTTGTGCTACCTCTCACACTGTCATCATCATGGACACTTAGAAAGACTACAGAGAGACAACACAGGTGACTACATCACTATATAACATAAACAGCTTATGCAGGAAATGTTTGATGAAAATAACTAATACTAGAATAAGTTTGAAACGACAAGAGTTTAATTTTGATGTAGAAGTAAGATGTTTAGCTCCAAGGGTTGTGTCTTGTTTGGCTTGAAAAAGACAGACAAATTCTGCAGGAATTCAGTGAGTAAACAGTAAAAAAAAAACTATTATCAAAGATTAACTATGATATATTTCACTTAATGCAGTATAATGTAGCAACAAAAAAATCATTGTCATGCATTCCACAGATGATTTTTCTGTCTATAATCTAATAACTTTGTAGATAAATCATGAATATACTTTTCATGCATGAATGTTGTGTTGCAGACTGGCTGAGCAGTGTTCAGTCCGCTGTATGAGCTCTGCAGCCAGAAAGAGGAGAACTCTACGAAGTGCCTTCCCAGTGCTGGACCTGCCTCTCCAGCCGATCCACCAACATGTTTATGAAGCCAACGTCCGAAACAGCAATGCCTGCCACAACAAGTACACCATCACATCTATACTGTTGAAGTTGCCTGTTGCCCTGTTAACTTAAATATAGTTATGTGCCATTCCTCATGTCTGTTTTTGTGTTGATTTTAAGATATGTAGAATTCAGTGAGAAAGTGAAGAAAGGGGGAGGAGCCAACGCCATTGCCAGACACACTCAGAGAAACAAGAAGCTGCTGGTGAGGGATCGTCTCCGCCTTCTGCTGGATGATGAGCATTTCCTGGAGTTGTCACCATTCGCTGGTCTGGGTCTGCCGTACGGAGACATCCCTTCAGCCGGCTGCCTGACAGGTCAGAAACCAACAACAACAAGCATAATTATTACCAAGACTAAGGCCTAATCCCAATTCACCCCTTGGGGAGGATCAAGATTGGGCCTATATCTGAGTGGCTTGAGTTTAAGCACCAAAGACATGCATATGTGTGACTTACTCTATGCTTCTTTGTAATATATAACTCTGTATGTGCATCCATGCAGGCATTGGTAGAATCAATGGTTTGTGGTGTGTATTCATTGCCAACGATGCCACTGTGAAAGGAGGCACAGCTTATCCAATCACAGTGAAGAAACAGCTGCGGGCACAGGAAGTGGCAATTCAGAATCGCCTACCCTGTGTCTATCTGGTCGACTCTGGAGGGGCTTTTCTACCTTTACAGGTAAACTCATACACACAAGAGTATTTGCAAGTGTTTGAGGGCACAAGGGTGTGTTTACATGACATGAGAATTTTAGTTGCATTAATCTGATTGATGTTAATCTGTGGTTCTTTGTTTGCATGTAAATATGCAGTCAGAAATATTCCCTGATAAGAACCAGGGAGGAAGGACGTTCTACAATGAAGCCATCATGTCTGCAATGAAGATCCCACAGGTGAGCATAACAGAAAACACAGCCATGTAAAGACAGAAGACGATAAACTTAGACTGTGAATACTTTTTATTAAATAAATGTGAAATATTAGGTGATGATATCAGGTACAATTGCTGTATAACAAAAAACAAAATATCCCACTTACAGTGATGAAAGGCCAATAATTGGGTTATCTGTTGCGTGTATCATAAACTGGTGCTGGTGAGACTGAAATTTACAATATATATTCATTTTTATTTATTCTTACTTAATTTGAGTTAAATCTACAATTAATTTGTTAAGGAGCTCTGTGCACTTTTTGTTTTAAGCAAATTTTTAAAGATTTCTTTCTCTCTCTTGGCCCTGAAGCTGATACTATTTAACTTTAATGTTCATGATATAGTTTGACATTGTTTTCTAGAGTGCCTGCTCCTGGTTAGTTTGATCTTGAAATTGTCACTGACATTTAAATATTAGAATAATGTTAAGTAATATCCCAACAACTGAAATATATTGCTGTCAGGTTGTAGAAATTAAAAAAAAAAAAAAAATCGGTGTCTTGTTATTAAAGTTTCTTTGGATTAACAAGAAATTTTTTATGTTAAATGATAATTTTCACTTTATTATGGGATACTGATGAATTTAAATTTTTCCTACCTGGCAGCAATTCTGGACCCATTGAAGATTTACAGGAACAGTGATAGTTTTTATAATATTGAACAGGTGAACAAGTAACAAGCAAGATAGTGTTACAGTCTTTTGCTTATTCTTAGCAACTTTTGGATTTTCCATGAGAATTGAAACGTTAACAGTGTACTGATAAATAAGAGACTAGACAATGTCAGAGTCATTGTCATCTACTGCTGTGTTTATATTATATTCCTGATTATATTCCTGATTCTCCTGGTCTGTATAAATCCCACAGGTTTCACTGGTATGTGGGTCGTGCACGGCTGGTGGAGCTTATATTCCCACCATGGCAGAGGAGGCAGTGATGGTTCATCGGATAGGAACTATATTTTTGGGTGGACCGCCTCTAGTTAAAGCGGCCACTGGGGAAGAGGTCACCCCAGAGGACCTGGGAGGAGCCAGGCTGCACGCTGAGTAGGTCAAAAACGCAAATAGGGACATAAAATCACAGTTTCACATCATTTTGTGTTTTGAGGTCCAGATGAGGTTAGAAAAAATGAATCTTCTTAATGTTATAAGTAGATTAATGAATGATCACAGTCAGTTATTAATCACAGGTGAAACTGTTGTCTGTTACAGTTGCTCCGTGCAAGTATAATAAAAAGTATAGTAAAAAGAATGCATTTACTGTAATCAGAAAATGTTTCAGTTCTTTTTTTCCAAGCGTCTTTATCTCGATTTGTCCTCAGGGTGAGTGGTTGTGTGGACCATTTTGCCTGGGAGGAGAAGGAGGCGTTTGAATACACCAGAAATATCATCTCCACCCTCAACTTTCAACTCCCTGAGGAAGAGGAGGAGGATGAGGAGAAGATGAGGAAGAGGATAGCAGAGGAGGAGCCACTGTATAGTTCACAGGAGCTTCAAGGACTCGCTCCCCTGAGTTATAACCACACACTGGACACTAAAATGGTACACAACAAACACCAATTTAATGATTGTGTTCTACTTTGCAGAAAATTACAAACTAGGTTTTAGACCAGTATTTGGACATCCTCCGACTATGTCACTGAATTATGATCAACGCTGATGGTTGTCACTGTCCGTCTTTCCAGGTCGTCAGTCGACTGACGGACGGAAGCCGCTTCCAGGAGTTCAAAGCTCGCTATGGAACGACACTGGTCACTGGTTTTGGAAAGATTCATGGGTAAAATATACAAACACACAAAGTTATACAATCATATATTCTAGAAAAAAACTTTCAGTTGAATCAAGGGGAGATATAAGCTTCTGATAATCCATTCAATAGGAAAACATTAGCCCTTAGTTACCATAGAAACGGTTATCTGATCTCTGCTTGGAGTTGAAGACAGAGTTGGCCTTTAATTGTTATACAAATAGTTGTGATTAACAATATTATTATTTATTCTGTTAACCATTTGCTGTCACTGGAATGTAAGTCTAATAATAGTTAAATTATACATTCATATGAAAATATACATAATCATTTCTGTTTTCCTCTTTGTTGTAAATGTTGAACATAGTTGATATGACATGACTTAAATATACAAAGCCCATTACTGACATATTCCATCAAAAATATAAATAAATTATAAACCGTAGTCAAAAGGTCATAATTAAAAAGTAAAGGCAGTAGAAGAATGATGATGTTAAAAGACAACTCTTCAAACGTCAGTAAATGATGTCGATATAATGACAAAACATATTCTTTCTGTTAATTCCACCAACTGTTTTTATGCAGCTGAATGAAGATGATTACCACTATTATTCTATATTATTACAGTATGGTTGGTGTAACATTTGGTTTTCCTAGAAGGACACAACCAGGGAGGTAGAAGATGCCTGGTACATGTTTTCTGTCGTAAAAGATTGGAAGATTGTTTAAGTCCTTGATGGTCGAACAACGCAGTAAAAGTGGGGCGAAAACTACTAGAACTACTGTCATATTTCAGCAGATACTTCACAGAAACTACTTTGCATGTGTCAAAAGAGTTCTATTCTGATTAAATACTGATTAAACATACACAGATGACTAGATTGAGCATAGATGTAAAACAGTTGTGTTGGAATCTCAGAATGATTTCAGTCTGATTGAAGAAGTGTCATCCATGTGCCCACTGTTATTGTTTACTCCCTGCATCCAGACTCAGTGACCCTTCACCCCCATGAGATTAGGAGTTGACCTCAGAAACTCTTTAATCAGATAATCTGCTCCTGCACCAGGCCAAAACAAACTGCGCCCCGCATAAGTTTGTTTTCTGGCAAAATACATGCATCACAGACTTGGACGACTTGTTATTTATCTGTGTGTTTGTGAACTGTTAGACACCTGGTGGGAATAGTGGCCAATAATGGAGAGATCACATATGAAGCTGCTCTGAAGGGAAGCCACTTTGTCCAGTTGTGTGACCAGAGAGACGTCCCACTCCTTTTCCTCCAGAACACAGTACCCACAGCGCCGTTAACCCTCTCCGCACGACAGGTATTAACTCACAGAATAACAGATGGGACATGTCTGTACACATACAAATAGAAATCCTACTCAAACATTTTTTTCATATATTATAAAACCATGGTATTGTTCACACATAAATCATGAAATTTGTGTTATTTCCTCTCTAGGCAGACATCAACAGTAACCGTCTCAAGGCTCAGGGTTCAATGATGTCTGCGGTAGCGTGTGCGTCCGTCCCCAAAATCACCGTGGTGATTGGTGGTTGCCATGGTGCTGACAGCTATGCTATGGTGAGGGGGGTCATCATCCTCTAGGCAGAAAAGGAGCTTTTATGTCATTTTTAGGTTTTCTTTTATAGCAGACTTTTATATCACTGTGCCTTTTTTTTTTTCCAAAATGATAGTAGAAGTAATGTAGTGTTTGATTATTTTTTTGTCCCCCACATTTTTTTCGTGGTACTAAGACAAATTTCGCTTCGGGGACAATAAAGTTTACAGTAGTATTACTTGTATACCAGTAGTTGCTAAATTTTAGAATTAGCCAAACCCTAAATATTAATATAAATATATATTTTTTTTTCTCTTATCTTTGGTTCATCACTTATCTTTGGTTAGTAATTACTCCATTTCTTTGCATTGTTCTGCTTTTTTGGAGGGGGGAGGTTTGTGCTGTCATTAACTACCTACACATTCTTGCCAAGTAATTCAATAAAACCAGAGTTAATGTAAGTCTTGAGGAAAAAAAATATGCCTTTTTTTCCAGTGAGTTATCAATACTTGATGTTTCTCAAACATTGTTACAGTTGTAAAGTAGTAAAAGTCGGCAGGAACAATACGGATAAACTGGGAGAAGAGTAAGGTTTAGCCTAGTTTGATTGACAACTAATAATATATCTCATACATAGTTTTATATACAAGCTTTTGATCATCTACTAAATGTGTTGTGATTTTATTTAACCCTTTCATGCATGAATTATGACAACCTTAGTCAAGATTTTTTTCTTGAATGTTTTTATTCCTCCTTAGGCATGAAAAAAACAATGTGATCGAGTTTTTTTTTCTTTTCATGGAGTTACATAATGTCCATGCATTTAATTTTTGAAGTAAAGAAACATTTGTTTAAAACCCAATATCAGAAAGTGAGATGAAAACAATGAAACAAAAACATTTTAATGCAGCTAATCTGATGTGTTCTCACATTTTAACATATTCTAATGCTAGTTATTACTCACTTCATGGAGATAATATGCAAAAATAAACCTTTGTGTCTAACAAATAACAATTGATTTACACTAAAACATGTTACTGCAGATGAGGTTTATCAAGAACAGCAAAGTTACAGTAATGGTGTGAATGTCAGTGTTAGGGATGATGCATATGTGTCCACTGTGTTGGCTGATATGGAACTAAAACAACAAAACCCATGAATACACAAAAGAACAGCTGTAGTATAACTGTCCGCTGTAGTTACCACTATGCATGAAAGGGTTAATATGGGAAAATGTCATTTTGGCAAACTCTGAGCAAACAAAGCTGTTGTCTTTGTCGCCCCCTTGTGGGAATACTGGCCCTAATTTGTGAACCACTGTATTTTTTCACCCTTTTGATACCAGTAATTGAGGATATTTTGGTAGAGGTTGGTTTCCTGATAATTCCTCTGTTTGTCTTTAGTGTGGACGGGCCTTTGACCCCAATTTCCTGTTCCTGTGGCCCAACGCCAGGGTGTCCATCACTGCTCCAGGTCACTCCAGCTCTTTGTTTGACCCTGATGATGAGCAGCAGGAGGATTTCAGCAGGAGATTAAAAGAGGAGAGCTCAGCTTTTTTCTCCTCCGGCAGACTCTGGGACGATGGAGTCATTCTGCCTCAGGACACGAGGAAGGTAAAACATCACATTTTTCAGGAGCTCTGATTACTATGGGTGCTGAAGAGCTTATGTCTGTTGCCGGTATAATTTAACGTTGAATTATGCTTTCGTGACTTTCACACTAATCTGTCTGTGTCTGCAGGTTGTTAGAGACTGTTTGGACATCATCAAACAGCAGCACTATCAGCTTTCCACAGAGAAACTACAGTCAGCACTTTTACGTATTTAAACAATCACCGTCCACACAAACTTTACCTCAAACTGACACATGTTGACACCGAGGCATTCACATTTGGAAGCGAGAAAAAGAACTGTTAATGCATCAAGAATAAGAGCGATAAGACCTCATCCAACACGGATGGACTCGACACTGTGGCCTTTAAAAAGCAGCTAAAACCCTTTTGTCTACACTATTTGTCTTGCCTTATGTTTTATTAATCTCTGTTTCTGCATTTGATGCCTTTTTCTTGGTCTATTCTGTTATTGTGAAGCACTTTGTGAATTCTGCTGCTGAAAGGGGCTACAAAAATAAAACAAATATTGGCTGTGCTAAATGCGATTGTGTTAGCAACAGGGTAGTTTCAGATTTTCTTGAGTGACTGAAGAAATTTCTCACTGTTTTTAACGATCTGAGGATAACACACAGTCCAAATGTGCCTCATAGATACTAATGTCTGTAGTTTTTGTTAAAATACTACTTTCTAGTAAATAATGTACTGTAAATGAATCAATGAAATGTAATTGTTTTTTGTAAAAGAAAAAAAAATGTAAATACATCTATAATAATCAATAAACTGTTGTCTTTAATTGTAACACTTTTTATACAGTGAAGGATCTGAGCACTTGAAACACTCTCAACATATCACAGACAGATTTTGCTGTGACGACTTATTTTTCTAGAAGATCCTGCTTTCTTTGGTATTGTCAGCTCTGAACCTGAAACGCTGCCTATTTGTCTGATTTGTTCTGGAACTGAAAGGCTGTGTGAACAAATTAGGTGAAATACAACTGTGATTAATTAGATGGAACATAAGTGAACACATCAAAAATATAAAATCAATAAATGACTTTAGATTTGTGTAAAATGTTAACACTGTTTAACATATAAGTATGATTACACAAATGTGCTGGTGCTATTTCAAGGCTATAACATTGAATGTTTACATTAAAATACCTAAAAACAACTTGGACTTTTATACTTTTTCTGACATGTGCATTTACATTATAATGGAGAATTATGGCCACAGTAATATAAAAAAAAGATATTGCAAGAATAACCCATAAAGACCCAAACATCCACTGATGACCAAAATCATTTATTGATATAAAAAGTTAAATAACTGTTGATCCACTAATCCTATCAATACATGTAAATAATTGGTGTGAAATGCAATTTCTCATCTTTTCATGGTCGTCAGATATGACCCATCTGGACGTTCAGAGGCTCTGTAGTTACCATGGAAACAACATAATCTACAACATTGATTCCCCAATAAAACCCATAGAGAGTTGGATCAATGACAGTGGATGGAGACACTGGTTTTTATGTTAGTTAATGATATATTTTGCTGATTTTACTCACTTTTTCCTCCATTTTATCTGTTTTTCATGTAATAACCCTCAACTTTATTTTGAGCTTTTATGGACATGAATCATGATTAGTATATTAAATGTAGGAAAATACCTGATTTTCACTTAAGAATGCAAGATACTGAGTACAATATTGTAATAAATGGTGATAAATCACTTAAGAAAAGTTAAAAATAGAGAAAACATCATTTGGGAACTTCCACAAAAGTAGCACGGAATCTTTATGAGATAAAGCCATAATGATATAAGAAAAATAGTAATATTTTGGGGAAAAAGTTATAAGGTTATGAAGATAAAGTCATTCATTCTGTCCATAATGTGATGGCATTTTTCATGAAAAATTCCAACTTAATTCTATAAATGAAATACTTTTTCATCTTCGGTGTGGCCCTGCTCTTCTAATACTCCCTCCCTGCATTCGACAGTACTGTGCAAAAAATCTTCGGCAGTCTGAAGGCGGCATCTGTCAATGTCAGCAGCACAACCAACTTATTTCAGCACCTCAAACATCATCACGTACCAGAGTGGGAGCAGTGCATTGCATTGTGGGCTGCATACGAAAACGACATGCTGACATCTGTTGTCTTTTGTAATTTTACCCAAAAATTGAAAATTGAGTTTTTAAAGGACAAAAATTGGGATTTTATTTTTGGTCAAAATCGTACAGCCCTAACCCTTACCTTTGATACATCTTCATATAGTAGCGGTGAAAACAGCTCATTCACACGGCCATCTACTACTGCACATACTGGTATTATTTTGATTATGAGACCCCATAGCTGCAGAAATTACAGACTGTACATTCTGTAATGTAGTGGTGAATTAATTTCTCAGGTCTATGACAAACCTTTCCACTGATAACACAACACCACTGGTGTTTTACTACACCAAAATCCAAAACCAAACATATCCAGTTTTGGATTATGATTGCGTTGCAGTTGACGTACTTGATCAAAGCATTATATTTAGAGTCCTGCTGACCCATAATCTAGGCTGTTTGCTGGAGTACGACTCTTGTATTTCAGGATAAGTCTTGATCTGGTTACATTGAAGTGAAGGTCATGGTTTGTAGGTTCCATGAAGAGTCACAGGGATGATGGTGTCGACCTCTGCTCTGGCGATCTCTGTTAGTTTCATGGCGTCCAGGACCAACAGGAAGCCTGGTCTGTCTGCACCAGGCTTTACCACAATGCTCAGCAGGACACCTACAAAAACACAGGAGATCAGTGCGATGATGAGTGAAATCAATCAACCCTTATTATGACACTAGATTCATGATTTATTTTTAGGAGGAAATGTTTTAGTTGAGATGCTGATGTTAGGATCCCCTACTTTTTTATGGTTTATATTATTTGGACTACTTTACGTTAGGTAACTTTCTTTATATAGCACAACTAATACAGATGGTAATTCAAAGTATTTTACAAAAACATAAGACGTCATAAAAACATAGACAAGAATAAGGTTTAACCCATAAAGACTCAAACATCCACCATCGACCTAAACCATCTACCCATCTAAGCTGTTTAATACCTGTTGGTCGACTAATTCTATCAATACATGTAAATAATTGGTGTAAAATACAGTTTGTCATCTTTTCATGGTGATCAGATATGACCCATTTGGACGTTCAGAGGCTCCATAGTGAACATGAAAACACCGTCATTTTCTACAACATTGATTCACCAGTAAAACCCATAGAGTTGGATCAATGACAGTGGATGGAGACACTTGGTTTCTGTTCAGCTGTTGATATATTTTACTGAAAAAGCCACTTTTTCTTCAGTTTTCTCTCTCTTTTTTTTTTTTTTTTTTGTATATAACCATCAACTTTAATCTGAAAATATCTGATTTACACTGATAAAATACAAAATACAGAGGATAATATTTTAAATAAATGGTGAATAAAAGATTAGTTAAATATAGAGAAATTTTCATTTGGGAACTGACACAAAAGTACTGTTGGGTCTTTATGGGTTAAAACCAGTACAAAAAATTAAATTTTAAATAGATTAAATTAAATAAAATGGTTAAAATAAAAAGATAAGAGTACAGGCCATTCAACCATTTCCCTTTTTTTTGTTTTATTTATTGTGAGTGTGTGAATACATTCAGTATTTTGATGTTACTTAATTATCATACAACACACACACACACACACACACAAAAAACAGCAAAAAATTAATTTTAGTGCAGCTTACAACAAAAATCATTCAGAAAACAGAGGTGATTTGTGGTTTCCTAAGCTAGGCTAAGCTAACAGAGCTATAATGTAAACCATGGGTGTGAAACATGCGGCCTGTGGGCCAAATCCGGCCCACCAAAGGGTTCAATCCGGCCCGTGGAATGAATTTGTGAAATACAAAAATTACACTGAAAATATTAACAATCAAGGATGTTAAAATAATTATAGGTCAATTAATTCTAAAGTGGATCAGACCAGTAAAATACTATCATAATAAACTATAAATAATGAAAACTGCAAATTTGCCTCTTTGTTTTAATGTAAAAAATGTAAAACTACACAAAAATGTTCACATTTACAGACTAGTCTTTTACTAAAAAAGTGTGAATATCTGAAATGTCTTGAGAGAAGTATGTGGAATTTTAATAATATTCTCCTTGTTATTTAATGTTTGGAGTATTTGTAGATCCACTGTGATCTGTAAGTTGTGATTCACGTGTATAAATGATAAACTAAGGTGTAATATTGTTAAGATTGCACTTATTTTACTAAAGAATTTTCAGGTTCATATTTGTTTAGGTTATGTTCAAGTACAATTCGTAGATGTAAACATTTTAATTACGGAATTTTAAGTGTATTTTTGTGTGTATTGTGGGATATTTAAGCATATTTAAGTGTATTTTTTATTTTATGGAATTTACTTTTTTCACTCAAAAGTTCTTATCCTATTGTTTATATTATTTTACTGGTCTGTCCCACTTTATATCATATTAGGCTGGATGTGTCCCCTGAACTAAAATGAGTTTGACACCCCTGATTTGGGTGTTGTCATGGATTCAGACCTGAATTTTAAAAACCACATACAAACAATTACAAAGTCAGCTTACTATCACCTCAAGAACATTTCTAGGATTAAAGGACTGATGTCGCAGCAGGACGTTGAAAAACTTGTCCATGCGTTTATCTTTAGTCGAGTTGACTACTGTAACAGTATCTTCTCTGGTCTGCCTAAAAAGTCTATCCGACGACTGCAACTGATCCAGAATGCTGCTGCTCCAGTCCTCACTAAGACCAAGAGAGTGGACCACATCAGTCCAGTTCTGAGGTCTCTACACTGGCTCCCTGTCTCTCAGAGAATAGACTTTAAAATTCTCTTACTAGCATATAAAGCACTGAATGGTTTAGGCCCAAAATACATCAGAGACCTTCTAGTCCAGTATGGACCATCCAGACCACTCAGGTCATCTGGTGCAGGTCTGCTCTGTGTTCCAAAAGTCAGAACTAAACATGGAGAATCAGCGTTCAGTTTCTATGGTCCATATATCTGGAACAAACTACCAGAAAATATCAGGTCTGCTGAGAGTCTGAGTTCTTTTAAGTCCAGGCTAAAGACTCACCTGTTCACTGCTGCCTTTGACTAAAAGGCTTTTGACTTTTGAAATTTTATATTCTCTTTGAAACTCTGCACTGCAACTCTTACTTTAATATGTGTGTTTTTATTGCTATTTTATTTTATTTTTTTTTATTTCATGTGTTGTTTTCTTACTTGCTGTTTTTAATCACCTTTTACATGTTTCTTTTACAATGTTCTAAATGTGTTTCTTTTTGTTTCTTTTATTTCAATGTCCTGTGTGAAACACCTTGAATTGCCTTGTTGCTGAAATGTGCTATACAAATAAACTTGCCTTGCCTTGCCTTGATGTAAACTATCAGCTGATGCAGCACATGAAGATTATAGACAGTCTTATTTTGACCGACTGTCAAAATAACCAGCTATGAGTTTCATTAGAAGTAGAAAACTTGATACCATAATACAGATGTGTGTAAATAATAAGCTTTTGTGATACAGTCTGTGCAGACGTAGCGTTAATTCTGTGATGGTTTTGGTAGCTGTGAGTGTGTTCTAATTCATGATTTCCCCATACTGTTGAATGATTACAATATCAAAATTATATAAGTATTTGGATTGGGTTATGTTTAATTTTTATTTTTCAGTTTGTGATTTTTATGTGACAAATGTGCTTGTTTCCCATCCTACCATCATCCTCATCTGTAGCTCCAGGTGTCGGCACAAACAGTGGTTCTGATGGGTAACACTCTTCCTCCTGCCACACCCATGTTTCTTTGGTGTTGACGTTCAGCTTGACAATCTACAAAAACAACAACTTTAACATTTTCTCCATTTTGCTCAGTTATGCCATCTTTGTTTCCCTCCATGAATAAATAAATGTGCTTTTACTCTGTCGGGGATGAAGTGATTGAGTCCGAGGCCGTAGGCAAATGAATATTTCTTTCCACAACATCGCGAGTAGTTAATTTGTGGAAACTCAAAGGCTGAAAAAGAAAGAAAACAGAAGTTAATACAAAAAGATAAACACAGATTGCAAATAGCTAAAATATAGCGGCAGTAACAGGAATCTTACAAGTTTCTACAAGTTAAATTTAAAACTTTTTAAGACTTCTTAGACTGTGTGTGTGTGTGTGTGTGTGTGTGTGTGTGTGTGCTTGATTGTGGAAGTCCGTACTGTTTATGGTTTATAGTTTATGACAACATAACTTAAGACCTACCATATCACATTTAATACATTTTAAAGACTTTTTTAAGGCATTAAATGCAGTTTTATAAATTCAAGACTTTTAAGACTTTCTAAGACCCTGCGGGAACCCTGAGTAATGACATGATTTATTGAACAATAAAACAAATACTAACTAAAAGATCAGAAAATCTTGGAATAAACAATGATGCTAAAATAATTAAATTCAATGAAAATATAGAAGGGGGCCTTTCTGTGTGGAGTTTGTATGTTCTCCCCGTGTCTGCGTGGGTTCTCTCCAGGTACTCCGGCTTCCTCCCACAATCCAAAGGCATGCACTGATAGGTTAGTTGGTTAATCTAAATTGCCCATAGGTGTGAATGTGAGAGTGACTGTTTGTCTATATGTCAGCCCTGCCATGAACTGGCGAAACGTCCAGGGTGTACTCCGCCTTCACCCGTAAGTAGCTGGGATAGGCTCCAGTGACCCCTGTGACCCTAGTGAGGATAAAGCGGGTTCAGAAAATGAATGAATGAATGAATGAATGAAAATATATAGAAAGGCCAGAATAGTTAAAATATGAATGAATGAAATGAATGAATGAAATTAAAAATTCCCCAATCCTACAGATCAAGATGTGTATACTGAACCAAAAAAATTACTGAGATATAAACAGCTGGCACCTGCAACAGTAAAATTGTAATGAAATAATATTATTAACATTCATCAGTGGTCATGATGTTATGGCTGATTGATCATGTAAAGATGATAATGTACACTGGTTAGAACATGTCTGACTGTATTCTACAAGGTGGGGAAGCAAAATTTACAATATTTTGAGGCAGGGATTGAAAGACAGTGTATGACCAATTAGTTTATTGAAAGTCATGAGAATTTATTTGCCACAAGAAAATTTACATAATAGAAAATGTTTTTATTCTATGTGTCCTCCTTCTTTCTCAATAACTGCCTTCACACGCTTCCTGAAACTTGCACAAGTGTTCCTCAAATATTCGGGTGACAACTTCTCCCATTCTTCTTCAATAGTATCTTCCAGACTTTCTCATAATAGTTTTGCTCATAGTCATTCTCTTCTTTACATTATAAACAGTCTTTATGGACACTCCAACTATTTTTGAAATCTCCTTTGGTGTTACAAGTGCATTCAGCAAATCGCACACTCTTTGACGTTTGCTTTCCTGATTACTCATATGGGCAAAAGTTTCTGAAAAGGTATGGATAATAGTGTTAGGTATGATTATGACATCAATATATGTTTGGTTTCAAAGCAATTGACGTAGTGCCTGCTGAGAAAAACGTAACTAAATGTTCATTGTAAATTTTGCTTCCCCACCCTGTATGTGTGTGAACATAGGACTCACCTTGTCTGGGACCAGAAAAAAGGACCTCAGGTTCCAGCCAGATGGTTCCATCGCTGTGAAGAACAGCAGTGGCTGTGGTGTAAGGCAGCGACACCAGGTTCTTTCCCTGTTCCTCCTGAACAAACACCAGAACACGACATACAAAAGTGTCCCATGTTAACCTGCTCCAGCTCAGAACAACAAATCAGTGGTATGTGTGCTTTACCAGAGTACTTCTATTTTATACAGTGTCATACTTCTATGCTACTACATTTCAGAAGCAAATGTTGTACTTTACTCATTTACATTAGTCTAACAGATTTAGTTATGTTTCTCTTCCAGTGAAAACCAGCAATCTCCAAATGCATTTGTAATATTTCTTTTATATCAAGGTACTTTTATTATCATTATGTTTTGTTTCAGTGTGGCAAAAATGTAAGTTGTCCTTCATTAACCAATAGATAAGCCAGGTTTCTTGTTCACTGTGTATCTTATATTCTCCTGCAGTAATTCTTGATGCAGCGCCACCACAGGCAAGGTGGGGAATTTATCCAAAAGGTTTGGTTTGAGAAAGCAAAGTCAGACCAGCTGAATGTTGCAACCCCAATCAAACTGAGTCTATCGGACCATTAGGTGTGAAACTGACCTGAGTGTATAATTTAAAACAGGGGTATTGAACTCATTTTCTTCCAGGGGCCACATTCAGTCCAATGTGATCTCAAGTGGGTCGGACCAGTAAAATAATAGAATAATACTCAGTGAATAACCACAACTGAACCTGATAAAACATAATTTTTTAAAGAAATATAAGTGCAATTTTGACAATATTATGCCTCAACTTATCATTTATTGATGTGCATTACAAATCGGATCTGCAAAGGCACAAAACATTTAGTAACAGGCAGAATATTGTTAAAATTGTGTTAATTTACTCAAGACATTTGATGTTGTTCAAATTTGTTCAGGACAATCACATTTTATTATTAAAGGATAGTTTGTTGATATACATATTTTCATGATTGAATGTTATTTTTTTGCACTAAAACAAGAGAAAAATTTGGAGTTCTTATTAGTTATTGGCATAATGCATTTTTTTTGTTACCTGTTAAACCCTGACCATATTTTCAGGGGAAAAACGCCTAAAAAGACATACCCAAAGTAAATGAAGAATTACTTCACAATAATAAGGTTCATATGGATGTTCTTGGTGTCTATGGACAAGAGACCTCACAGAATCTATTCCCATTGTCTAAAATATTGTATCTATTACTACGCCTGAGTAAGCTGTAACAAAATAAAAGAGAAATAAGACTTTTTTTATCCTCGCCTGTTTTTTTTCGGCTGGATTGACGATGATATACATAAATTAATTGTTCCTGTCGGAGATTTTTAATAGCGTACATTTCACCCCACAAAGATTAAAAATCATGTTTGAACATTAAAGTTTGCACTAAAATACACTTTTGATGTACTTTTATTAACACTAGAGTCTAAACTTTGAGCAAAAGTTGAAAAAAACATCCATTGTCCTGATTTATTATATTTTTATAGTAGATGAATATTAATATAATTTTTTAGCCCTAATATAATTTTTTAGCCCTATCGGCCTGCCCGTGGGCTGATAGGGCTAAAGTTAAAACAAGAACAAAATTTGGGGTCATTATTTATAGGTTATTTTGCTGTTATTTTACTTACAATCACAGTTGGCTGTATGTGAGTATGTGGCCTGTGAACGAAAATGACTTTGACACCCTTGACTGTTAATATCTTCAGTGTAATTTTTGCACTTTTCAAATTCATCTTGTTGGCCAGATTGGAACCTTTGGGGCTGATTTTGGCCCATGGGCTGCATGTTTAACACCTGTGATTTCGAATGTGTGGTCTCTCACCCTGTGGATGTCCAGTGGCAGAACGTATCGTCTGACTTCCGGCTGAGGAGCTCTCATCGCTGCCTCCTTCACTGCCTCCCATTCCTGCCTCAGGTTGGAGAGGTACAGGTAGTTGTACACGAAGTCATGGCTGTGGGAGAAGAGAGATGAGTTACAATGAAACAACTGTACAATGAACATAAAACACACACACACACTTACCCTTTCCATGTGCAGAGGTCGACTACGATGAATCCCTGGTCTTCATATGTGTTGATGTGGTGAAAAAGGTTGAAAGCAGATGTTCTGAACTTGTGGCTGCTCAGATACCCTGCTGGGTCTTTAGTGGCCAAGTGGAACCATGTCTACAAAACACAAATAAACGTCAACAGAAAGACACAGGCAGGGTTAACCCTTTCATGCATGAATTATGAGAACCTTAAGCAAGATTTTTTTTTTCCTAAGTGATTTTTTTCCTCTTTAGACGTGAAAAAAACAAAAAACAATGTGATTGAATTTTTTATGAACCTAATCCAAAAATGTCCACTCAGCTGGACACCATGTGTTTAATTTTTTGAAGCAAAGAAACATGCATTTATTGACAAACTGCGTGAAAACTATGAAATAAAAACATTTCTAAATGCTGCTAATCTGATGTTTTCTCACGTTTTAACATACTATATTACCAGTTATTACTCACTCAGATAATATGCAAAAAACTCCCCAACTTTGTGTTAAAAAACAAACAAACAAACAAACTTAATTACAGTCTAATAACAATTAACAATCGATTTACACTCAAATATGTTACTGCAGTTCAGGTTTATCAAGAACAGGGAAGTTACAGTAATGGTATGAATTGCAGTGTATGAAATGATGCAGAAGTGTCCACTGTGTTGGCTGATATGCAACTAAAACAACAAAACCCATGAATATACAAGAAAACAGCTGTAGAATAACTGTCCACTGTAGTGACCAGAATGCATGAAAGGCTTAAATAATTCAGTACATGTCCCAACCATATCCTAAGCTAAGGCAAGAACAAATAAAAAAAGTAGATGTATTTTCGTTAGAGGGGTTAATCTTTGGAGTGGCCTGGAAAATCGATTAAAACAGTCTTAAACGATAAAAACTTTTTAAAAATGTACAAATGAACTATTATTCAAAAATATAGTGCTCAGGATCTTGACTAAAGAAAATACTTGTTTAAAAGACTAGGATCAGACTTCATTTATCAAAGCTGAAACTATCAAAGATGTTTCCCTCGGTAAACCCCTCCTCTGACAGATGTAAACAGGGGCCGGCCTCACTTGCGCATATGTTTTGGAACTGTCCTTGTGTCAAAATATACTGGACCAAGATATTTCAGACTTTATCCAAAATCTTAAAAAAACAACTTAAACCAGATCTAGTTTTTGCTTTGTTTGGTGTGAAGCCGGCTGCTGTAGAACTTTCCAACAACCAAAACAAAATGATATGTTTTGTGGTGTTGCTAGCATGAAGATTAATCCTATTAAATTGGAAACAAAAAACTCCCCTCGCCCATTCAGCCTTAATGAGAGAAGTAATGGAACACTTACAATTGGAAAAAATAAAATTTTCATTAAAAGGGAAATTAAATGCATTCCACTCAACATGGCAACCTTCCATTGATTATTTTAATAATGCAAATGTGTAAACAACTTAGGACTGGCGATATATGATGTCCTCAGTTTGGTTTTTGATGTTCAGTGTTTACTGCTGTTTGTGTGCTTTTTGTTTTACTGCGTGTTCTCATTTTTGTTGCATTGAGCACAATGAATGTACATGAACATGTTTTTGTTACTATGTGAAAAAACTCAATAAAGAGAATTAAAAAAAAAAAAAAAAAGACTAGGATCAACATTGGTAATTGAGATAAGGACATGATTTACCTGCATTAAAATTAAATACGTATTCTCATCTGTTGTATATTTAGCAATAATTACATTGGCATTTTGTTTGTTTGTTTTTTTGTTTGTTTGTTTGTTTTCATGTGGAAACCATTCTTAACTGTAAATAGGGTTCAGCAAAATAAGTCTTAACCTCAGCCTAAACTCTTTTGGTTGCATTGTATATGGAACAATGGATATGTTGTTTTTGTTGTTTAAAGTAGTTAACAACGGAATAAACTACTACTACTACTATTACAACTACCAACTGAAACTCCAGATAAAGTTCCCCTGTTGTATAGTTCTGCAGGAGGAGGCAGCTGTGGTGGATGCCAAGATTCCAAAACTAATGAATTTGCTGCCACAGAACATCCTCCCCTCTGTATGCTTTCAGTATTCTCCCATTTCTTACAGAAAAAAATATGTTGGATGTATCCTGAAGTAACTCTATTTTACAAGGATATATTTATGGGCCAGCATTAAGCAGAGAAAACAGATAACAGCTAAGGAGTTTTCTCAAAGTATTTTAAATATGTTAATATCTCTTGAGTGTATTATTAACCCATAAAGACCCAGTACTACTTTTGTGGCACTTCCCTAATTATTTTTTCTTTCTTTTTACCCTTTCTGAAGTGATTTATCTCCATTTATCATCATATTATGCTTTGTATTTTGTATTTTTTCAGTGAAAATCAGCTAATTCTCTATATTTAATTACTGATCATATACTTTAATCATCATGTTGAGGTTACATTTGAGGCTTATTATACCCAAAACAGAGAAAACTCAAGAAAAAGTGACTTTTTCAGTCAAATATATCATTAACTGAACATAAACCCAGTGTGTCCATCCACTGTCATTGATCCAACTCCATGGGTTTTACTGGTGAATCAATGTTATAGAAGATGACGGTGTTTCCACGGTAACTACAGAGCCTGTGAATGTCCAAATGGGTCATATCTGATGACCATGAAAAGATGATAAACTGTATTTTACACCAATCATTTACATGTATTGATAGGATTAGTGGATCAACAGGTGTAGAACAGTTTATCCCAGTAGATAATTTTGGTTACTCTGGTGTCTATTTGGGTCTTTATGGGTTAAAAGCTGGATGGACAGTGATGAACCATCAGCTACAACAGGGGTGTCAAACATAAGGCCCGCGGGCCAAAACCGGCCCCCAAGTGTTCCAATCTTGCCCGCAGGATAAATTTGCAAAGTGCAAAAATTACACTGAAGATATTAACAGTCAAGAATGTGAAAATGATTTTATTTCCAAACTCCAAATTTAACAATATCATTTACGTCTGTTGCTGAATGTTTTGTGCTTTTGTAGATTTACCGCGATTTGTAATGCACATATATATATATATATATATATATATATATATATATATATATATATATATATATATATATATATATATATATATATATATGGTAAGTTGAGGTATGATATTGTTAAAATTGCACTTATTTTTCTTAAAAAACTTCAGGTTTTTCAGATCAATCACATTTTTATTGTGAATGTAGATTTTCATAATTTAACCCATAAAGACCCAGTGCTACTTTTATGTCAGTTCCAAAATGTATTTTTCCCTCTATTTAAGTGATTTATCACCATTTACTGTAGTATTACCCAGTTTATGTTGTGTTTTTCCAGTGTAAATCAAATATCTCTCCAATATTTAATTAACTAATCAGATAGATGTTCGTAAAAGCTCAGATTAAAGTTGAAGGTTATTATATCAGAAACATAGAAAACTGATCTAAAAGTGATCTTTTTACGTGAAGATATCAGTAATTGAACATGAAAACAAGTATGTCCATCCACTGTCATTGATCCAACTCCATGGGTTTTACTGATGAATCAGTGTTGTAGAAGATGACAGTGTTTCCGCGGTAACTACAGAGCCTCTGAACGTCCAAATGGGTCATATCTGAGGACCATGAAAAGATGACAAACTGCATTTTACCAGAATTATTTCAAAGTATTGATAAGTTTAGAAGGTCAGAAGTTATTCAACATTTTAGATCAGTAGATGCTTTTGGTTGCCAGTGGCTGTTTGGGTCTTTATGGGTTAATTGAACTTTTTTGCACTAAAACAAAGAGGAAATTTTGGAGCTGTCATTATTTTATAGGCTATTATGTAATTATTTCACTGGTTGGTTGCAAAAACAGATCTGAAAGTGGCCTTTGACTACTGCACATCACCGTTCATGCTCCTTATTGAGTTTTTTTTTTTTTCCGTCTCGTCCCTACTTACACCCATGCTTTCATTGGATTCGAAACAGTCCATGTACGTGGCTCCTCTGAGGCCCCACGCCGACAGGAACTTGAGCAGGTTGATCTTCACCGGCTGCTCCACAAACACAAAATGGTTCTCCGTCATACCGAAACTACAGAGACAAACAGAGACACGGATGACGATGCTGAATGTTTGAGGTTTTCTTCACCTGGACTGAATCTGCCTGTAGTGTTTTTACTGAACTGACCTGTGGACATAGGAGGGCTTCAGTCTCTCACTGCTGGGGAGTTGAACCACCACCTGGGATTTCTCCACAGGGTCTGACTTATCTGGAAACACAGAAGAGGGAGGAAGACATGGACCCATTTACCCAGAAGGGGATGCATGATTTGGTTTAGATCTTTGACCATTTCTTCCTGTCTGAGTTGGGCCTGTTGGGCATCTTTTTTTTCCTGAAATAATGTTTCTTTGTTTTTCAGTTTCCTCTTCTTTCTGGCTGTCTGACATTTTGGTTTCATTTCAGTTCAGTTTAGTTTAGTGATGCTCACCTCAAATTATAAAATCAAGTAAATAATTCCCCTTAACAATACTTATAATAATAATAATAATAATAATAATAATAATAATAATAATAATAATAATAATAATAATGAAAATATTCATAATAATACTGATAATAATAACAATACTAATAATGAAAATATTGATAATAATCCTGATAATAATAATGATGGTAATAATGAAAATATTGACAATAATAGTAATAATGATAATATTGATACTACTACTACTACTACTACTAATAATAATAATAATTTGTTTTTGGGTCTGCTATTCATGTATTATTTCATTCTTTTTATGTTGCTTTTAATACTAGTTTCTATGCGGTGCTGTTTGTCTCTCGTAAAGCAGGTTGAGTTTTAATATAGTAGTACTATTATTACTACCTCTAATATTCTTCTTATCATCTTTTTTTTTTTTTTGTAATTTATTTTTTATTGACATTCAGTATCAGACATTTACATGTAGTATAACACATAAACACATTGCACATTTCTATTGTCTGCTCTAAATGCCAGAACAATATATTTTTGTAACCAAAACAGGGAAAGAAACGAAAAAAAAAAAAAAAAAAAAAAAGGAACTATCAACAAGTAGGGAGTGATCTCTTCCATCCAATACAGTCACTAAGTTGTGAAAACAAAGTCAGGCCTATACGGTGTGACATATTTGATCCATTTTGCCCAGTATAAAGTAAATTTCTCCAGTTTATAATTAACAAATGCAGTTATTTTTTCCATTTTATAAATGTCCATTGTGATTTCCATCCATTCATTTAAAGTTGGGCTCTCCTGTGATAGCCATTTCCTGGTAATAGTCTTTTTACAGGCCACCAGCAAAATGTTCATTAAATGTTTATCTCTTTTTGGCCATTCCTGAGGTAAGTGTCCGAAGAACATTCTTATAATTTTTTAACATTTTTGTCCCTTTTGTATGTCTTCTCCTGCTTCTCTCAGGATGTATCCCTTAATTTAATTGTACATTTTCATGCATATGGTTCCATTTTTCATTGTTTTGTTTCCTTCTCCTATTTTTTATCTGCATATGTTTGGTTATGGTCCGTCTAGGGGCAAATGAGACCAAAACATAAAAGGGCAACCGACAGATAAAGTGCTCAAAAATTATAATTTAATTTACAAATAAAGAACAGGAGGGAAGGATAACTAAACTAAAACAAGACAAGCTGGGCCACCCTGCTCTAAACTAAAGATCGTTATTCATCTGTTCCTGTCTTTCCCAAACTAGGGATCAGAACCAAAAAAGAGTTACAGAGCTGTTGATATAGGCCAAAATAAAATACAAAACAAAAATGTGATTTATTTTTTTGTCAAATAATGTCAGTTAACCATTAAGACCCAGTGCTACTTTTGTGTCAGTTCCCAAATGAATTTTTGTCCAAATTTAACCTTTCTTAAGTGATTTGTCACCTTTTTATAAAATATTTTCCTCTGTATTTTGCTTTTTTTTCAGTGAAAACAATGTATTTTCCTACATTTAATTCACAGATCATGTAGATGTTCATAAAAACTCAGATTAAAGTTGAGGGTTATTATATCAAAAACAGAGAAAACTGAGGAAAAAGTGACTTTTTCAGCAAAGTTATCAAAAACTGAACAGAAAACCGATGTGTCCATCCACTGTCATTGATCCAACTCCATGGGTTTTACTGGTGAATCAATGTTGTAGAAGATGACGGTGTTTCCGTGTTTACTACAGAGCCTCTGAACGTCCAAATGGGTCATATCTGATGACCATGAAAAGATGACAAGCATTTTATACCAATTATTTACATACATGTATTGATAGGATTAGTGGATCAGAAGTTATGACTGTCTGGGTCTTTATGGGTTAAATGTTCAAAGAATATAAAAGTATCGAGTCGAGGTTCTTGCTGTAAAGATGAAACAGAACAAAATAATTTAGAAAACCAAAAAATGACTGTAAAAATGAATGAATGTAAAAAAGAACAAATAAAAACAGAAAGAGAAAACTGTGGTAAAAAAAAAAAAAAAAAGAATATTGACATAAGAGATGGTGAAGATGATTTACTCTTTCTGTCTGTGTTTATGTTTCAGTTTCTATTTTTTTCTCCTTGGCTCTTTACACGTCTTGTTTTTTTTTTCTTTCTTATTACCGGTTCTGTTTTTCATTTTCTTTCCGTCTTCTTTTCCTGCATCATCCATCAGTCCATTTATGTTGCCTATACTATTATCTCCTTCAATTTCAGTTTGATTCAGTTCATTAAGCAAAGCGTAAACATCAGAGGAGCTAAACTTCATTACACCATCTGTTTGTGAAAGTAATTATCCCACTCCCAGACTCACCTCATGAGCAGCACCGTGGCCAATGAACCAAACTCACCTTTCTGAGCAGGAGGGATCCGGACTATGTTGTAAGCCAGACTCATGTTCTTGCCGAAGCAGTTGCCGATGTTATAGACCGTACCATCTGCCTCAGTGTGGGGGTGAGCTGTCACTCCATTCACTGAGATATATTTACACAGGTCCACCTACAGTAAGATGATCAGACAACACCACAGACATAAGTATAATTTACCACCCTTGAGTCATTCCACTTCCAAAAATCTACTATAAAAAGTTTACACATTAATATTTTTATATTTTCTGCTTTTTTCTGTATAAATCTCTTATACAACTCCAGCTCTGCTCAAAAAATTTGACATTTCCCAATATAACAAATGTTGGTTTTGCTGGGGTGTTTGACATAAAACACAGTTAAAGTCAGTTCTAAAACCATACATAAAACACGAAAATAAGACCATACATATAAAACATCACCATTATTTTAACCCTTTCATGCATAGTGGTCACTATGGTGGACAGCTATTCTACAGCTGTTCTCTTGTATGTTCATGGGTTTTGTTGTTTTAGTTCCATATCAGCCAACACAGTGAACGCTCATGCATCATCTCATACACTGCAATTCATACCATTACTGTAACTTTGCTGTTCTTGATAAGCCTGATGTGCAGTAACATGTTTGAGCGTAAATCAATTGCTAATTGTTATTAAGCTGTAATTAACAGTTTTCTGAAACACATTTTTTTTTTTATATATTTATTATATTTCAGAACTCTGCAGCTAGGTTATTAACCAAAACCAAGAAGAGAGAGCACATTACTCCAGTGTTGGTTTCCCTGCACTGGCTACCGGTAACCTACAGAACTGATTTTAAGATACTACTCCTCACATATAAAGCTCTAAATGGAACCGTACCAAGTTACTTTGCAAACTCACTGATCAATTATGTACAAACTAGAACACTGAGGTCATCAAATGCAGGTTTACTAGCGACTCCCAGAAATATTACAAAGAAAATGGGGGACGCAGCCTTTACAAACTATGCACCAAAGTTATGGAATACAATTCCAAAAGACATTAGAGAAGCCAGTTCACTGAATATATTTAAAACCAGATTTAAAACATTTTTATTCTCATTAGCCTTTGAAAGGAGATAAAAATGGGGTCACAATTCAGGAACACAGGAATGTGCGGTTTTTATTTTTATTTTATTTTATTGTATTTCTGTTTTTATTTAAATTTCATCTTATTTCTTGCACTTCAAAAATTCTATGCATAATCACATATTTTAATTTTATTTTTATTTTTATTTTATTGCATTTCACTTCAAAAATTCTATGCATAATCAAATAGTTTAATGTGCGCTGTTTTTATATTTTTATTTTATTGTATTTCTCTCAAATTTCATTTTATTTCTTGATGTATAATCATATCTTAATGTATTTTAATATTGTATTTTTTCAATCAATGTGAAGCACTTTGGGCTACAATTTCTGTATGAAAGGTGCTATACAAATAAAGTTTATTATTATTATTATTATTTATATTATCTCTACAAAGTTAGTAATAACTAGAATTAGAGTATGCTAAAATGCGAGAAAACATCAGATTAGTTGCATTAACCCTTTCATGCGTGAATTATGAGAACCTTAATCACAATTTTTTTCCTGAGTGTTTTTATCCCTCTTTAGCCATAAAATAATAATTCTATTGATTTTTGTTAGCCTATTTTTATGGAGTTACAAAAATGTCCACTCAGCTGGACGCCATGCATTTAGTTTTAGAACCAAAGAAACATGTATTTACTGATATACTGTGTGAAAACTATGAAATAAAAACATTTTTAATGCTGCTAATCTGATGTTTAGTCACATTTTAACATACCTGCATGGACATAATACGCAAAAAAAACCCGTTAATTGCAGTCTAATAACAACTAGCAGTTTTTTTTTACTCTCAAACATCTTACCGCAGATCAGGTTTATCTAGATCAGCAAAGTTACAGTAATGGTATGAATGTCAGTGTATGGGATGATGCATAAGCGTCCACTGTGTTGGCTGATATGGAACTAAAGCAACAAAATCCATGAATATACAAGAGAACACTTTTGAACAGCTGTCCACTGTAGTGACCTGTGTGCATGAAAGGGTTAAAAATGTTTCTATGTCATAGTTTTCACACATTATATCACTTTCTGATATTGCGTTTTGAATGCATGTTTCTTTGCTTCAAAAATTTAAAGCATAGTGTCCAGCTGAGTGGACTTTTTTGTAACTCCATGAAAAATAGGTTCATAAAAAATTTTCAGTTGCATTGTTTTTTTTCATGCCTGAAGAGAAATAAAATCACTCAAGAACAAAAAATATATTGACTAAGGTTCTCATCCATGAAAGGGTTATGGTTCTCATAATTCATGCATGAAAGGGTTAAAAGGGATATTTAACATTTACTCCCCTCTAGAATCATTTGGGAAAAAAATATCCACCACCACCACCACCCAAAAATGCTGTAAAAAAATAGTAACAAATACAGCATATGTTTACAGCAACTAATATTTTGTCTATTTTTCAAAGATAACAGTAATTTCAAATAATCAAACTAGCATTTTTAAGGGTTAAAATGACTGAATGTTTGTACTTGCTCAATAGAAATTATAGATTTTTAATTCAAATACATATCTTTTGGTTTGTATATTTTTTTTAAAGAATTTTTGTATAGAGAGTCAGATTATGTTTTTATTTTACAGATTTATATATACACTGTTGTCAGTAAAGTTGGATTAAAATATTTTTACCTCTTCCCATGAAATAACTGTGACAATGTGATTTGTTCTTGATAAATAAAGTGGAACTGGGACTCAGTATGTAATCATTGCAACTGGTTAAAGGTAATTACTGATGTGTACAAATTGGAATAAAAGGAGGAATGTGTCCGAAAACAAAATTATTCCAAATTAATGGGCAACAGTTCGTATTTGTACTTGTATTCATACACATATATGTTTCAGTTTCTACTATTCTTGGAGTTACATACTACTGATACCGATACCTGTTTTTTTTTGTTTTTTTTTTTCGTTTACCTTCTTCAAAGTCTCCAGTGAATCAGGATCAACTTTGGTGATGTAGTTTGTCTCTGTGACAGCGTAGAAGTCTTCACCAATAGGATATATGTTCACCAGGCAGTTATCAGTCACTTCAATACCTCTGAAGTAGGTAAAGAATCTACAAAGATAAAAACCTCAGTCAGCTGAAAATGTCCATGAATATTAGAATTCATTATCTAAGAAGTAAATGTCATAGGATTTTATTCATTTTAATTTATAATATATTAACAGACCAAGTTGTGATAAATAGAATATTTTGTTGTTAAATTAGTTTGAGTGTTAAAAAGCCAAATCAAACTAAAACAGGTAGTTCTGGTAATCAGGTTCATACATTTTATGTTTTATGTAATGAAAGAATTTTGAGATGATAAAAAATACAGATGTAAAAAAAAATACAGAGCTGTAAAATAAAACTAAAAGTTAGCATCTCAATGAGTAATGTAATTTCCTTTTTGTTAAAATGTAAAACAGGTATTAAAAAAAGTACAATTTACAAATAAACACTGAAAAGGTTTAAATTAAAGGAATGTTGGAAGTGTAACCTATTATAAATATTAAAAAAAGTTATAAAATAATCAGCTATCTTTAGGAGGATACAGAATGATAACACTGGTCAACAACAAATTTATTGTTTAAGTTTTTTGAGCTGATTTAGGATAATTTTGGTGTGCTGAATCCAAAAATCACATTAATTTTGCTCAATCAGGTCAACTTTCTGAACTATGCTACATATTGGGTTTTTAACATTTTTGCTTACATTTATGGGCATTTTCACATCATGTGATACAAAATTCTTTCATATTTCTTGCAATAAACGAGTTCTGAAGATTTTACTTTTGCCAATTTATGATTAATGTGTTTTTTTAATATTACAGGTGAATGAAATGGCTTTGACTAGAAGATCTTGCAAAAATAAGTCTGATGTATTCTGCTACATCTGCAGTGAAAACACCATTGTACCTAACAGGAATCAAGTCACAAGTTTCATAAAGTGTGCTTATCAATCTTATTTTGGTATTAATTATTATATTTTGTGAGAAGATCAAATTTTTCAAAATCAAATTAGCAAAAAAACCTGACCTGATTGAGAAAAACAGATGTCATTTTTGGATTTGGCGGTGCAAAATGGTCCTAATTCAGTTGAAAAAACCTAGACAACTTGCAAAAAACATTTTTTTGTAACCCAGTGTTATGAATTGTGTGAAAGAGTTATTAGGGCTAAAACATTTTATTTATAGTTTATTTATTTACATATATTAATAGAAATGAATGGATCAGTAAAACCATACTAGGGGTTTTCAGATTTTTGAATGTTGTGGTGTCTGTAGCTTTTTGATAATAGCTGTAGACATAATGTAAAAACAAATGTATAGGACGAAATGGTCTGGATATGAATTTGTTAAAAACTTGATGTTGTACTCAGAAGAATAAAATAGTTAATAGGGGAAATAGTTGGTGAATTCATACTAAATATGGCAGAACACATGACTGATCCTGTATTATGGGAAATGACATTTTAGTTGGTGAGACGTGGATAAATTAGAAATACTTATCTATTTAATATCCTTTATATTTAGTACAGCGTCAACAGTATGTATTGGAATGCCAAACTACGCTATAGCAGTGATTGTAACTGTACCTGGAGAAGATGTTCTTGCAGGGGTCGGCGTACGCTGCTGTTCCGAACTCTGTGATGACCACTCTGTTTTCTGTCATGGCACGAACATACGCATCTGTCTTAATAAACCTGAAGGATGACAGATGGACCAGAGGAACAACAACAAACAGCATGAAACCGGCTTTTAACACAGTTTGTTCTGGTACGATTAGACATAAATTTGTGGTAAACAACTATAGGGTACAGGACTGAACAAGGGGTTTTTATTAGCATTTTTCTTTACATATTGTTTTTTTTTTTTGGCTGATCATTAGTTCCATTCTCATTCGATATACAGGGGTTGGACAAAATAATGGAAACACCTTCACCTCAAGATGATAATGCCCCAATCCATACAGCTAGAATTGTTAAAGAATGGCATGAGGAACATTCTAATGAAGTTGAGCATCTCGTATGGCCGGCACAGTCCCCAGACCTCAACATTATTGAGCATTTATGGTCAGTTTTAGAGATTCAAGTAAGACGTCGATTTCCACCGCCATCGTCTCTAAAAGAGTTGGAGGGTATTCTAACTGAAGAATGGCTTAAAATTCCTTTGGAAACAATTCACAAGTTGTATGAATCAATACCTCGGAGAATTGAGGCTGTAATTGCCGCAAAAGGCGGACCTACACCATATTAAATTATATTTTGTTGATTTTTTAAGGTGTTTCCAGTATTTTGTCCAACCCCTGTATTTCAATATATTTACTTCCAGGTTGTTTTCTCAGCTCCACTGACCAAACTCAGATTTTACTTCATTTCACTATTCCACTTCTCTGAAATAAGAGTATGATACACAGACGGATGCAGGTGTAAGTGGCTGCAAATATAAATCAAAAATTCCACAGTTGTGTCATTTAATTAAGTACTTCTATTACCATACCATACCATACCATACCATACCATACCATACCATACCATACCATACCAACTTTAAGAACTTTACAGCTGGCCAAAGTGCCGTACACTAAACATAAAACAAGGGATTAAATAAGTAAATAAAACTAGTGATAACACAGGGTGTTAAGCAGGCTCAGAACAACAAAATACAACCATCATAAAAACAAAGACAAATTAAAATCTGTTAAAAAAAACAGACATGTCACTCACTGATTAAAAGCTAATGAGAAAAAGTGCGTTTTTAGATGTGATTTAAAGACAGGTAGAGACTGAGCCTGTCTAACAACTAGGGGCAACTGGTTCCACAACTTTGGGGCGACAACAGAAAAGGCACGGTCCCCTTGAAGCTTCTTTTTAGTTTTTGGAAGCACAAGCTGCAGCTGATCTGCTGACCTGAGAGCATGAGGGGGGGCATAGGGGTGGATCAGGTCAGACAGGTAGGAGGGGGCAAGGCCTTTCAAACATTTAAAAACAAATAAAAGAATTTTAAAATCAACTCTAAAACGCACTGGCAACCAGTGGAGTGAAGCTAAAACCGGTGAAATATGTTGATGTTTCCGTGTCCCTGTTAAAAGCTGAGCTGCAGGATTTTGGACCAACTGCAGTCGGGAAGGTGCATTTTCACTCAGCCCGGCATAAAGTGCATTACAATAATAATAATAATAATAATAATAATAATAATAATAATAAACTTTATTTGTATAGCACCTTTCGTACAGAAATTGTAGCCCAAAGTGCTTCACACTGATTGAAAAAATTCAATATTAAAATACATTAAGATTTGATTATACATCAAGAAATAAAATGAAATTTGAGAGAAATACAATAAAATAAAAATAAAAATAAAAAGAGCGCACATTAAAATATTTGATTATACATAAAATTTTTGAGGTGCAAGAAATAAGCAATAGTCAAGTTTAGTAGTTACAAAAGCATGGATCACAGTTTCAAATAGATCCCTGGGCAGAACAGATTTTACCTTCACAAGCTGTCTTAAGTGAAAGAAACTGGACTTGACCACACCACTAATTTGTTGGTCGAGTTTAAGATTGATTCATGAACAGTCGGGGCCAAATGTTTTAGAACTGACACAAATGGATTCTTTACTGAAATGTGATTCATTAAATAGCACTAACTGTTCTTCAACGTACCTGTAAGGCTCAGAAGTTAAAATATTTTATGTTGAAGGAATGTAAGGTTTAACAATGGAATAATTTACAGGGAATAAGTTAATTCAGGTATTTGTTAAAAAATATATTGACAGTGTTTACCCAAATAACTATGCCATTTATGTTTGCAGAATTATTATTTACACATATACACATTCAATTATTTTCCTTTGTTGTATATAAGCAGCTAAGATAACCTGTTGAATGTGGCTTTTCTAAATCACTTACATTTACCAATCTAGGTACTGTTAGTTCCTGATTGGCTGGTTCGGTCATGTAAGGGGATGTTTCAGGAAGTGCTGTTGTAGCTGTTACGGTACATGAAAAATAAAGCATTGTTGTATGAAGAAATCCGTCTCTATCCTGCAGTCTCATTTTATAAAGAATGAACTATTAACCACCAATGAACCCTCACGTTACATACCTAAGAAACATAAAAAAAAAAAAAAAAAAAAAAAAAAATAGTGCACTTTATTTTAATTTTAGGTTCTTTTACTTTACTATTTCATGTTGCTTTCTGCTTCTATTTCTCTCAACTCAGGCAAATGTTGTAATCAGTACTTTCCTTCAATTTTCTATCCATTTCATGTGCGGTAAAAATCATAAATCTCTAAATGTGTTTCTTTTGTATGTTTGTAATAAACTGAAGGTTGAAATGTTCCTTCAAGCAAAATAATTTCTGTAAAAACCCTCTTGAATTAATTGGAAAATGCATAGACACAGATGAACAATGCTACAAAGAGATAATTTTACATACTGTAGGTTACTACAGGTAGTTACTACAACTGTTCATAAAACAGTTTAAATGAGCTCAATCTGTGTTTTAACCTAGAAAGACCCAGTACTACTTTTGTGGTAGATCCCAAATGTTTTTTTTTCTCTATATTTAACCTTTCTTGAGTGATATGTCACCATTAATTATTAAAAAAAAAATCCTCTGTATTTTGCATTTTTCCAGTGAAAATCAGGTATTTTCCAATATTTAATGGACTAATCATATAGATGTTCATTAAAACTCAGATTAAATTAAAGGGTTATTATATTAAAAAGCACAGAAACCTGAGGAAAAAGTGACTTTTTCAGTATAATCTGTCATTAACTGAACACAAAATAAGTGTCTACAACCGCTATTATTTATCAATATCTATGAGTTTTACTGATGAATCATTGTTGTAGAAGATGACAGTGTTTCCATGGTAACTACGGAGCCTCTGAACGTCCAAATGGGTCAAATTTGATGACCATGAAAAGATGACAAACTGTATTTTACACCAGTTATTTACATGCATTAATAGGATTAGTGGATCAACATGTATTAAACAGTTTAGATCAGTAGATAGTTTTGGTTGCTGGTGGATGTTTGGGTTTTTATAGGTTAATAATGCGATTGTGTACCAGACTGTAGATGTGTAGATTACTTACTTCCTGTAGTAAGTCACCTGACCATTCTTGAGGTCAAATTTGTGTATAATAGCCTGTCCATCAAACAGATGGTGCAGAGGTTCACCCCCCACCTCGAAAAGGCCTGGACCCATCCTCAGAAGACTCCCACCAAGCCATGACGGTAAAACACCTACACATGGATGATTACAGTTACATCCAACAACACAACAAACTCAAACCCAAAAATTTGTGTAATAGAGACAAGCTAAAAATCATATCAGTTCCAATTTAGTTTGTTATTCAAATTTAACGCAGCACACATATTCACACACTTCTTCGTCAATATACGTTGCATTCATACTATATTGTACATATACATGCAACCTGCAATGCTTTTATGTCGAAAGTGACGGCTGTTGTTTACAAGTGACGTATGTTTTTGTTTATGTTTGTATGTTGCTGTACTGTATCAAAGAGCTGAAGTTTAGTAAGAGATGAGTTAACTTTTAGCCATAGAAGATGTCAGCTTCTATTGTAAAGACATGGACTTAAGTATTTATTTACTGAAGTCAAAGACGAATAAAAAAAGTCATAATAACAAGTGGTGTCAGGCACAACAAACCCCGCCCCTCGCATGTATTGTAGCTTATTTTGGCATCGATCCAGCTGATGTCATCATGTCTATGCATGTGCTGATGTCAGCGTATCAATTGCCTCTCTATATATACAGGGGTTGGACAAAATAATGGAAACACCTTCACCTCAAGATGATAATGCCCCAATCCATACAGCTAGAATTGTTAAAGAATGGCATGAGGAACATTCTAATGAAGTTGAGCATCTCGTATGGCCGGCACAGTCCCCAGACCTCAACATTATTGAGCATTTATGGTCAGTTTTAGAGATTCAAGTAAGACGTCGATTTCCACCGCCATCGTCTCTAAAAGAGTTGGAGGGTATTCTAACTGAAGAATGGCTTAAAATTCCTTTGGAAACAATTCACAAGTTGTATGAATCAATACCTTGGAGAATTGAGGCTGTAATTGCTGCAAAAGGCGGACCTACACCATATTAAATTATATTTTGTTGATTTTTAAGGTGTTTCCATTATTTTGTCCAACCCCTGTATATATATGCTAAGTTTGAAGCAAATCGAAACAAAATTCATGTTTTTATAGACATTTACAATTTCGCCCATTAGAAGTAAATGGGAAAAAAATAAATAAATAAAAAAATTCATAAAAAATTTGAACTTTGACTTATTGTTCCCAAAATGTAATCACATCTATTCTGGATCACTGGCAATCTATAAACCCAATTTGGTACTGTGTTTTTGATGTGTGGGGGTGTTTTTAATACCTTTCAAATTTTTTAACTTTGTCTTACAGCTGTGACAAAACAGCAATGTCTGTTTTTACTTAGAACAGACAATAAAGTTATCTATCTATCTATCTATCTATCTATCTATCTATCTATCTATCTATCTATCTTAGACTATTTTAATATTTCAAGACGAATTCACTAATTTAATTGTAACACTAAAATAACATTCTGAACACTTTAACTTTAATAGAATCAATCATTTTTGAGATGCACATGTGAAATAAAACAGTCAAGTGACATTGATCCAACCCCTGTTTTCATACGTCAACCCTCTCCCTCCATGTTTCTTTTTTATCTCTAAAAGACAGTTTTCTATCTCACCAGTGACTTTAGCAGGTATGGGTTCATTCAGCTCCTCCACTGTCTCAAAGATCTTCCTGTAGCCGGCAGCAGGATGTTCCAGTCTTCAAAGAAAACACAGCATATTACAAAACTCTCTTTAAGACTTTACAGATATACAGTTGATCAGTCTTTGTCTGATAGATACTAAATTAACCCATAAAGACCCAGTGCTACTTTTGTGGCAGTTCCCAAATGCTTTTTTTTTTTTTTTTTGTCTATATTTAACATTTCCTAAGTGATTTAACACCATTTATTATAAAATAATCCTCCATATTTTGCATCTGCAATACGGGTACTGAACACATTATAGTGACAATACCTCAAATAAGGATATACATTTAACATATATCCTCAGTATTCAGCCAGGGTCAAAGTGCAATATTTATCTCTACCGTTTCTTGGTTGGTTGACAAGCTTGTTTTATTCTGTATATATATTTACACTTTTCTTTTAAACTGTTTTGCACTACACACCACAAGAGAGTTGTCTCTTTTAATTTCATTGTACATATGTATAATGACAATAAAGGCATTCTATTCTATTCTATTCTATTCTACTCAGTGAAAATTCAGATTAAAGTTAAGGGTTATTATATATAAGAAAAGTGACTTTTCCAGTAAAATATATAATTAACTGAACATAAACCAAGTGTTTCCATCCACTATCATTGATCCAACTGCATGGGTTTTACTGGTGAATCAATGTTGTAGAAGATGACATTGTTTCCATGGTAACTACAGAGCCTCTGAACATCCAGTTGGGTCATATCTGATGACCATGAACAGATGACAAACTGTATTTTACACCAATTATTTACATGTATTGATAGGATTAGTGGATCAACAGGTATTAAACAGTTTAGATCAGAAGGTGGTGGATGTTTGGGTCTTTATGGGTTAAAATATTTATGCAAAATATGAAGAAAGTACTTCATATCAGTCAATCAACTGACAGATATTGAATGCAAGTATTATGAGAACTTTTGTACAAACATACAAACTGGCTGTAACTGAGTAATAGTAACAAATGTGTAACAAATTTCAGTGTTTTCTCTTTTTCTTTTTTTTTTAATTTTTTTTATAAGCAATTAGTAATTATAGGATCAACCCATACTGTATGTAACATTTTGGTGGAATCATGTGCAAAAAAAGTCGACCAAATATAAAAGTAAATATCCTGCTTATACATTAACACATGCATAGCAATAATCTGATGATATAAAAGCAAAGCATTTATTACACAATGGCTACTTTTACTTTTCGTATTTTAATACTTTAACCCTTTCATGCATAGTGGTCACTACAGTGGACAGTTACTCTACAGCTTTAACAGCTTTTTCTTGTATATTCATGGGTTGTTGTTTTAGTTCCATATCAACCAACACAGTGGACACTTATGCATCATCTCATTAACTCCAATTCATACCATTTTTGTAACTTTGCTGTTCTTGGTTGGTTCTTGAGTGGAAATCAATTATTAATATTTATTTTTAGCATATTATCTCCATGAAGTGAGTAATAACTAGTATTAGAATATGTTAAAATGTGACAAAACATCAGATTAGCTGCATTAAACATGGTTTCATTTCACTGTTTTCATGTCACTTTATGATGTTGGGTTTTAAATACATGCTTTTTTGCTTCAAGAATAAAATTCATGGTGTAGCTGAGTGGACATTTTTGTAACTCCATGAAAAACAGATTGATTTTAAAAAAAAAAAAAAAAATTCAATCACATTGTTTTTTGTTTTCATGCCAAAAGAGGAATAAAACACTTAGGGAAAAAAAATCTTGATTAAGGTTCTCATAATTCATGCACGAAAGGGTTAAATTACGTGCGGTTTTTGATGCATAACTTCCTGTGGATTCTTTTGACAGTTTTTCATTTGGACGTTTACTTCAGGATGTGAATACTTCTTCCACCACTAGTTTAAACAAACAAGCTGTGGTTGTTTAACAAAGAGGGGAATTTTACTGCGCAAGTAAAAAACAGTTCAGGGAGTTCAAGAAAAAGTGAAACGTCGCATCTAATTTCCACAGATCCATTGGAGAACTTTACAAAATCTAAAACACAGATTCCACCTTCTCAGATCTTTTTCCCATTATGAAGAGAAATAACTGGAAGCTTTTGTTTCATTCCTGTGAACCAATAAACTTCAGCCTTTTTTAGTTGTTCTTAAAAATGTGTTTTGTCCTTTAAGTTCTATATGTGCTAAACTATTAGATAAAATAAAGGGATCGTCCACTCACCGGCTGACCATGCTGCTGTACGTTTTCCACTCATACACTGAAGTTGCGTCTAAAACCACAGCGTTTTCCTGTGGTAATAGATGGAAACTGGGCTCCTCTCCTCTCACATTCTCCTCCCCTTTTCCATCCTCACTCCCTCCCTCCCTTCTCCTCTCCTTCTTCACCTACCTCCCCTCTTCTAACATGTTCCTTTTCATGCCTCTCTTTTCTCCCCCACCTCCACTTTTCCTCCTCCAGCCCCTCCTCCTCCTCTTCCTCCTTTTCCTCTTTCTGTGGTCTTAACCAGAGCCGAACAAGTCAGCTTTGTCTCCTTTTCAGACGTCTGGCCCTCAGCTTTATGCAGAAGATCCTCCAGGCCCCCCCATCCTGACAAGTTCTTTTGTCAATCTGGGAACACAAACTCACATGCGACACACAAACACACACTTACCCAATGATATGGGTCAAAGTAATAAGTCGGCCTCTAAAAACTCTGTCTTGTTGTTGCTGTTTGTACATGGAAAGTGAGTAGAAAGAGTAGCATTTAATTAGTTCCAGACAACCCAGGGAAAAGTATTTTAACTAGTTAACAGTGGGGGGAGAAACAGAAACCAAATAAGAGGAGGAGGGAGGGAAGACTAACGAAGTCTGTCTTGTGTTTTGTCCTTGTGTCATTTGTCTTTTTTGACATCTTGACAAATGAAAACAGAAAAAAAAAATGCAAATTATAATGAGAATGTTCATCTTTTATCAAACATTTTTCAGTGTTGCAGAGAATAACCAGTCTGTAAATAACAAATCTCACAAGTCTAAGGTTGAAATGGTTGAAAAAATCCATCATATGAGACAAAAACAAAGAAAAAAGAAATAAAAAGGAAGCCAAAAATGCAAGTGTGAACTCAGAATGAAACTACAACTACACATTCTTATGACTCATATGATACTTTGACTTTATTTTTGTGAAATTCTTCTTTCGTCGTCTTTTTCTGGTGGAATGAAGCTCAAACAAAAACATAAACAATGCAACAAGTGAAGACGTCAGTTTATTTAAACAAAGTGTGGCATTTGTGAGGAATGTATTATGTAGTGGTAACATTTCTAATGGGAATTGCTTAACACGAATAAGGTCCATAAGTATTTGGACAGTAACAGTTTTCGTTATTTTCCCTCTGTACACCATCACAGTGGATTTGATATGAAACAACTAAGATGTGATTGAGGATTGATTGACTTTGAGTTTTAATACAAGTAGATTAAAAAAAATATTGTATTAACCACTGAGGAATTACAGTCATTTTAGACAGAGTGCCGTGTTAACCCCACAAATGTAATAAACCGTGAACGTAATAAGAATTTCCAGTTTTTAACGTAATAATCCCACAAATGAAATAACTTTCCCACAAATGCAATAACAGTCGCCTACCACAAACGTAATACCTCATTTTCCCACAGTGTGCTCCTACCCTCTCCATTGTTATCATAATCATATCCAGACATTTTATTTACATGGTTCAAACAGGTGTCTGTTATACTTAATGAGTATAAATAATATCCAGTTCATACTGAAGCTTTTAGAATAAAACCTTTACAACATTTTCTGTTTTGTTCCTCCACTTGTATTTGTAATTAAACACCTGTTAATTTGGAATTACTACCATGTGGTGTAAATTCAACATTTGATCATTCTAAAAAGGCAAGTATCCAAAGTACAAGAATAAATGGGAAGGAAAAGAAAGATGAATGAATATTTATGCATGACTTAAATGTATGCGATGTTTTTTTATTTTATTTTATTTTATTTTTTATGCTGTTTTTATCAGATTTTAATTTGTCTTTGTTTTTATGATGGTTGTATTTTGTTGTTCTTAGCCTGCTTTGCACCCTGTGTTATCACTGGTTTTACTTATTTATTTACTTATTTACTTATTTAATCCCTTGTTTTATTTTTTTTTGTGTACGACACTTTGGCCACTTTGTTAAAGTGCATAAAGTTGGTATGGTACAGTATGGTACTAATTTGTTACTTTTGTGGGAAGTTGTTACAATTTTGGAAAAATTTGGAAGATTTTTTTTTACCATCGCACAAACGTGATAAATCCCCACAAAAGTAATAATTATTGTGTTTGTGGGAAATGAGGAATTACATTTGGGGTAGCTAACTGTTATTACATTAGTGGAAAAGTTATTACATTTGTGGGATTATTATGTAAAACGCTGCAAATATTTACTTTATTTTATTACGTTTGTGGGGAACTAACATACCTCCATTTTCAGGGGCTCAAAGGTAATCGGACAAACTAAGATCATAATGAATATGACGATTGTTTTTAACACTTGTTAGACTTCCTGCAGTCTGGAACCCATGGACATCATCATCACACTATGTTTCTTCTCTGGAGATGCTTTGCCAAGTCTTCACTGCAGCTACTTTCATCCACAATGGACCCTATGCACAGCCCCACTACTTCATGAACTTCAGGTGGGTCCTTTATTTCCTGTCTTTCATTATTGGACACACTGATTAATCCAGGTGTGCCTAATTAATCAGTAGTCACAATAACAAGTAGCAGACACACCTGGATTAATCAGTGTGTGCAATAATGAAAGACAGAAAACAAAGGACCCACCTGAAATTCAGGAAATAGTGGAGCTGTGTGTAGAGTCCATTTGTGTCACAGTCCAAATACTTACAGATCTGAGTGTATATGTTGCATTTTATCAAGGTTGAGCTCATGTGAAATACTTCATAGTTTGTGAGGCAGTCTGTCTAGTACAGAGTTGTGATGAATTATAATCTATAGTGATGTGAAACTGACATGAATTCTGATCTGACTGTTCAGACTGGGTTCAATAATAAAGAAAACAAGTGGTGCCAGGTACAACAAACCCCGCCCCTCACATGTATTGTAGCTTTTTTTGGCATCGATCCAGCTGATGTCATCACGTCTATGTGTGTGCTGATGTCAGCATATCAATTGCCTCTATATATGTGTCAAGTTTGAAGTAAATTGAAACAAAACTGATGTTTTCATAGACATTTCAAATTTTGCCCATTATAGGTAAATGGGAGAGGAAGAAAGATATATAAAAATTCATAAAAAATTTGAACTTTGATGTACTTTTCCCAAAATGTAATCACATCTTTTCTGGGTCACTGGCAATATATAAACTCAATTTGGTATGAATTCAACCAATAGTTTTGCTGCTACAGACATGTGTAATTTCGCCCATTATGAGTAAATGGGGAAAAAAAAAAAGATTTAAAAAATGTATAAAAGATTTAAACTTTGACCTATTTTTCCCAAAATGTTATGACATTTATTCTGGGTCACTAGCAATCTTTAACCTCCTAAGAACCAGGACAGGTCAGCAGAGCACAAGCTTTTTTTTCTTTTTTATTAAATAAGTGCCTATATTGGAAAGATCATGATGCAACAGTTTTTTCAGATGTAGTTTTTAAAATTTTTATGGAATGTCATTTGTGGTGGACAGTTTTCTTTTCTTTTTTTTTTGTATAAAGTTGTGAAACTCTTGTCCAGAAATGTGAACAGAAAGCCCATAGCTGGGTCTTGGGAGGATAAACCAAATCTGGTATGAATTCAACCAATAGTTTTGCTGCTATAGTGTTAACAAACAAACTGAACCAAAAACAGTACCCCTTGCCTCCCCATAAGGGGGTGGGATAAAAATCTGTATCAGCCTTTAGTGTCTACCTGTTTGTGGATCCAATTATTCTCATCTCACAATATCATTAAACCACAAATTAAAAATGAACACCTGTCTTCTCCATTTTGCCACTTGTTAGTCGCTTAATTCACTGCTGCCATTGTAGTTCTAAGTCTCAAATGTTAATACAGTAAAAATATCCCAACTAGTTTTAATGAATCTCCTCCTTCAACTATGTCTTATGCATTCATCAGGTACAAATCTAGTGCTTTAAACATAATTATGGAGACAAAACAGACGCAGGAGCCATAAAATAACCTTTTTACCGGGGCTAGAAATGTACAGATAAACAGCTGTTACTTAAAATAAAGGTTTGTTCCAGTTGTAACCATCCTGCTTTACCTTGTGTTAAACTAGGTTAGCCACCTTTGGGAGTTTATAACTGTGCTAACTCAATTTGTGGGATTTTTAAACTTGATAAATATTCTACATATTTTACCCCCTTTCACTGGAACACACTGAATCCTATTTAAGACAGTCATTTCAAAATTAATCCCAATTCCCCCCCAACTGAGCTGACATTTCCATTGTCTTAATTAAACATCAGCAAGAACTGGTGTTTGCATCAAGTTCAGTACATTCACACAATGCTGCACAAACAAGGACAAAACAACAGAAATAGAACGGAACAGGTTTATTTCCCAGAACTTTGCATAGTAAACATTGTAAAGTGTATGCTCTGGTAAAAGCCAGAAAAGCACTGATGACATATGGTTATTTAACACAACTTAATCTGAGGTATGAACAAATGTTTATCAGGAAAGAACTTGTACTTCATATAGATACGATAAATAAAATAGTTTGACGCTATGAGTCAAATCATATGTTCAACTTTCACACATTTGACATAGTATAGTTTCAAAATATGGTTTCTACAGCTAACCAAGGACATGAAAGGGTACCAAAAAACACTCAACTAGCAGTCTGCTAATATTGTCCATTAACTATAGTGCAAAAACCAACCAGATTAGCGAGAATATTCACATTTGAAGCAATGGTTACAGTTTAGCAGATTCACAGATTTTCAGTCTGCAGATTTTGAGAACTCATTTTATAAATTTTAAGGATAACTGTAGCAACCTTATGAAGAGTAGAACCATATGAGTCTATTGAGCCCTTCCTTAGGGAGTCTAATATGCATTAAATGTTTAAATGAACAATTTTGATGATTGACATAAGCTTGCTGGCCACAGAGTGCAAAACATATCTCTATCCATGAACAACAAGAGGGATGAGAATAATAGAAAAAAAGGGAGATGGTATCCCTTTGCAATACACAGAAATGAGCTGTAAATGAAAAGCTGAGATCCCAAAAATCTAAATCTGTGGAAATCCTTAAACAAGTCAAGTTTAAAGTAGTAAAAAAGCTTTAAAGATTCCAAAAAAAAAAAAGCTACAAGACACATGCAACAACACAACAGAAACAAAGAAAACAATAGATTCAGTTTTAGACTTTAGAATAAAGATAAATTAGAACTAAAGAGATTCTATGAAATAAAATGTTTAGTAAAAAAAACAGTGACAACCAATTTAAACGCAAATCCAGCGATGCTCCCAATGTCACCATTCACATAAATTAAATCTAGATTCTAAATACTCCCATATGGACCAGTGATCACAGAAATGCATATTATTCTCCCATAACACACTCTGAAAGCTGAACACAAACATCAGTATGAACTAGAAACAGAAGACTGGTGAGGCATGAAAGAAGTGACAGACATAAAAGAATGTACACATTATGTTACTAAGACACAACAAAGAACACATTATTCAGATAAACCCTGCTTCAAATGTGTTATAATCGAACACATAGTAAATAATGTGAACTCTGTCCACCTGCCTTCATACTACTCAGCTATCAACACACATCACTATTATAAACAGTATGGACACACACCTTTACCACTGCAGAAGCCTCCCAGATGCATTTACTCTACTATTTAGCACGTAATGGAAACATCCAATGTAACAGGAAAATGTTAATGACAGTACAGTATCAGTGCAGTTTCAGTGCATTAGTGTGACGTAAAGACTGTGGCTTCTACAATGATAATACTGTCAGTTCAGTTCCTGATGCTGAAAGCTTTGGTCTTCTTGATATTGAGGAGAGGAGGTTTAATCTTTGGCTTGTTGTTGGTGTCAGAGGGAGGAAACCGACGACAGTAGATGTCTGGGTACTGCTTCTGAAACTGAAGAAAAGGAAGAATTATTATGAACAATTGTTAACATTTCTCATGAATACTACCATCTGCTGTCTACGCCATTTGTATTTGTCTCCATTATATTAATATAAAATAATGAAACAGACTGTAGTGCTGTTCATCAGATTTAATTTTTAGGGTGCTTCAAATGCTTTTGAAAGTACTGTACTGCACTGTTTATAACTCAACACCATAGTACAGAACTTCATATAAAACAGAAATATAACAGTACTGTTCTGTGTGATGGGGAATGTATGAAACAATGCAAATAATTGAGTATTTACTTACAAATACATGTAAAAAGTTAAAAATCATTCTTCTGTAGACTGTTCTTGCTCAACAAAAAAACCACAATGTGTTTGCTGTATATTTGTTGCGAATATATTTTCATTGTGAATATGTTTCTGTAGTTAAAGGACGCAATTAAGTTTGGAAAACTATTTTTTGGATCATATTTTGTGTTGGATTTACAGAGATAGAAAAAGAAATTCCATTTTTAATTGTCTAAGACACTGAAGAAAATAAATACATTGATAAATAGTACAAAAGGCCTTTAAATAAACTGTACAAGGTAACAAAAGGAGCATCAAGGTATCTACATCTTGTTAGGTCACTTTTGCCAATTTGTCATAAGCAGTGAAGAGTATCTACAACTCTTTTTTTTAACCCCTCACACGTTCATTTCTTCCACATCCAAAATAACGGCTGTAGTGAACAAGCAAATTATTTAATACTGCACTTGTATAGAAATGATTCTATCAAAAGTTTTTTTGATACAGGCTTTAACCATGTAGTTCTGTAATAATTTACATCAGGGGTGTCCAAACTTTTTTTAAAGAGGGCCAGATCTGATAATGTGGAGATTGCCAGGGGCCAGTGGTCCCTTCGGATGTTTTTTAAACAGTAAAAATTGCATATAAACGCGCTGTTCTACAGCAAGTTTATTTTCATTGTCACAATATCATTTTTTTAAATGGCAGCGTAACCAAATCTGAACCACTCAGGTGTGAACAAATTAAAAAAAAACAATTCTGCCTTCCTTTCACATCTGGAGTCAGATAACATAGAACAAACTGTATGGAGTATCTTAAACATCCAAGAAGTTGATAAAAATCTTAACCCCACATTCATTTAAAACATGACTTATATGAGTAATCGTTACTCATATATTACTCAGTAATGCAAAGTCTGTTAACATTTCAGATGAAAACATATAACTCTTACTCTTGTCTTTCACAAAATTATTCAGAAAGTAACATTTGTGTCACATCTACAAGTACACAACACCAGCAGTTAGAGGCAACTAACCTGGCAACTTGGTATCCTGTCCTGGTGGTGAATTCACTGAACTCAGGTTCACATGAAGAGTCACTGTTGTGAGTTTAAAGCAGCTTGAATTTGCTTCACTTTTTCGGAGCGCAAACTCCCTGCTAGCTTGTCATATGCGTTAGCATGTTTTATCTGCTATTGTCTCTTTACATTGAATTCCTTAAACAAGGCAACAGTCTGTTGACAAATTAGGCAAACATAATTGCCTCGATTTTCAGTGAAAAAAATTGTACTTCCCATCTCTCCTGGAAGCGGCGGCCCTCACTGTCAACTTCCGTTTTTTTATTTACAGGCGCCGTGGTTAGAAATTAGCGAAAAGGGTTCACGGTAAGGTCACAGAGCCAGATAGAGTTAGAGTGGTGCTGCCACCATGAGGTGAAAGGAGAAACTGCATTTTGAACCTTTTATGATTCATGTACTCAGTTCAACAGTCCAGCGGGCCATAAATAACACATTCTAAAACTGAAGCTGTGGGCCGTATAAAATCTGACCGCGGGCCGTGATTGGCCCCCGGGCCGGACTTTGGACATGCCTGATTTACATGATAGTTTCACCTATATGAGAATATGTAGGAGTATGAAAGAATAACTAGAGTACCTATACGACGGGTTAGGGGTCATGTGAACAGGTGCTACTGTTCAAAGTTCACCACATCCAAAGTCTTTGTACTTGCAGAACTGGATCTGATGAGAACGTCTGAATTTTATTACCTGCTTCAGTTTTTTGCGTCTGTCCTTCTCATTTATGTTTTGGTCTGTCAACAGGATCTCCAGTAACTCCTCCATGGCCTGTTGGGAAGATTCCACCTTTTGCTGTTCAAACTCTGCGTCGCTAATCTGACGGCAGAACGCGTACAACGGCATCGGAGCACACAGTGGCTCGACACCATCGATAATAGGGGCGCCATCAACTGGGACCTGGGGTCAAAGGAATAATACAAAAAATATATATATATACTGTTTAGATAGTGTATGTTTAATTGCATTTTATGTATGAGTTATTGGTGTATACAGTTTATATTTTGCCATACTTTAAAGTATTCAATCTGTAATTTTAACTCAAAATATATTAACTCCGGGAAGTCATCTCAACAGCTAGAAGTAAAACAGGATGGAAATGAAAACCTAACAAGATTTTAGATGCTTGTGCATGTTTTTCCACGTTGGAGTTATAGAGTCAAAATGGATTTACTTAATACAAAACGAGTCGGGAATCGCATTACTATAAAAACAGTCCAAATTGAAAGACAGTAAATGAATATAAGAGGATAAAAAATTAACAGCAAGAGTCTGATAAATACATTTGAGCCCATATTAAATACATATAATATATAAAGTATAAATGCATATAACCCATCTTTCAGAAAGGGGGAGGAGTTGTGGTGAGCAATTGTGAGTAATTTTCTCCAGTAATAAACCCTCATATCTTATAAATGTACATTTAAGGAGTTAAGTTGTATACCTGTGCTGTGCGTAGATACTCTATATGGTCTGTGATGGCACTCAACAGATATTCTGGTACAGACAGGATGTTTTCTTGATGGTCCATGAGAAACGACACCAGTCTGGTAGCCAAAAGCTCATCCAAATCGCACTCCTCAGCACTGCCCAGAACACAGCCCGAAAATGTGTGAACCATCTAAAAAATATGAATATAAAACAAGTACATGCAGTTAAGATAAACAGCAAAGAACAATATGATGTGTGATAAAAAACGGGAACAGTGAAGAAACTAAATTAATTAAATATATGCAAGTTTTTGAGGTGACATCATCACACCAGTGTCCGGGTGCCTATGGCTGGGTGGAGGCGGGGCATGTCCACGTTCTGGCTGATGCGTGACATCATCCTCATGAGAAGCTGCAACTTCCTACGGGAAGAAGGAGGCAGGAGGAGCGTGCACAGCTGCAGGGCTTCCATGGCTACACGCTCACACTGAGGCTGCAGGACTCCTACATACAATATGAACATACACCGTCATACAGTGGTGGAGACACACGGAAGTCAGTTAATCAGCAAGGAATCAGTTTGGTGGACACATTCATCCAGAACTACTACACGATTGATGAGTGCATGGATGAATGGAAGGATTATTGACAAATGACTGCATTAGAGCTACAGCGTCAGATCAGTAAGTTCAGGTTTAAGTGTCACTGCTTCCATCATAGTGGTAATTAATGCACAGGACAGCTTGATCAGTAATATGTCAACCTGATCAGTATACTACAAAAAACAAAAACAAACAAACAAATAAAACTGCAACATAAATAAACAATACCAGTACTGAGTAATAAATCTGCATTGAGCATGAAGGCATGCAGTCTGACTAGCACACAAATGCTCCAAAAAAGCAGCAAAGTGCACTGCGAAACAAAACAAAAAGCAGTCAGGGAGAAAAAAAAAAAAAAAAAAAAAGCAAATGAGACTAAGCAACACAGCTTAATACTTCAACATCTTGACACAGTACAGTGTCCAGTTTTGCAAGTCTTTTTCCACTAGAACTTGTTATAGACTCACAGTAAAACTTTTGTGAACTTGTCAACTGACACTTTCATTTTGTAGTTGGGGTGAAGTCAGGTTTTATTTCTAAAGTACTAAATGAACAAAACTACAAAAGGACTAAATAGTTGTTAGGTGTTAGATGATTAGTGTGATTAGATGTTAAACAGCATGCAGATACAGATAGACGGGTAAAGGGGCGGGTCTTACTGTTCTCAGGTTTGGGTTGGGGGGACTGGGAGTGGCTGGCAGGTGCACACACAGGCGGTTTGAACAGTGAAAGAGGTCGAAGAGGCTTGGACACATCCAGAGAGCTGAGGCAGCGGCGGACAGGAGCGGGGGCACGGAGCGTCCACAGATTAGAAACACTGGAGGCAGGTCTGGGCCCACTGGGCCCTGAAGCAGCAGTGGATTCATGTACTTTGGCAACAGAAGCAGAAGAGGAGGAGGAGGAGGTGGGGTGACCAGTGGACAGTGAGGGGGGGTGTGAAGAAGTGGACACGTGAAGCTGGGCTGCAGGAGTGTTCACGTTGAGGCAACTGGCTGCTCGAGCTGGCAGCCTAGTTTCTTTGACTTCCTCCTCCTTGGTTTCAACAACAATATCCAGACAACTGCCCAGACTACGAGGCCGCAAGGGGTGTGACCTCAGCGCTGTCACGGGACCTGCAGAAAGTCTACTTCTACTGATAACACCTGGAAGGTTTTGATAAGAAATCGGAGTTGTGCTGGACACAGATGAACAGTCTGAGTAATCACTGGGTGTTGTGATTGCGCGGCTGTCATTCTGGCTCTTATTACTTGATATACAGGATGCCAGGCTGTCCGTGGACATGAATAGCCGTTTCCGGTTCAAGGGGGCAGGTTCATCTACAATGGTTTCTAATGAGCAGCTCCTGGTTCGTGGCCTCATAGAACCAGTTGTACTCAGATTCAAGCAACTGCCATCCAGCTGAGCGTCACCTGAGACAGCGCCACTCTCTCTCAGTGTTGCTAAGCGGGAATGAAGCACTTCTGTCATCGGCGATTCTGTCTCATCACATGTTCCCTGTCTGAGAAGCGACAGGAGGAGACACTCTGTGGAGCGGAATGATGCCTTGGCTGGAGGGGGCATTGAGGGAAGGTCTGCCTTCTTGCGCTTCCCCAGGTGGTGTGTGGTGGGTGCTGGGACATACCCACAAAACACTGGATGCAGAGGGGATGCCGACAAAGACAGAGAGAGACAAACATTGCAGGCAGAGTGTAAATGCAAGCAGACAGTGTAGGGAAAGGGAGAGGGTTTAGTTAGTATAAACTTCGACTTAAAGACAGAAACCATCAGCTGGTCAGACACAACACATAACACATAAATCCACATGGAACAAACAGCTGTTCATATCACTGTTAGGAGTCCACAAACCAAAAGGACAACCAAAAACCTCTGTTAGCAACAAAGGGTACTGTTAAAAAAAAACAAAAACACACACACAGATGCATCATACCAATGACATGTTAACATGAGAGGCAAACTGAAATATTGTAGTCATGTCGGACATTATCTGTCTGTATTTCCATAGTGAAAAATGTAGCTACTCTAAAATGAATCACATTGGCATCCACGCTGTTTCTAAAACTTGTTACGTCATCCATGAGCTTTAAGAGCAGCTACACAAAAACTAAAACTGAAGACTGATATAATAGAGACAATCTTTCATATTCAGAAATATAGTCCTATATGTTCAAAGCTTCCTAAGGTGTTGAAACACTGCTTTTGAATCTGTAAGATACATTAAGGTTTATTTTTCAGATTTATGGCTTTAAAGCTTCTTAAAACAATCTGCAGGCACCCTAGACCTATTTTGTCAGGAGTAACAGGAAAAAGTCCACCTACCCAGGACATTGATAAACAACTCATACAGTTCATATGTGAGCAACGGCTGTGGAAGGCTGTAGAAATAATCAGACACCGTTCTGAAGACATCCCTCTCAAATCCTGGATACGACGGCTGGGCGCTGTCATACTTTGGCCCTGAAAATAAAGAACAATTAATGCAAAAGTCAAACTCTGGTTTGCACTAACTGAAAATATTCATACAGAACAGAGATGTACAAGTGATCTGCTGCTACTCACAGTTAGCCAGGCTCTTCATGGCAGACAAAACCCAATGGGGGAGGTCATCTGGAGAGATGATTGACAGATTCAATTTTCGCTCATGTAGTTTTCCATAAATTAAAACCTACAGCTCTTATTAGGGCTCTTTACAGGAACGCTTTCTGTTCTTCCATATGTCACAAATGCAGACATGAAATTAACATACAGTTGCAGAAAAAATTATTACACCATCAAAAGTCATCAAAAACAATGGTTATGCAATCAAGTACTAACTCCTGTGTGTATCATGTGACTAAAACACACAGAAAAGAAAACATGGAATGCCTAAAAGCACTGTTTTTGTCAGTACAATGCCATAGCTATTGATGTAAGAACTGAAGTGATTTTGATTATTATCAAGAAAACCATGAAAAACGGCTAGGTATCAGCTCTGAAATTAAACTCTTATGAGCCATTTTTATTGTTATCATTATATTTGTCCAAACAAATGTACCTTTAGTTGTACCAGGCATTAAAATGGACAAGAAATGGAAGAAAATAAGGGTGGTCTAATAATTTGTTTCTGCAACTGTAAGTCAACACAAACAAAGGACAAAGAATGTGACACACCATAGACTACTGCCACTCTGATAAGTCAAGATAAACAAAGGAGTTTGTACCTAGAAGGGAAACTTAACACATGGATGTGGTTTGGGTACGAAAAGTCTAACACAGACTGCCCTCATGAGTGTTTTCAGTTTACTCATAACTTAAACAGGAATATTTTGTATTTTGTTAGATGCTTAATTTATAAATTCCCTCCATGGGGATGAATAAAGTTTATCTGTAATGGAAAATTTGCACAAATGTTCTAGATAAAAGGAAAAAAAATAACCAATTAAATTGCATTCAATTTGTTGAGTTTGTAATTCAAAATAGACCGGTTCATGTATTGACTAGATTAATAATCAGTTTTCATGTACAGACAAAAAGTAATACCAAACATACTGGTTTTGTCTTCCAGTGTGACCACTCCATGTTTGTTGACTTTGGTCATATTATGGATGATATTTTGTGGATTTACATAACGTTGGTCTAAAACTTCATCAAGAGATGCAACACCCAGAATCCTTTGCAGGCTGAAAAATAAAAAACACAAAGTTTAGTCAAACAAAAAAACCCTTCATCAGACATGGTACTTTTCTCACTGCTTAGCCATGCATTAGATCTGTATGAATTCACAGATTAAACAGGATTTTCAGCTCAATGTGTTTGTACTGGGTCATTGTGATGTCTTTCCAGATGTCATGCTCATCTCCCACTGTCAGATCTCGCCTCTGTGCCTTCTGCTCTGTTGGCTGATCCTCACCCTGTGTTGTGAGCACACCATCCGCATTTTCCTAAAAATGACAAACATGACAATATAATATGTTCAATTTTAAAACATAAGGCTGGGCTGATCTAATATACTGCATTCAGTCTAACTCACCTGTGTCTCCTTTTCATGCTTTTTAATGCCCCTAAACCTGAAGAAGCTCTCCTTGTCCCTGAATGAATTCTTCTTCTTTACAGAACCAGGAGCTAAGGCTGGCTTTTGGCCTGGACAGGGAATAGGCTTTAGAGGGGAAGTAGATGGGAATCTAGGAGGAGAAAGAAAGGGCAAACAACTGTCATTTCTACTCTAACAATAGTTAATTTTAGTTAAACATATGCAATTGAAAAGAAACACATAAGATCATAGGAATTATTTTAACAAAACACACTTTATATGGCATAAAATAATCTAATTTAATAGTATTTAACAACAGAGGGCCTGGGTTTAAGTATTTGCCCTTCTAGCAAAAATACCTGTACAGGACATTGTTATCCTCCAGATCCTCTGTGCCCCAGCGACCCTTGACATCTTCAATCACATGGTTCTTTAGAAACTTCTTCAGGAGTTGTACTGTTTGCTGCCTGGTGACATCTGGGCCAAAATTACTGTTACTACGGAGCAGCTGGTGTAGCCAATCCACTGCAGAGGTGGCAGTGAAGCAGGAGGCATAATGTCGGAAGTTTTGGCGGTGTTTCCTGAGGGGCATACCAGCCCGAAACAAACGAGTCACCTCATTCCACTAGAAAATGACATGCACAGAGTTTAATACAGGACAATCTGGATAATAGAGCTGAACTCAATTGACAATTTCAGTGGATGTTTAACAGCTTAAATGACTATAATAAGAGTTCAAAGTGCATGTTTCAAGTACTGAGCTAGGTGAGAGGAATGACATTTAGCACAGAAAGCATTAACATAGTTCACACTCTTCTCTAGGGATCATTTTCCAGGATGTTTTCAGTGATGACATAATTGCTGTGAGACAGGGACATTGCTCCATAGGCTAATATGTTCCCCTCTGGTGAACCACAGAAATGTAATTAAAGTAACAAAAAAAAAAAAAGCCTTAAACATAGCTAACCACATTTCTTCTAATACGCATTAATAAACTAAATGTTTCAGTGTAAATATGGCACAAGTTTATTTAACATTTGGTCCATTTTACTATATCTTATAAGGATTTTGTAAAGAAAAAATTGGTTAAAAGACACAGATTGTGGTGGAGACTGGACAATTAGTGAGTGGAACAAGATATTAATGTTTTTACAAGTAAAGCAATACTGAAAACAAAGCAGCTTTCTCAGATTCATACAATCCAACATGACCATATTCAGTAATAATTCACAATTAAAAGATTTAATTATTTAACGAACCAACTGATGGCAGCATCTATTTAACTATTCCATTATTGTGATTTTTATTGTGTAACTCGGTTGTAACATAAGCAGCAACATTGAACTATTTGTTTTCTTAAGTGTTTAGCTAACTGTTGGTCTTTATGTAAGTATTATAAATTACAATGAGGTTGAATTAGCTAATAACTGGACAAATATAAAGTTAAAATAAAGTAGTTAGAGTTAATGCAACCTGTGTGACATAGGTCTTGGCGACTCAGCTGAGTTACTTTATTGCAGTGTCTTAAAAGTCAATATTTACCAAACAACATATTAAGCTAACCTTATCCCTATTTTGTAAAACAAACCTCGAAGAAACCTCGAAGCGTTTACACAAACACAAAATTAAAATTTGAAATAAAAGTACAGATGTTGCAGCTATTGGGTCCAATTTTCCTGTTGAAATGAGCTAACTGTTAGCTAAACTAACTAAGTAGAAGGAGATAACAACCGCTCCAGTACACGGTAACTTACCAGTTTTGTGGCTCGGTACGGCCCCGGAGTGATAACATGTGTATTCATCTTTAAGGAAAAACACACCACTACTGTTTCATATTCATTCGATAAAAGAGGAAGGTCTTAAAGTCCATTCCTTGGTGCAGTTTCCAGACGGTAACAGTGATGTGCCCTCGGTGCTCCGGCGGTGGCTGAGCTCCGTCTGTTCAAAATTACGAGCCGGACTTTTCTGACACGGGATTGGACGACACTCTAGTCACGTGGTTCGGCGGAGAGGCGGAAGAGGGTGGGGGATCAAAACAAACAATACATGTAAAGTTCCAGGCCTGCACACAGTCTGAGAAGAAAACCACACAGTTTGACTCGATTCCATGACAAATGACCACAAGACACATGCCCACAAGACAACTGCCCACAACCTTAATGAAAAAAGAGACAAATGCCCACAATTTGTAGTATGGCATTATTCCAATGGGGGAACTACATGAAGCATGCAAATATTGCAGATATTTTAAGTACATATGTACTGCAGATATCTACATATGTAATCAGTATTCAGTTGTTAAGCAGCATACATTGTTACTTTAATTTTAATTAATCAATACTAATAAAACACTAAACAAGTTTTTCAAATGTGATGGGTGATTGATCTCAGTATTTACATAATTCTTAGAGGTTTCTTAAAAAATGTCTGAAAAACAAAATCCTACAAACAATTTTCTCTTTGATTTATGATCTATTCATTCATTCATTCATTCATTCATTCATTCATTATCTGAACCCGCTTTATCCTCACTAGGGTCATGGGGGTTGCTTGGAGCCTATCCCAGCTACTTATGGGCGAAGGCGGGGTACACCCTGGACATTTCGCCAGTTCACCGCGGGGCTTATTATCTAATAAAGGCTTAATTCAGATCCTGTATCAATAATGTTACAATGACATAACTATTTCGACTATTGTTGCTTAAAAACTGAATACTGATTACATATGTAGATATCTGCAGTACATATGTACTTAAAATATCTGCAATATTTGCATGCTTCATATAGTTCCCCCATTGGAATAATGTCATACTACAAATTGTGGGCATTTGTCTCTTTTTTCATTAAGGTTGTGGGCATTTGTCTTGTGGGCATTTGTCTGCACACCGTTTGACTCAGAATGTTTCAGAACAAATTTGTGGCAGCTGATCCTAACTAGTTCCATTTTTCACCTTTATCTCAAACTGAATGAAGTGCTCTATTGGCTCAGTTTAAAACTGCCCTCCTTAAAGTAAGCCATTTAAAAACTGCCTAGCATTAGATGAAACATGCAATAAAAACAGGCCTTTATTTATAAACTTATGAAAAATTTATGTTTTAGTTCTCACGGGACAGTGGTGTTATAAATGTGATGATCTTATAGAATAGAATTCACTGATGCATTGTTACTTATAGTTAAAATGGGTAGAGCATCTACAGCAGTAAAATGGAACACAGGAATCCATAAACATCAAATTTAGTAGTAAACACTGTAAGGGATGGGTTGTTTTATTACACAATACTTTGACTACAGTTTAACTTATACAAATGCCTTCAGTTTTTGAATGCAGAACTTTGCTCACTGGGATTTTTTTTAGCTAGTGACCTAAAGGATTTGAACATCTTCAACCAGAGAGACTTCAGTCACATGACTTATTACCACGTATAATCTGTCAAAAGTCAGTTTTAATTGTGCAGTAAAATGGTCTGTAATTAAAAATGCTAAATTGTACTAAATTGTATACTAAATTTGAGCTTGTAGTCAGTGGCTCAGCTTTTTATGAAGGATAACTCACCAGATGTGTATTCAACCTGACTTGAAACTTCCTTGACCTGAAGAGTGACTTGATTTGTCTTTATTGGCTTTTAACAGGGAGTCGACTTGTTTGAGTTTCACCAGGAACTTGCTTTAGTTTGTTTTAGTCTTTGCTTGAGACTTGAAGGTTCAGACTCAAGACTTATTTGATGCTTGCACATGTGTGACTTACTCTTACCTCTATCTTCAACCACTTATCGTAGATATGACAAAACTTGGGGGAAAACATGATTTATGCTTTAAAGATTAAAACTTTATCATTCAGTTTAGCATGAACAAAAATATTGTGCCGTGGTATAAGTCAAGAAGCTGCAGTGTCACTGTGAATGCACTGTGAAGGCATGTGTATTCACACATTCTTTAGCTGGATGAGGACATTAACATATCTCACAAGTCTTTTGTGGAGAAGATCACTTCATACTGGGAGGGTTAGGCTACTTCTATAGACATGGTAATCTGTGTTAACAGTAGCCCCCACTGGACTGTAAATCATTGGTAGCCATTACAGTTTGGTGTTCACTTGAATTCGCATTTACTTATGTAACTGTTGTGGTTTATTTCTCACCCTGTGATTCATTTCATGACTGCCCATTTTCAAAACAGTAAAATCCATAAAGATTCATAAAAATATGTTCATAAAGTAATATAAGACAAAATAAATGGGTGAAAGGTAATACTAATTAAATTTAAAAGAACAAACCTGTTTCTAAAAATGTCCTGTACACTCCTGTTGCAGCAAACTTAAAAACAAGTGACAAAACTTCAAAGGAGACATGATATGTAATAGTATTGCACGGTAGATTTATTGCCATCTGGGCTTTTACGCAATAAGTACATGCACATATTTTGTGAATTTTCCCCTGGGAATTAATATTGTTAATCTGCATCTGTAAATAAAGTACGCATTTGTTTGTATGTTTGAATTAAAAGGCCTCAAAGAAACTTACACATTAGAGCAGTTCTGCAGCTGAACCCCTGGGAAAGACTGACCCCATCTGGTTGTAAATAAAATGTAAAAGCAGACTTGTTACAGCAGCAAAGTTTGCAAATATACTAAGCAACTTTAGAAACGCACATTTAAAAATTTGCTAGAATTGACATGAAATGTACTCAGATGCTCCAAACAGTTTCTCAGACACACAATATACTGTTGTTCTGCCTGACTGATTGTGCTTTTTCTGAACCACAGACCAATTTATGAAAGTAGTTCTCAAGTGTACAAACTGGGCAAGGGAGTGAAATACTGGGGTGGGCTAAATTGTTAACCAAAACTGTCCGGCTTTGTACACAAGTGACCCTCCTCATAAAAACCCTGAAGTAAAAATTGGGGAATTATTTGTAGCAAAAAATGTCATGCTTGAGTGCAGCCTTGTAAGAATGAATGGTACTGTCAAATTTGTACAGTCTGATTAAATAAACTGTTTCCTTGATTCAAAGTCTTGTGTGCATGTCTCCCAGAATGTGTGCAATAAGAACCATAACTGTAATGGGAAATATAGTCCATGAATTAAAAGTAAAATATTCATGAATTTCATTGTGCATTTTTAAAGTTACTTAGTGTACTTTACTTGGAAAGTTCACTGACAGCAGGGATATCAAACTTGCGGCCCCTTGGCCAAAACTGTCCCATTAAAGGGTCCTGTCCGACCTGTGGGATTAATTTGTGAGGGGCAAAACTCAAGATATTAACAATCAATGGTGTCAAACTCATTTTAGTTCAGGGGCCACGTACAGCCCAATTTCATCTCAAGTGGATTGGACCAGTAATAAAGCATATTAACCTATAAATAATGACAACTCCTAATTTTTCCTCTTTGTTTTAGTGTGGAAAAAGTAAAATTACATGATGAAAATGTTGACATTTACAAACTATGCTTTCACAAAAAAGGCAAATTATCTAAACAGCCATGAACAACCTGAAATTTCTTATGACAAGTAAATGTAATTTTAATAATATTATACCTGTTACTAAATGTTGTCTGCCTTTGTAGATCTACTGCGGTCTGTAAGTTGTAATGTGAAGCTGAGGCATAATATTGTCAAAATTGCATGTGAAAACAAAGAGAAAAAATTGGAGTAATTATAGATTCTTATGCTATTATTTTAATAGTCCGGCCTGCTTGACATCATATTGAGCTACAGTATATATGACCCCCAAACTGAAATGAGTTTGACAGCCCTGACCTACAGTGTTTGTGTCACTTCATCAGCATATGTATCTGTCAACTTTATTTGAAACCTCTATGTTTTCTTGAGAGCTGGGGGAAAAAAATCACCAGTTTTCAGAACATGTGGAGTGTATGTGACAGTTCATCTGCATTTAACCAAAGGACCTTACTTACTGAATTATGTAAGATATATTTTTATTATTTATTTTTTATCTTTTTAGCACATAACAGTTTAATCCAATGTTGATTTAAAATATATACATATAAAAAAAATACCAAAATACACGTAAAGACAAAAGCACAGAAGAGGACAAGGGCCACTGGAAAAAAATTTAATTAAAATTAAGGTCCAATATATATTTATTATTATTATTATGAGGAAAAAGAGTCAGAATTCTGAGATTAAAGCCATAATTCTGAGAAAAAAACTCAGAATTCTTAGTTTAAAGTCAGAATTTTGAATTTAAAGTCAGAATTCTGAGGGGAAAAAAGTCAGAATTCTGAGTTTAAAGTGAGAAGAAAAAAAGTCAGAATTCTGAGAATAAAGTCAGAATTCTTAGTTTAAAGTCAGATTCTGAGGGAAAAAAAAGTCAGACTTCTGAGTTTAAAGTGAGAATTCTGAGAAAAAAATTACTTTTTTCTCAAAAAAAAAAAAAAAAAAAAAAAGTATATATATATATATATATATATATATATATATATATATATATATATATATGTAGGACCATTTCTTTCGAGTGGCCCTAATCCTCTTCCATACAAAAGAATAACAACAACATATGAACAATGACATCAAACATGTGAAGCAGGAGGATAGTTCATATACTGTTATGTAGTTTATCCACATCGATGCATCAGATGAAATGTACAGGTGTTCCATGACAGAGGTTGCATCCCGTCACAAAACACTGCCGTGACCCGGATTCGAACCGGGGTTGCTGCGGCCACAACGCAGAGTACTAACCACTATACGATCACGGCGAGCTGTGTTCCACATGGAACGATGCGTTCATTTAACTAGATAATTCATTATTGTCTAAAACCACAGTCCGGTGTAAATATCAGCACATTTACAAAGATATCCCACCTAAGCAAACACAACTAAATCAACGTGCTATGCAATCTGAGGCGTTGTTTGGATGTTTTCTCACATGTGGATGAACCGCTTCAGCTGTTAAAGCCCCGACCAGGCAACCGTGCATAACCAGGCACAGATGTATCACTCGGAACGAAAAAAGCTCTTCCATAATTTGGTCTAAACAAAAACGTCCACATGTTCTTATGCGCCACAATGCAGAGTCTGAGAACAATGAAACCATAACTCTGATCACTTATATATCTTGAGGCCAAAAAACCCCCTGACTATATTAAAATGTGACAATAAATGCTAACGGTCATAAAATGAGAAGAGAGTAACCCTCTTCATTTTTTGATTGTCAAAGCCAAGGGGCGTGGCCTAAAGGAAGTTTAAAAACGTAGTCAACAAATGATTGGTCGACAGCTGTGTATTCATATGGATTCGCTGTATTCTGTTCATTCACTGGACCAGACGTAACAGACCCTCGTTTGTGATTGGCTAACGGAACAACACATCAAAATTTAAAATTACGGCAGACGCTTTTCAGCCGTGTTGAAGGAAGTGTGTAACGTTTGGTTGTTACTTCGTATCACAGTAGAGCGGAGCACATGGACTGATACGGACAACATTTAATAAATATACTGTCTGTTTACCAGGACAGTTGTGGTTTAGTTACAGAAAATGACGGAAACGCTCACTTCAACGCGTGGAGGATTTTTAGACTTCAGTCCGGTGAGAAGAGACAACAATAACAAGGAAAATGACCTTCCGGTTCTGAGTTTGATCCAGTTTTCTAAGGCTCCGTTTGTAACGTTTGGATCCGTAAAACTGGGAACCTCCAAGTCGGCTGTTCTGCGTATTGACAATCCTACCGAGGATGCAGAAGCGGAGGTTACAGTGGAAAGGATCCCATCCAGTAAAGGCTTTTCTGTGGATCACAACACCTTCACCATTCAGGTGAGATAGCATCCTTTTCTTTTATGCAAGTCGTTTTCATAAACAACAGTGCAACGTGCTGTCCAGAGACCCATTCAATCATATAAAATAAAATCAAAGGATATCTAAGTAATATAATTTCATTTCACGTTTATTTCAAACCTGCTACCACATTTATACACTTAATAGAGATTTCATGACAAATACCCACAAGACAAATGCCCACAACCTTAATGAAAAAAGAGACAAATGCCCACAATTTGTAGTATGGCATTATTCCAATGGGGGAACTATATGAAGCATGCAAATACTGCAGATATTTTAAGTACATATGTACTGCAGATATCTACATATGTTATCATTATTCAGTTGTTAAGCAACAATAGTCCAGATAGGTATGTCATTGTAACATTATTGATACAGGATCTGAATTAAGCCTTTATGATGTGTGAATACATTAAAATAATGCAAAAGGACAGTTTAATTTTGATTTCTTTTTGTGGAGAATATTTTATGAATACTCAGGTGCTACATGTACACACACACACACACACATACACATCATATATATATATATATATATATATATATATATATATATATATATATATATATATATATATATAAAAGGATATATATATATATATATATATATATATATATATATATATATATATATATATCTCCTTTTACAAAAAATGTGAATAATCTGAACAGATATGAACAACCTGAAATTTCTTAAGAGAAGTATGTGGAATAGTACCAATATTCTGCCTGTTACTACTGTAAATGTTTTGTGTATTTGTAGATCCACTGTGATCTGTAAGTGGTGATGCATATGTATAAATGATCAACTAAGGCGTAATATTGTTAAAATTGCACTTATTTTTCTTAAGAATTTTCAGGTTGTTCATATTTGTTCATGCTATTTTCAAGTACAATTTGTAGATGTAAACATTTTCATTACAGACTTTTACTTTTTTCACTCAAAAACATAGAGAAAACTTTGGTGTTGACATTATTTATAAGTTCTTAACCTATTATTTACATTATTTTACTGGTCTGGCCCACTTTAGATCATATTAGACTGAATGTGGCCCCTGAACTCAAATAAGTTTGACACCCCTGATCTATATGATCAATAGATTAGATATATTAAAATACATGATTTTTAACTTAAAAATGCAGAGCATGATAATAGAATAAATTGTGATAAATCACTTAAGAAAGGTTAAAAATAGAGAAAAATCCGTATGGGAACTGCCACAGAAGTAGCACTGGGTCTTTATGGGTTAAATAATTTAGCATTAGTTCAACAGATCTGCAACAGGATGAGAGTCAGAACCACATCCCGACAAACATGAACCACTGAGCTCAAGTTTTGTAGAGTTTTGTCCTGCTTGAATGTGTGAGATTGTGTGTATCACGCTGTTTTTCTTTTCCCAGCCTGAGGCCTCCTTCACTTTGACAGTAACTTGGACTCCAACAGAGGAAGGTGGAATTCGAGAGCTTATCATTTTCAACGCCAATGGAGTCCTCAAGCATCAAGCTGTTCTTCTTGGGAGGGCAGAAGCACCAAAAAAGAAAAAGGTAAAGATCCAAAGACTACTAGAGAAGCTTGTTCTGCCAGGTTGATGTTTAGTTTTTGTTCAGATATAGGGCCAGATCAAGCAGTGACCCGGGGACACATTTCATGTTCAGTAAGCTCTGTGTTGAAAACTACGTAAATAGCTTATCACCATGTTTAATACATGTATGAATAGGTCTCAGTAAGTACTTTCACATGATGCGTTATAATTTACAGAAATAAATTTTGGGGTAAAAATACTTAAATTATTGCTGTGTGACATGGGGACTCAAAATTAACATATATTTTTTTCACTTTACGTAACTATACAAAACATGCTGTTCTCATAAGAAATTGATACTAAATGAGAAAGGGTTTTAGCTATGATGTTAAACTACAGTTGTGATCCATATTGGATCAAAGTTTTTAAATGATAATATGTTGTAACACGGCAACACGGCGACAGCACTTTGTCACTGTTCAGTAGTCATAATAAAAGACTGACTGGAACTAAAACACTACAAATATGCTAATCAGCTTTTATTTTAATATACATATTACAACTGAAATGATATATATGGCGAATAGCAGAGCGTATTTGACTAATAATTTGATTGTACATAACCTTTCTCTATTCTTGTACTGTTGAATAAGTAGTTCCTACATATTCACAGACTTAAAATATCACTATACAAGCAAGAAAAAATATTATTATTAAAGTTACTAGTACATTTACATATTTTAGTCCTTTTTAAGTTTCATTTTATATTGATTATATCTTTATATCTTTTTTTCTACAACTGATACTGAAATTTTGTAAACAGTTCCATAAAATAAAGTTCTTAAGCTAAAAAAAAATGAGCCTATTTGAGAAATGATAGGTGAAACTTACATTTTTGACACTGATGTTCACTTTCTCTTGATCTGTCCCTGTAGTGACTGAACAACTTAATTTAGAACAGCAGTTTAATTTAAAATCTTTTTCATTTTGTGTTTCAGAAAACCTTATGGGACTCAATCAAAAACAAAAGACAGGGTGAAAAGGTAACTGTACCCAGGGGTAAGAAAATGGAGCCAGCCCTGAAGATGGCAGCCAATAAAACTTTCCAAGTGTCACGAAAGCCAGAGTACAAACGGAGTAAGCCCCGTAGCCCACTGGCTTTGTTCAACGAAGGCAAAACTGTCAGCGAGAGAAGATCCCTCTCCAAGCTTAGCGCTATTGACAGTCACCCTCAGGAATCGGATGAGCAGAAGGTTTTAAATGCTGCACAGAGGCGGTCCGTGGCGTTGTCGGACCAGGAGAACATTCATAATGTGCAGACAAGTTCTCCTCACATCCTTCTCATTCCGGACACAAAGATGTTAGACTCTGGCAATGTTTCTGCTGGACAAGACAGATTTTTGGGCAAACTTGAAAATAAAGACCTTACCAAAATGTTAAACAGGACGCTGTCCCCTATTGGCACACCAGAGAGGTTCAAAAAGCTCATGCCTCACATTCAGTCTGTTGAAAGTCCAGCTCCTGTTGGTGCAGACACTGATGATGCTGACAGTGTGTTGAACAGAACTCCGGTTCTGTCTTTAAAAGAGGCCCTGGCCCTCATTGACTCGGATCTGCACCATATTAACACCACTCCTCCAGACATTAATTCTAGTTGTGAGTTTTCTGATTCACTTGAATCAAAGAGCGGCAAAGGAGAACATCAGATCAAAGCGGCCCCCGACAGCCCAGAGTCAAATGAACCCAGACTGACTTTCTTTGTCAGCAAAAAAGTGGTTGTAAGTGAGGTTGTTTCAGAAGTAGAACCCGATAAAGCTGTAACAAAAGTCAAAAAGACGTCTTTTACATCTGCCACTGTGACGAAGAGCAAAGCACCAGTGGAGGCGAACAGTGCAAGTGGCCGGAAAATAAAGAAGTCAAGACGGAGGCTGTTGGAGAAAACTCTGGAGCTGTCGGACTACAGCAGTCAGAACGAGTCTGGACCAGGGACTCCATCCCTTCCTGTGATAGATGTGGACGCAGGACTCAAGGATCAGCAAAGCTTTGTATCTGGCGGGCAGGAATGCCAGGAGTTCACATCCTCCAGCCCCAGGTTGGGTGGAGCGCCTGCACCCATCACCTTCCTTGTCACCTCTCCTCTGACTGTGGCTCCGTCTCACCTCTCTTTCTCGGTCTGTTCTCCGCCTGCACCTCCTGCTCCCATCACATTTACAGTTACATCTCCAAAACCAACTCCTCCACTTCACCACAGCCTCACATCAGTCCACCAAATGTGTGAGGTGTCTCCAGTTGTTTCTGCACCACACCTTGTTTCGGCACCTCCACCTGCTCAGGAGGAATCGTTCCCCATTCACTTGACAGCGAACGGCAAGAAAAGGAAGAGTGAAGAGTTTCTAAGAATCGATGGAAAGACTGAGAATGCTGGGAAAACAGATCAGGTCAAGAGGAGTAGGGTGGCAACTGTAAAAAGTGAACCGAACAGAGTGGTGCAAGAGAAAAGAAATGCATCACAGAGACCGCGGCCGAGAGCAGCAGGTGGGTAGAATGTGTGAATACTGTATTATTCAAGTTGCAGTGTATTATTTTGAGGAATTGTAGACATTTTTTTTTTTATAGCCACGACTGCTATCTTGAGTGAATAAGATGTTCTTTTATGTAGGACACTTATCTACCACAGTGTCTCCTCAGGGATTACACTGTCCCCACTTTTCTTTTTCTTTTTTTGCAGTGATCATTGTTAGACTCATGAAGACTGATAAGCTCACAATCACAGTTCAGTGATAGAAGAGTTCGTCATTTTGTCAAACTGGGTTTTTTTATGATTGAAAAAAGACCAAAGACATGCACCTCAGCGGTGCACCTATACAGACACTATCCTGGATGATAAACCTACTTGTTAAATTTTCTATGTCCTGTTGGTTTTATTAACTGTAGTATAAAAAAAATATAACTTCTTCCCAAAAACTGAATGTCTGCCAAAAAGTACAGCTGTGAAGTTGAGTAATTTTTGCCAGTTGGAATTGCACAGAAAACTCAGGTCATCTTCTAGGACTTGCAGCATCCTTTTTTTTTTTTTTTTTTTTTTTTTTTTTTTTTACTGTGGATTTAATTTGGTTCTGTCAAGGCCAGAGCAATAAACAGACAAATTAGGCATTTTATCCCTGCAGATACTGGCTTTTTAAGTAAATGTAATTTGGTGTCTGGCTGTAGAGGTGATTCAGTACCCTCTATTTAGTATTTCTTCCCTTTTTTTAACTATATATTTATGCTGTTTTTTTAATATGATTTCTTGTGTTGTTTAATTAAGTTTGATAATATAGTAACGACGATGGTAGCAGTAATCTATGCATTGTGTACCTCTATAGTGTTTATTTGTGTAGATATCCATGGATTCTCATCTGTTTTAGTGTATTTTTATTGACAGCTCTCTGTAAACCATATCAACCCTCTAGCAATTTAATGTATTCATCTCGATTCTTCCTCACAAATATAACAAATGCCTTTTTGTTGACATGAACAGATGTACAAACAGCAGTGTTTTTTTTCCTGTAATCACTAATTGTGTGTATTTGATTCTAGGCTCCATACGCTCAGCGTCTTCCTCATCTGTAAAGAGCACCAGGTCTGCAGTACCTCCTCAGACGAAGCAACACGGCGCCAAACTAACTTCTCGAGGTAAAGTCGTCAGACAGTCGGTACTGAAGTGCACAGATGGGGAAGAATCATTAGACTCGTTCGTGATGAACAGAGCTTCGCCTGGAAAGGGGACGAGAGCAGGCGGCCGCAGCAGAAGGAGGAATTAAAAGTCAGCTGTTCAGTCAGACAGTTTGCCAGTTCGGAGCTTACAGACCATGATCACAGGCAAACTATGTCTAGGGAGAGTGCATTTGTTATGAGACCACGGAGTTGTCTTCAGCTATATATTACATTTATGCAGATTTTATTAGTTTAGAAAATGAATTTACCTTCATAATTGAGTATTTTTCCATCAGTGTGTCAGACATACAAAGATTTACTTTGAATAACATTTGCTCACTTTACTAAGTGCTCTAAGCTGCTCTCTAATCGAACACAATAAACTATAATTCTCTGATTGTCACAGCCCAAATTTAGTGTCTCTACTATATTTAAGTGCATTTTTTTGGGAATTTACAAATACAGATTTTCTTTCATTAATTCCTCGCTCTTAACAGTTTTTGTCAGCCATGTAGCACTTTGTTCTGAGAATAACCAATCAGGCTAATTATATTTAAATCTCTTTTAAAACTTACAATTGTGGACTCTGCAACATGATACATTTCTTGTCAAAACTTTCAGCACATCAGCTGTTTACTTAGGGGACAGCTAGGCATTTTCCATCTCGTAGTCTCTGCAGCTATGGCGCCTTGATCCCACGATGTTATTGTTTGTTATGTCCTCACTACGTTAGAGGAAGTCAGGATCAAGATAGACTTAGACAAACTTTTTTGAGCCACAAGGGAAATTTCTTGGTGACAATAGCTCAGTTGTGTACAAAAACACACAAAAAAGGTAAGTGTGAAGAGATAAAAGCAATAAATAATATCAATAGTTGGACAGAAATCTAACTTGCAAAGATCTGGTTCACCTCAAAGTAAATTAAGAATTTGACGTCATTACAGAGGAGAAATTCTATTAAATTTAGATGTATGTTTCATTGGCATGGGTTAACGCGTTTCCCTTCATTTACAGGTGCTCATTCTGTGAAGTCGTCTGGCGTGTCGTCTGTGAGGAAGGCAAAAGTTGTCGCTGTAGCACAGTCGAAGCTCACCTTCATTAAACCGGCCCAAACAGGTAACTGGTGCTGCAAGATTTCAGAGCACAATTTTTTGGGGGGTAAACATACGCAGGGTTCCCACACGTCCTGGAAAACGATTGACCAATTTTCCAGTCATGGAAAACATATGGAAAATGAGAGAAAAGGTCAAATGTCCTGGAAACGGTAAAGTTATCCTGGAAAATTATTCATCCTCCCCCTGCCTTGTGAACCTTGTGTGCTTAAACTGAAGTGAAACAAAGGAAATAGTTCTTTAGTAATTTTTGAAAATATGCAAATATTTTTAGAGGAGGTGCAGGAGAGAAGGTAAGAGAGAAGACGAAGTTGAGTTTGAGGTCTGAGGAATTGCCCAGTTGAACACTAACTCCAGTTTGTCATGTACGCGCTTTTTTTTTTTTTGTATCTTTATTTCAAACATGTAGACAGTGAAATCAAAACAAAACCAACCAACAAAATATTAGTAATGATACATAAAAGGTTCATAAGTAAACAAAAGAAAATGAAGAAAAATAAATTAAATTATACGTGCTCGAAAAGCAGTAGGAAGAAGTAAAAACTAATATCCTCCTCTCTAACGCTCTAATCTGTAGGTGTTTGCATTATTTTATGATACATTTGTTATTATTATTTTTCATAGATAAGTTATAGTCGTAGACTGCACATCAAATGTCTGAGTAATAAACATAGAAGCAATCTGGGTAAATGCAAGTTACAACTGCAAAAAAGAACACGACCAAAGAATGAGGGTGACAGGGGAATGGATTAGTGTATGACGTGGTAACTTGTCTCTGTAGCAGCTGAAAATGTCCTGGAAACTAATTTCAGGGAAAGAGTGGGAACCCTGATACGTTTTGTTTACCATTACATTGTTTTGCTTTCTGCCTTTTTTCCCTGTAGCCATACCTCGACATCCAATGCCATTTGCTGCCAAGAACATGTTCTACGATGAGAGGTGGATTGAGAAGCAGGAGAGAGGATTCACCTGGTGGATCAACTACGTCCTCACCCCAGATGACTTTAAAGTCAACACTGAAGTCACTAAAGGTAGGGGTTCTTATAGACATTCAGGAGACTTCAATATTTCAACATCATTTAGTGAAATATTTTGTACATGTAAGAGCATAATCTCTAATGCCTGTCTTATTTTAATCAGGGTTTGTATGGGTGCTTGAATTTCAATGTTGTGTTTTCAAGGTCTGAAAAGTGCTTGAAGTTTAGTTGAAGTGCTTGAAAGTACTTGCAATTATATCAGTCTGGGATGTTATTTTTTATTTATTTTTGGTCTACTGGGTTAGATTTCAAGCCAAAGCTACTTACAGAGAAGTGATACGTTTTGAAAAATAAAACTTTGTCCAAAAAGAAAATTAGCGGGTGTTCTCAGGTTGACTCCAGGTAAATTTTTATCTTAATCTTTGGCTCAATGAGAGTGTGTCTGAAGAATGCCAAGTGGCTTCCTTTTTTTTTTGGATACAACTCTTCGTTCTCCTTTATTTTCTAAACTTTTTTCTATTATGCAACATAATTTTAGATGTTTATAGCATAATACAATGTACAGCACTGTGATAAAAAGTGAAAAATATAATCATGTGTATATGTATTCCTATAGATATATGTTTAACCCCAGCAATAAGGTGCTGTGCTGGAAAACTTGGAAAATGACACTTAAAAGTGCTTGAATTTGACCTCGAAAAATGTGTACAAACCCTGTTCAATAAATATGCAGGGTTTCTGTGGGTCATTAAAAAGCATTAAAGTCATTAAATAGATTTTGTGAAACTTAAGGCCTTAAATGGCATTAAAAAGCAATAAATTTGATGTCCAGAGGCATTAAAAAGTTAATACACTTGATGGAAAAATAAGCAGTTATTCACAATTTATTTTGATTGTATAAACATTTAATAATTTTTGATCGGAATTATAGTGTGATGATTAACAGGCGGAACCCTTTAATTGGCTATTGTTTATGGCCGATACATGAAGTCACAACACTGGATGCTTAGAATACACCGTCCTGTGAGTGTGCTCATACTGTGGTGAAAGAATGGAGGGAATATTAGCAAATGTTGGAAAAATGGGAAAATGCAAGTTTCAGCAGAAGTGAATGGAGGAGGAACTATTCAGAACCTGGTTAAAGCCTGTAGACGGTAAACTGTCATAAAACTACATACAAAACTATCTGTAGTTGGACATGGACATTAAATTTAAAGTGGCATTAAAAAAGGTGTTAAAAAGCATTAAATTAAATTTGCTGATACCTGCAGAAACCCTGATATGTAAATGATTCACTCATTGTGTGCAACTTTAAGCCCAGTCTCTTTTAGAACACACTCTTATAATAATTGTTTCCTTCTAATCCTTCGCTTTAGTGAGTGCTGTATCCCTTGCTATGGGCAGCGACGACAGGTTCAGCGTTCCCAAAGCTCCCACCAAAGAGGAGATGTCCTACAGCACCTACACAGCCCGACGGAAGCTAAACCGCCTGCGCCGTTCAGCCTGTCAGCTGTTCACGTCCGAGGCCATGGTCAAAGCCATTCAGAGGCTCGAGATCGAGGTGGAGGCCAAGAGGCTGCTTGTGCGCAAAGATCGCCATCTTTGGAAGGACATAGGTAAACATCTTACACTTCCCCGTAATGATTAGAATTACCCGTCAAACACAAGTGAAAGTAATTTTTGTTGTTTTTCAGGTGAACGCCAAAAAGTTCTCAACTGGCTTCTTTCATACAATCCTCTGTGGTTACGGATCGGGCTTGAGGTAATCTGATGCGAAGTTCTGTTCTCTATAACTTTACACTCCAAAGATTTATCACACAAATCATAAGCAGTAGAGCTGATAGTAATGTGTGAGGCTGTATCATGGATTTGTGTTGCTCTCCGTTTAAAAAAAACAAAAAAAAAACAACTATCAGGTCTCTCTGACTTTAAGGCCACATTTAATAGGCGATCTGTTAAAGAATTCACAGGGAATGCATACTGCATACTGAAGGGATGGATGGGATGGATTTCAGTTGTGTAAAACTGTATTTCAGACCATGTATTTGCTCAGCTTATCTGTAAGCAGAACAGGATCTGTTTCAGAAAAATGAGGCCATTATTTTAAATTTAATGCAGAAATTTACATAATCCAATGTACCCAAGAGGCAAATGCAAACTCTGCACAAGGATTAAATTCCCGTCATAAATGGTGAAACAGTTTTATTTCTTTTAAATATATATATATATATATATATATATATATATATATATATATATATATATATATATATATATACACACACACACCCACACCTTGATGCACTAACATCTAATGCTGGTCACACATCAATATGCATAAGCTACAGGGACACTTTGCTGACATTCAGGACCATAAACCTCAAGTCATGTAAAGTTTTATCTAACTTTAATCCAGCTGCTTGACTGCATATTAATGAATTTTATGAGGCAACTTGGATAACATTCATCTATTAAGTATGAACTAATCACAGATGATCATTACTCCTGGTGAGCAACAGGAATTAATCAACATCCACACTTAATTTATACCCGTGTTCTAATCTTATACCATAATCTGATTTAATGCTGGATGCCGTGTTGCTCATTCTCAGACGATCTACGGGGAGCTGATTTCACTGGAGAGCAACAGCGATGCCTTGGGTCTGGCGATGTTCATCCTTCAGCGGCTGCTGTGGAACCCAGACATCGCTGCAGAGTTCAGACACGCCAAAGTACCTCATCTGTACAAAGACGGTAATTTAGAGACTTCTGTCATTGAGTTTAAATATTGTCGGGAGAAATCCTCTTTGGGGATTTCGATATAATAATTTAATCCAATATAAATCACATGACACATTGGTTGTTACTTTTCATTCAGACTTCATATTAAGGTAGATGTCTTATTCACAATATAGATGACTGAATAAAATAGATTTAAAAAATTGTTGGTAAAAATAAAAGGATGAGTTTGTAAACTAAAACTGTATCTGCTAAACTTGCATGTGTCACTGCCCTATAAAGTAGAACAACACGTGTGGCCTTATAAGCAGAAAACATTTTTAACAAGTGGTGCCAATTACAACAAACCCCGCCCATTACACGTATTGTAGCTTATTGTGGCATTGATCCTGCTGCTGTCATCGTGTCTATGCATGTGCTGATGTCAATATAGACAGACAGCATAGACAAATTTCGGCCATTGTAAGTAAATGGGGGGAAAAAAGATTTTAAAAATTCCTAAAAAAAATGGAAGTTTGACCTACACTTCCCAAAATGTAACCACATCTATTCTGGGTCACTGGCAATCTATAAACCCAATTTGGTATGAATTCAATCAATAGTTTTGCTGCTAAAGTGTTAACAAAGAAACCAACCGAACCAAAAAACAATATCCCTTGCCTCCCCTTCAGTTGGAGGGGTAAAAAGTGTAAAAATACAATAATTTATTGTGAGTTTAACTTTACTACTTACTGATGTAAATGCTAGAAAACTGTGTGTATCACATAACGTAACAAATGTCTGTCACTTAGTTTTCTGAAAGTTAATCATGCATTAAAAACATGCATATTTTTTAGTAATGAAAACTTAATTGAATGTGTGACTTGTTAAAATGTTTTTTTTTACTTTCCTTGGCTAGGCCATGAGGAGGCGCTGTCTCGCTTCACTCTGAAGAAGCTGCTGTTGCTGGTCTGTTTCCTGGACAAGGCCAAAGAGTCCAGACTGATCGAGCATGACCCCTGTCTGTTCTGCATGGACGCAGAGTTCAAGGTATCCTCTTCATTTTAACAAAAAACTTTAAACTCATAAAAACATGTCGTCATCGTCTCTCCTCCACCTTCACTGGCCAGAAAACTCTTCAGTATCAAATGAAACAAACCCTATAGTGATCATATGAAAACTTCAGCACTGATATGTTGTCATTTTACTTTTAACCTTCATATCCTGTCTTTTGTCTGATGGGATGGCATTAATTATGTGCTTCTTTACTGAAGTTTGGGTCTTTTGAAGCCTAAGCTGATAGTGAATAGAACAACAGTGGATCTGATTATTCAGTCTAAGTGATAAATATAGATGTGGAGAGCCCATATCTATCTCTGAACACATGGCAAAGCTATTTTATCTCTGTATTATTGGGTCCCTAACTTTTAATCCATCTTAACTTACTGTAATGAACCTTTTTAATAGTTTATTCCAACTTTTCTAATTAGCTGTTTTGGGGTCTCATTAACCTTTACCATGTTGTTAATTTGTTTTTTCTCCTTAATAGACCAGTAAAGACCTGCTCCTGGCCTTCTCCCGGGACTTCCTGAGCGGAGAGGGGATCCTCCCCCGACATCTGGGCTTCCTCGGGTTACCCGTCTCCCACGTACAGACGCCCCTGGACGAGTTCAACTTTGCGGTGAAGAATTTGGCAGTTGACTTGAAATGCGGCATCCGTCTAGTGTGAGTGAGACATAATGAATTTTAATGGGCTACTCTGATCCCCTTTGGGATACTTCTTCAGAGATCGGCCTCAGTTGCTGTTATTTCTGCAGCTGAGCAGAATTAAGTGTTTCGGGCTCCAAACAGTGCAGTTCTGGACACTTTACTTCCTGTCTGGTCCTTTTGAATCCAGGATGGTCTCAAAAGACTAGAGAGATATACTGTATTATAACAATATTGCTTTGTGATTGTTTTGGAAGGACAGAACTATTCACATTCAGAAGGTTTATGCAGGTCTTTACAAGGTCTAAAATCCAGTGATCTGAATGTTACGCTTTTTAGCATAGTAATTAACAAAAGCGTTGAGTACAATTTTACAGGTAGCACAAAAAATAATGGAAAAGGAGCTCATCAGGACTCAGAAAGGTGTTTGTAAGAGGAGCTCTTTGCATTGCGCTTAGGAAACGACAAATAACTCTGAGGCACTTTCTATGAAGAACATTACAATCAGGGTTCCTACAGGGTCTTAAAAAGTCTTAAATTTACAAATCTGCATTTAATACCTTTAAAAAAAAGTCTTTAAAAGGTATTAAATTTGATATGGTAGCTCTTAAGTTATGTTGCCATAAACTTGTTGGCAGTATTATGCTTAAATGTGTCTGTTAAATGTCCCAGCTGCAAAGAAAGTAACATTGGTCTACTCAGTTCCATCAGTTCCAGCCGGACAATTTATATTGAAATTCGGAAAAAATGATTTGCTAACTTTGCAGCCCCCTGTGAGAAATGACTCAAAACGATGGAAATCTAGGCGTTGGAGTAAATAAGTACATTTTCCTTATTTAGTCACAAATTTTTGCCGGTATGGCTGTGAAATGGGCACTAAGTTCTGTTCTAAATAATCTTAAAAAGGTCTTAAATTCAACTTGTAGAAACTTGTAGGAACCCTGTAAAATGCCTTGATTCTTATATTACCATCAAGTTACACCTTGAACAATGTACTTGGACACATTTCAGCAACAAGCCCTCGGGTTTAAATCAACTGTACAATTTAACTAGATTTAAAAACTGATCAGATTAAGTTACTATTTTGTTAATAAAATTACATCAACTTGTGGTTTTTGAAAAAAGTGTCTTAGCCACACTTAAAATCAATACTCAACAATAACACTAGCATTTATATGAACTGTACAGTTTAGTCAGAAATTATCAGAGGGAAAAGACCCATCAAGAGTATAGTAAGTTAAATTGTTGAAAAATCAATGTTTCTAGATGTGAAGGTTCAACAAAATCTGGATCTAGAAAAGCACATTTCACACTTTGGATCTTTATGTAACAAAAATGCTCAAATGACAAATTGGGGTAAAGGCTTTTTATGGCAGCATTATGGTTCCATTTGTCTTTTCTGAGGCAACTCCTATGCCTTTATTACCAAACATCTGCCATCATCCAGTACTCAGTGTTCCTGCACACACATTTAGGCGTAGTTATGTTCTTGTGAATTGATTTATTCACCTCCACAAGTAACTCCAGGACTCTCTGATTTTCTCTCACATCTTTTGTACACTTTTTTGCTATTATCTAAGTAAAATGGCAGCTAAATTGTGTTCATATTTGTCTAAAAAATGTCTTAAGACATTAAATGTCCTTGGATAACATCTGCAGAACCCCTGATTGACCTTGGAAGCTGATGGGTTGAAAAACTGTTTTTTTTTTTTCTTCCAGACGGGTGATGGAGCTACTCATCCAGGACTGGAGTTTGTCAGCGAAGCTCCGTCTTCCAGCCATCAGCCGCCTTCAGAAGGTCCACAATGTCGACATCGCTCTGCAAGTGCTCAAGAGCAAAGGTGTCGACCTCAAAGACGACCACGGTAATGATCACTTTAACTCATGGGTTTTCACCTTGTGTGATCTTCACTTTCAGATGTGTCAAATCTTTAACCCTTCAACAACAGCTATCTCTCCAGCGCTGCATTTTTGCACTTTATAACATTCAAATGACTGTAACTCCTGAACTGTTTGTGCTATCCACAAAATTCAAAAAACATTGAAAAAGTGAAATTCTGAGCTTTCTGACACCATGTAACACTTTACAGCAGCAATGTGGGACTCTATTACTAGTAGAAAGGAACTGTTTCTGAGACTTCCACACAGGTTGAAAATAACAAAAAATATGAAGCTCTAATATGGGTACTGAATGTTCAAGACCAAAAAGCATGTTTGAGCAAATGTGAAATAGTGGAAAGTTTATTTATGCCATGTCAAAAAATGTTGTTATGCACATTTACAGTTGTTTCTAATAATAGCTATGCTAAAAACTTCAAATCATTTTTTTTCTTTTTACTAAAACACACTGTTTAAACTATTTATTATTTATAATAATGATAATTAATGGCCAGATATTGAAAGTTAAGTTCTTCCTTAAAACAGATGTGCAAAATAATTGGCAAAAAAGACATTTTCTGACACTTCATTGCAAAGGAAACATTAGGACACCTATGCAGTCTGTTATAATGGCAGTCCTAAAAGGGTTAAACTGGGCTTTATTTTCTACCACTGTGGTAGACTGAGTTTTCTAATGTTCATGTACTGGAGCAGAGATATCTGATTTTGCACTACTTACATTTTGTGTTTGATCACAAAAAGCTGTTATTGAACTTTATGAAAACCCAAGTAAAAATAGATGGGAGAAGTGTAGAATATTTTCCCTGCTCTATGAGGTACAAAAAAACCCCAAAATATTTCAGTTAGAATTATTAAAATCAAAAATGGTTGCAGCGAGGACATCAGCCAGTGTATTTAATACTCATCAGTCTTTACTTGACATTAGAAAATCATGGAAAGTGCCGTTCGCCTCTCGCAGAAATGTCAGATATTCACTTTAAAAACGATAGAAAACAAACATCCTCACCTCAGAACTCGGTGAGTAATCAACATTGTTGCTGAATAAATAAAGTAAACCACTGATTTTTGGACGTATCTTCATTTTCAGGCTCCGTGATTGACTCCAGAGACATCGTAGACGGACACAGAGAGAAGACACTCAGCCTCCTGTGGAAAATCATCTTTGCTTTTCATGTGTGTATTCACTTTGGCCATTAGTTCACAACAACAAAACAGATTTTATTACCAGCATGAAGGTTTGCGTCACTTTTTCAATCCTGCCTCTGAAGGTGGAGGTGATTTTGGATGAAGATCAGCTGAGGGAGGAGATTGGCTTCCTGAAGAAAACCCTGAGGACCAAGCGGCGGTTGTTGTCTCTGAGGGCCGATCGAGGCTTTCAGGCGAGTCCTGCAAAGGCCAAGGCACCGTACGAACACAGCAGCACCAAGATTACCCTGCTGATGGACTGGGTCCGCTCTGTATGTGACTTCTACAGTCTGAAGGTGAGTTACAGGAAACACCGTGATGTTTGAAGGTAAGAAAAAGTATGAGACGTTTGAAATTTCCTTGGTTTTTACATGAACTGGGCATCAAATGGGATCTGAGATGCATACAAGTCACAAGTACAAATGCACAATGTTCTTAACCTCTTGAGTGTTTTTGTTATGAGTCAAAGTAGCTCCACATCTGAGTCGAATCTCATTTCATTGATTGGACTTCAGGTTTGCAAACTCCTGAGTCCTAGCAGCTCTTTTTTTTTGTCCTAAAGGGCTACTTTTCCTAGCAGCACTATGAAAGTTTAATTACTGTGTTCAGTAAAGACATGAAATATTATAATTGTTTGATAGCTTGTAGGTTAAAAACATTGTGTTTGTGTACTTGTGACTTAGATGCAGATCAGATCATATTTTAAGACCAATTCATACAGGAAACCAAGACATTTCAAAGGGTTCACATACTTTTCCTTGTGTAAATTTCAGGTGAGAGGCAGATGTAGGTAAATAACGATCTTTATCCTTTTTCTCTGCTGTTAACTTACTCAGTTAATTTTTTAAACCGAGTGTTGACATTCTATGTTAGCATTTGCTCTAATACTCATATGTAAAAGATAAATTAAAAAAAGGATTTCAGCCTCCATCCTTTTGCATACGTCTGCTCTATTGGGTTCATCCTTTAGTCATGTCCTACCGCTCTAAGTTTCCTGAAAATCAGTTATGTAGTGTTTGTGTAATTCTCTTGACAAACTGGATTAATAACATAATCTCCCTGTAATAAAAGACTTAAGTGTGTATTAAAGTAAGTTTCAAATCAGCGCTGTACAATCCCAGATGCAGACTGAGAAAGCTACAAATGTGAATTCATTGCATAAACAGATTCAGGCAAAGGAGCCAAAAATAAAGTTATAATAAACACTGGGCAAAATCGTGCTTTTGGAAAGCAGAAAAGAAAATGGCGTGTCTGTCTGCAGGTGGAGAACTTCACTGTGGCATTCTCAGATGGCCGTGTCCTCTGCCACCTCATCCACCATTACCACCCGAGTCTGCTGCCAGAGGAGGCCGTCAGTCACAGCACCACTCAGACTGTCGAGTGCTCACCAAGGGGTCGCCTGGAGCTCAACTGCTCTGCCAGCGACTCTGACAATTCCTTCGACTTCTCGGCAACGGGCCCGAACGGTACATGTCATATTGTCTGTTCAGGTGCACACTGTAAAAAATGTTCAAGTGACTGTTTCTTTATCATATAGCTTAAAAATATTATGGTTTTGAGGTCATTTTCCATAGCTGTAGAGTAATAAAGGTCATATAGTAGAATATTTTCCACAGAAACTCAAATGATGTGACCTTATCCGTGTTATTCTGCGTACACAGCCCCCGATTCACCCTGTGTGGAATTTAAAGAACTGCTGGAAAATGAGAAAAACAACTTCAGACTTGTCAACTCTGCCGTGTCCTTCCTCGGTGGGGTTCCTGCTATGATCAATCCAGCCGACATGTCAAACACCATCCCGAATGAGAAGGTAAGGCCAGATACTTCCAGTGTAAAAAGTCGGTTTAATATTCTGAGTTTACGTGAACAGTTTTTAATAGTTGTCAGAAGAATAGGTTTAGGTCCCTGTTTCGTTCTTTTTCAGCACTAATGTTTTTGTTTTTTTTTTTTCGAACATGGAGAGAATATTGTTCATGTTAATGAATATTGATTAAAGTGTCCAGTCATAGGTGTAGCCTGGGAGTTATGTTACAGCTTTAAGGCGCAATTAAAAGATTCTTGTCTCTTTGGTCTGGATCATTACTTTCAGGAGAGGGTCCTACATTACAATACTCTATCTAATCTAATGTTGCTAAACAGTAAACAGTCTGAGTTTTTCCTCCTATGTTATTCAAAAATAAATGGGCCTTTAAAGAAGTCTGAAATCCAATAATTTTCTTTCTATATTACAATTTTGACAAGCTGTAATTATTATATCCCCGAAATTGAGTTTGGTTCATATTGATCGTCGTACAAATGTCCATCTTCTCGCTACCATTCAGAGTTCATATGGTGTCATTTTCATTCGCTAGGTGGAGTTTTGTGGGGAAAAATTGGTTCTCTGACCATTATTCTGCCACTATTGGGTCGATGTAGCTGAAATTGAGTTCATATCGATTGTCTAACAATTATCGTGGACAGATTTATAGATTTTGAGGATGTACCTTTGCTGTTGACCCCCAACAGCGTAAGCCAAGTTGGATTTTAAAATCAACTTTACTTCTATAAAACTGCATAACATTCCTGCTTTTAAATGTCTCTTTGGAATAAATGCGTATCGCTAATTGTGCTGCAAAACTACAAAATGAAAGCAGCATGAATCCAATGAGAGTCACGGCAAACTGAAAACTGATTAGGACGTTTGATAACACACCCAGCTAGACTACATCCATACTATTGTATTTTAAAATGAATGCAAATGCAGTCGTTGATAAGATAAGATAAGATATTCCTTTATTAATCCCACAATGGGGAAATTCACAGTGTTGTCAGCAGCAAACATACACATAAACATACACATACACGTAAAACAGTCATATAAATTTGAATAAAAAGTGTTTAAAAGGTGTTTAAAAGGAGAGTGCAAATACGGTTTGATATGAATGTAGTGCAAATGGTTATAAAAAAAAAATAAAATATATATATATATATATATATATATATATATATATATATATATATATATATATATATATATATATATATATAAATACGGATTTGAATATATACAGGTGCGGTTTTAGATATATAAATATGGTGCCTGTAGACAGTGATGGACAACGTAAATGGAATGGAGGGAGGGTTATCGTGACAAATAGAATTAACTTGCAGAAAAACTGCTGGAAGAGACAACAAGGACAGACCTGGCTGTAATTCAGTATCCATGCTGAATTAACCACTCATACCATAAGCTGATATTCACACGTGATGTCTTTTCTCAAACTACTGTATATGTACAGGGTTCCCCAGGGTCTTAAAAAGTCTTAAGTCTTGAATTTCCAAATCTGCATTTAATAACTTTAAAGTCTTTAAAAGGTGTTAAATTTGATATGGTAGGTCTTAAGTTATGTTGCCATAAACTTGTTCACTGTATTGTGTTTAAATGTGTCTGTTAAATGACCGAGCTGCAAAGAAAGTAACATTATTCTACTCAGTTCCACCCGTTCCAACCCAACAATTTATATTGAACTCAGGAACCAATTATCGCTAACTTTGCAGCCCCCGGTGAGAAATGATGAATGATGGGAATCAAGGTGTTGAAGTAAATACGTACATTTTCCTAAATTCTAGGAGTCACAAATTTTTGCCAAAGCGCACAAAGAGAGAGCGAGAGATGTGGGATGGAGGTACGCATGGACCCGGTCTGAGCCCTCTGTCCCATACATCTCTCTGTCTCTTTGAAAAAGAATCTAAAACAACTCAAACTTGATATGGAACATGGTCAAACAAGCTCCACTATGACCTTTCCAACTCTTTTTTTTTTTTTTTTTTTTTTTTCCCCCACTCAAAAAAACACTCGGGAATCGATAGGAGAATTGATAAGGAGTTGAATTGGTAAGCAGAATCGATAATGGCATTGATATTGATAAAATCCTGTCAATTCCTACCCCTAGTGCAGATATCGCTTATGGCCATAATGTCTTCAATGCACATTTGTATGTTTGATGTTTACATGTTTCTGCAAACAGAAAGTACATTGTACATGTTATTTTATTTGTTTTTTTCAAAATACAACTTGGTTACATTATTTCAGTGTGTGTATAAGTACTTTTTGAACATTTTGAGCACATTTCAACAATACCGTGATAATAATGATAATCATGATAACTTTGGTCACAATAATGGTAATATGAAATTTTCATATTGCTACATCCCTACTGTGAAATGGCCATTAAATTCTGTTCCATGTAGTCTTAAAATGGTCTTAAGTTTAACTTGTAGGAACCCTGGTTAAATACTAGAGTAGTTGCCAATACCCTACTAGTAAACACAGCCTGAGTGTGTGGAGATTCAGTATATAGACTACTCGTAATACGTAAAAATGGTTCTATTATCTTAACTTCCATAATCTAGTATTGTGGAAATTTCTACAATTTTAAGAGGGTTTGGCCCTCATTGTAGACCACTGCATTCTGTGCAAAGAAATGCATAATCGTAAACTTTGGGTTTAAAGGTATTGGAGTCAAATGAGAAGCCAGAACAACATAAAACCTAATTGTAAAGAGCTGTCACCGGAATACACATGCCATCATCCCATTCTGCCCCCAGTGCAACAGGATGTAAAATGGATGTTAAATTGTAAATGTGATGAACTCTTGAAAACTTAAGTCATTAAATCTCAATGAAAAGGTAAATTCAAAATATTATAGGATGGATGAATCACCTTATTTCCACTTTATTTTGGGATTGATTTAATGTAGGCTTTGAGATCATAACCGGCGAATCCATGTCAAATGAGGTGAATAAAAACCCATTTTCGAATTTACTGAAGTCAGTTTACACAAAACGTCTCCAAGATTTTGACACTAAAGTATATCTTTGTTTTTATTCCCTTCCCAGGTTGTGATGTCTTACCTGTCCTTCCTGTGCACGCGTCTTCTCGACCTGCGGAATGAAACCAGAGCCGCTCGAGTCATACAGGCTGCCTGGAGAAAATACAGACTAAAGAAAGACCTACAGCTCTTCCAGGTTGGAGATTCAAGTCATTTAGTTTTTATATGATTTGTTCTGTTTATCTTTGCTCTTTGGACGTCAAGCAGTAAATTTAACCCAGTTATGAGACAGAGATTTAAATCATTTGTATTTATACCAAATGTATTCACTGTGGTGTTTCTGCAACTGTTGTTTTTACCATTTTGTCAGGTTCATGGTCATGTATATTTTCTTATTACCTCTGCCAAGTATAACGGCAGAGGTTATGTTTTCATCAGGGTTTGTCTGTTAGCAAGATAACTCAAAAAGTTATGGACAGATTGTCAGGAAATGTTGAGTCTGGCACAAGGAACAAATGATAAAATTTTGGTGGTAGTGGGGGGGGTAGTTTGTTTGTTTGTCTGTCAGCAAGATAACTCAAAAAATTATGGACAGATTTGGATGGGATGGGGGTGGGGGTCTGCCTTGGCGGAGGTCTGCACTTTTCTAGTTCTATATTTTATTTATTTATTTAGACTCAAATGCTATTTTGAGAAATTAAACCTAAGGACTTAATATAATAAATGTTACAGCTATTGTTTTTTATTCCAGGTGGATATTTTGTTATTGTTCACCTGTGATGCTGTTAGTATTATTAGTATTGAAAAGCATTCTAAACAATATTATTAACAAGCTTTTAGTTATTGACAAAAAATAGTTGGCAGTTTGCAAAACAATCCTGAAAGTGAGTTTAGTTATTCTTCTTTCTAACAGACATGGTCCTTAGAATCTTTTTTGGCACCCTTGGAAGTTTTAAATTGTTCTTTTTTAAAGGTGTACAGTGTGAAATTGTACTGTTTGAGGTGTGATGTAGTTGTTGGTTTTTTTTTTTGTGACACAGGAGAGAAACGCAGCTGCTGTGAAAATCCAGTTTCTTGTGCGGAGTTTTCTTCAGCGACGCAGAGAGAAGAGGCAGAGTCGAGCCGCCGTCGTCATCCAGGCATTTTGGAGAGGTTACGTAGCCCGCAGGAAACTCAGGCTACAAAGAGAAGCTCAACTCCAGCTTCTGCGGAATAAGGCAGCAACCACTATCCAGGTAAATGCATATTACCCACAGTAATGTGCAAAAAGGCCGCTGATTGAATAAGTATAGCTGCACAAACCAGGAAGAAATGTAACTACAGCAAAGCTAAGGAGAAATGTTGGTTGACTAAAAGTATTTAGAAAAAGTATTAGTTTAAAAACTGACAAGTCACACAACATTTACTCTGAAATTCTAACTATATAATATGAAAGTAAAACACAATACAATAGAAAAAATCCACTCAAGGGAATTTATAGCAGAAGTATTTTCCAAGTTGAGCTTTGAAAACGTTAAAGCTATTCAGTAAATAACAACATTACTTAACTTGAAAAATGGGCTGACTTGTATAATCTAATAGATTTTATAGTCTACAACTTGCACATTTTAGACAGTATGTGTAGCTTGAATACTGCTCTAATCAATGGGACATTTTTAATTTTTTTAATTTTTTTTATTTTCTCAGAATAGAATATCCTGTTTATACAACATATGTGGAATCAGAATGGACAGGTGGTTCTGTTGCGCACCTGAACTGTCCGAGCAACGCACAATACAATAGAGAAGTGACGCTAAAATGAAAATGATAAAATAAACCTTAAATTTGTAGTTTAGCCTCACTTGTTCACAAAATGGCAAAACTGGGGGGAAAAATTGTAGGTAATTATTCACCAACACTGAAAAAGGCTGCCAACATAGGTTGAGTAAGTTGCACATTTTACATGTGTTGTGTCATATTTTATAAGCTAGGTCACCTTGTACTCTGCTCAAGTACTGATTCAGGGTTCCTGTGAGGTCTTAAAAAGTCTTAAAAGTCTTGAATTTACAAATCTACATTTAATACCTTCAAAAAGTCTTTAAAAGGTATTAAATTTGATATGGTAGGTCTTAAGTTATGTTGCTTCAAACTTATTCAATGTATTGTGTTTAAATGTGTCTGGTAAACATCTAAGCTGCAAAGAAAGTAATGTTAGTCTACTCAGTTCTGCCTGTTCCAAACCAACAATTTATACTGAAATTTGGAACCAATTATCAGTAATTTTGCAGCCCCCGCTGAGACATGATCCCAGAACATTACATGGTGTGTACAGTACATATGCAATATTTAATCTTTGCTGATGTAAATATTTACGTTTTCCTACATTCTAGGAGTCATGAATATTTGCCAGTATAGCCGTGAAATTTACTCTGGGATGGGCATTAAATTCTATTCTAAGTAGTCTTAAAAAGTCTTAAATTTAACTTGTAGAAACCTGTAGGAACCCTGTGATGGTTTTACTTGATTAGTTTCTTCTCTTTGACAGTAATGACACCCTGGTAATTGTTTTTTTATTCATGGATTTTTTTCTTGTCTGTTCAGGCTCAGTGGAAGATGTTTTCAGCCCTCAAGGCTTTCCAACGCCTCAGATATTATACCATTGTTGTCCAAGCACAGTGGCGTATGAGGAGGGCGGCGGCTGCTTATGGAAGAATGTACTGGGCAGCGACAGTCATTCAGAAGCACTCTCGTGCATGGGCTCTTGCAAAAAGACAGCGGTACAGCTATCTAATCCTCAGAACTGCGGCGATGAAAATACAAAGGGGGTATCGAAGATGGAGAGCCCAGAAGACAGAAAGAGAAAACTGCTCAGCCAGGGTGATACAAGCTGCCTTTAAGAAATGGTACAAGAGAAAAATGGCAGAAAGAACTGCTGCTGTTGTAAGAATTCAGTCTTGGTACAGGATGCAGAGGTGTCTCCATCAATACAGAAAGATTCAGAGAAGCACACTACTCATTCAAGCCCAGTACAGAGGAAATGTACAGAGGCGTCGCTTTCAGAGGCTGAAGCTTCAGCACCACTCTGCCATTGTCATCCAGAGTGCTTTCAGAGGGCATACTGTCAGAAAACAAGTGGCAAAGATTAGATTGGCTGCAGTCGTAATCCAGCGAAGGTTCAGGGCCTCTGTGAAAAGAGATACAGAAAGGCACCTGTTTGTGAAGAAGAGATGTGCTGCCATTACTATACAGGCGGCCTATCGTGGAAAATTGGCTCGGGAGTTATTGAAAAAGCAGCACAAGTCAGCGACACTGATCCAGGCCGCCTTCAGGAAGTATGCGACGCAGAGACACTACCTCCTCATGAGGAAAGCTGCTACTGTGATACAGCAAAAATTTAGAGCCACAACTTTGGCTCGTGAGACAAGGAAAGATTACGCGGCTCTTAGAAACGCTGCCATCGTTATCCAAGCTAACTGGAGAGGAAGAGCTGACAGGAAGCAAATAACAAAACGGAATCGGTGTGCAACACTGATACAGGCCTGCTACCGTCGACATATAGCACAAGAAGATTACAGGTCAAAGAAGGCAGCGGCTATCGTCATCCAGCGACGCTTCAGAGCTTATGTGGCAGGAAAGGCGATCAGGAAAGCATACCTGGACAAGAGAGCAGCCTGTGTTGCTCTGCAAGCAGGATTCAGAGGCATGAAAGTTAGGACAGAGATGAAGAAAAAGCACCGAGCAGCTACTGTGATTCAGTCCCGTGTTAGGATGTTTTTATGTAGAAAGCGTTACGTTCTCCTTCAAAGTGCAGCCGTTATTATTCAGAGCAGGTACAGAGCTCTAATGATCTGCCAGAAACAGCAACGTGAGTACAGACAGCTGAAGCAGGCCACTATAAAGATACAAGCTGTTTACAGGGGATTTCGAGTAAGGAAAGACCTGCAGATTAAGCACAATGCGGCCACAGCAATACAAGCTCAGTTTAAGATGTATAAAATGCGCATGATTTTCCTCGCCACCAAATGTGCCGCCATCATTATTCAGGAGCGCTACAGGGCCAAAATGATCAGGGATAAACAAATGCAGAAGTACAGAGCTATGAAGTCTGCTGCTGTAACTATCCAGGCAGCTTATCGTGGTTACAGGGTCAGGAGGGAGATCGAACAAATGCACAGAGCAGCTACAGTCATTCAGAGAAAATTTCTCACCATGCAGGCGAGAAATCAATTCGTAGCTCTCAAGGCCGCAGCTTTGGTTTGTCAACAGAGGTACAAGTCTGTGGTGATGGCACAAAGAGACCGTTGTGAGTTTCTGTCAAAGCGCAGAGCAGTTATTTGTCTCCAGGCGGCCTGTAGAGGATACAAGGTCAGACGGCAGCTGCGTTTGGAGCATATGGCAGCCAGGACTATTCAATCTCACGTCCGAAAGCACCAACAGAGAACTTACTACAAGAGCGTCTGCTGGGCTGCCAAAGTATTTCAAGCACGTTACAGAGCCAAGAAAAAAATGAGAGAGGAGATGCATGCTTTTAAAGCCAAGAGAGCGGCCGCCGTTGTCTTACAAGCTGCCTTCCGAGGTATGAGATCCAGACGAATCATGCAACATAGATGCCAGGCTGCTAGTCTTATCCAGAGAGCTTACAGAGCACACTGTGAGCGCAAACATTATCTTACCCTAAAATCCTCTGTGATCACCATCCAGCAGAGGTATCGGGCAGCTATGGCAGCAAAGCAGCAAAGGAAACAATACTTGCAAATGTGTAGGGCTGCAGTCATCCTTCAGGCAGCTTACAGAGGACAACGGGTCAGGAAAGAGGTAGCACGTTGGCATAGGGCCGCTACGATTATCCAGACAACATTCAGGAAACACAGAGAGGAAGTCAAATTTAAGGCAATGCGTCTGTCGGCCATTATCATCCAGAGACGCTATCGCTCCATTGTTCTCCAAAGACAAGAAAGGGAGAAGTTCCTAAAATTAAGGAATTCTGCCCTTGTTCTCCAGGCAGCTTTTAGAGGTCACTGTGTCCGAAAGAACGTCACAAAAATGCACAAGGCAGCCACTGTCATTCAGGCAAATTTCAAGAGGCATAAGCAGCAGGTGGCCTTCAGGAGGCAACGTTGGGCAGCCTGTGTCCTACAGCAAAGGTTTAGAGCTCAGAGACAGAAGAACATGGAGATTGAACATTATCAACAGCAGAGGAGAGCTGTCATTTTATTACAGGCGGCATATCGTGGCATGAAATCCAGACAACATGTCAAACAGATGCACCAGGCTGCCAGTGCTATACAGAGATCTTACAGAGCTCACTGTGACCGCAAGAAGTATCTGGCATTGAAATCTTCTGTAATTACTGTTCAGCGACGGTATCGTGCCACAGCAGCAGCAAAGAAACAAATGCAACAGTTTCAAAAAATGCGTGAAGCTGCAGTAATCCTCCAGGCAGCATACAGGGGCCAGCGGGTTAGAGAGGAAATTTGTCGTTGGAATCTGGCGGCAACCGTGATCCAGTCTGCATTCAGAAAGCACAGGGAGGAAGTCAAATTTCAGGCCATGCGCCTCTCTGCCATTATCATCCAGAGATACTATCGTGCCTATGCTCTCCAAAGACAAGAAAGAAGCCGCTTCCTAAAATTAAGGAATTCTGCCCTTGTTCTCCAGGCAGCTTTTAGAGGTCACTGTGTCCGAAAGAACGTCACAAAAATGCACAAGGCAGCCACTGTCATTCAGGCAAATTTCAAGAGGCATAAGCAGCAGGTGGCCTTCAGGAGGCAACGTTGGGCAGCCTGTGTCCTACAGCAAAGGTTTAGAGCTCAGAGACAGAAGAACATGGAGATTGAACATTATCAACAGCAGAGGAGAGCTGTCATTTTATTACAGGCGGCATATCGTGGCATGAAATCCAGACAACATGTCAAACAGATGCACCAGTCTGCCAGTGCTATACAGAGATCTTACAGAGCTCACTGTGACCACAAGAAGTATCTGGCATTGAAATCCTCTGTAATTACTGTTCAGCGAAGGTATCGTGCCACAGCAGCAGCAAAGAAACAAATGCAACAGTTTCAGAAAATGCACGAGGCTGCAGTCATCCTCCAGGCGGCATACAGGGGCCAGCGGGCTAGAAAGGAAGTTTGTCGTTGGAATCTGGCAGCAACCGTGATCCAATCTGCATTCAGAAAGCACAGGGAGGTAGTCAAATTTCAGGCCATGCGCCTCTCTGCCATTATCATCCAGAGATACTATCGTGCCCATGTTCTCCAAAGACAAGAAAGAAGCCGCTTCCTAAAATTAAGGAACTCTGCCGTTGTTCTCCAGGCAGCTTTTAGAGGTCACTGTGTCCGAAAGAACGTCACAAAAATGCACAAGGCAGCCACTGTCATTCAGGCGAACTTTAAGAGGCATAGGCAGCAGGTGGCCTTCAGGAGGCAACGTCGGGCAGCCAGTGTCCTACAGCAGAGGTTTAGAGCTCAGAGACAGAAGAACATGGTGACTGAACATTATCAACAACAGAGGAGAGCTGTCATTTTATTACAGGCAGCATATCGTGGCATGAAAACAAGACAAAATGTCAAACAGATGCACCAGGCTGCCAGTGCTATACAGAGAGCCTATATAGCCTATTGTGAGCGCAAACAGTATCTGGCCTTCAAATCCTCTGTAATCACAATTCAGCGGCGATATCGTGCTACTGCAGCAGCAAAAGAACAAATACAGCAATACCAAAAAATGAAAAGTGCAGCTGTGGTCCTTCAGGCAGCATACAGAGGCCATCGCATCAGGAGAGAGGTTGCATGTTGGCACAGAGCCGCTACAGTGCTCCAGTCTGCATTCCGAAAACACACAGTGGAGGTCAAATACAAGGCCCTACGTCTGTCTGCCATTATCATTCAGAGGCATTACCGAGCCGTTGTTCTTCAAAGACAAGAAAGAGTAAAATTTCTCAAAGCCAGACATTCTGCAGTTGTTCTCCAGGCAGTTTTTAGAGGTCTTTGTGTGCGCAAGAAGGTTGCCAGAATGCATAGGGCAGCCATTGTCATTCAAGCCAACTTCAAGAGGCACAAGGAGCAGACTGCCTTCAGGAGGCAACGCTGGGCAGCCTGTGTCTTACAGCAGAGGTTTAGAGCTCAGAGACAGAAGAGCGTTGAGATGAATCATTATCGACAGCAGAGGAGAGCCGTCATTTCATTACAAGCGGCATATCGTGGGATGAAATCCAGGCAAAATGTCAAGCGGATGCATCAGGCCGCAAGTGCTATCCAGAGAGCTTACAGAGCCCACTGTGAACACAAGCAGTATCTTAACCTGAAGTCATCTGTCCTTACCATTCAGCGAAAATATCGGGCAACTGTGGCAGCCAAAGCACAAAGGAAACACTACCTGGAAATGCAACGCTCAGCCATCGCTCTTCAGGCAACGTACAGGGGCATACGGGTCAGAAAAGAGGTTGCTGACTGGCATCAGGCAGCCACTGTGATCCAGTCTGCATTCAGAAAACACAGGGAGGAAGTTAAATTTCAAGCCATGCGTCTGTCTGCTATTATCATCCAAAGATTCTACCGTTCCTGGGTTCTTCAGAGACAAGAAAGAGAGAAGTTCCTCAGTGTGAAACAGTCCACCATCGTGCTCCAGGCTGCTTTTAGAGGCTGGCATGTCAGAAGGGACATAGTTCGACAAAGTCAAGCTGCCACTGTAATCCAATCACACTGGAGATGCTTGGTCCAGAGGCGACTCTTCCAGAAGAAGAGGGAGGCAACTGTAAAACTGCAGCACAGGATCCGGGCTGTTTGGCTTTGCCAGGTGGAAAGGGAAAAATTTACCCAAAAGAGGCAGGCAGCCATCACACTCCAGACGCACTGCAGGGCCTGGATTGCACGAAGAAAGGTAATGTGTTTTGTTTTTTTTGTTTTTTTTCCCAAAGTTTACAGTATAGTATTTAACAAGGGATGCAGCTATTTAGATGACAGACTTTATTTGTAGTGGATTTTGATTGTCAGTACAGGTATCATATCACACTAAAGTATGATGGCTGATTCCTTTGCTACTTCTGTCAGCAGCTCTGCAAAAAAATGTGTAATTGTTTAATATTAGATATTCTGGATTTACTATCCCAGTGTGGCAATTGAACAATCTTTATTGTTGAGCCCAGAAATGATTGTGGTACTTTGTGTTTCAGGCCCTGGAGGCAGCCAATGCACAGAGGAGGCTCCAGTTCACTGCAGCCATATTCCACCATCTCCATGCAATAAAGATTCAACGAGCTGTAAGAGCCCACTGGGCTCTGCAGTCTGCGAAAAAACAGATTCATTCTGTTATCACCATACAGGTACAGAGAGCAGCTGTCAGTAAAATGTTCCAAAATACACTGTCAATCAGCAAAACTAGATCATTATAATCCATGAAGAATTTATTTATTTTTCTTTTTTTGGACAGCGTTGGGTTAGAGCCTGGTGTCAAAGGCGACAATACCTGGAGGATAAAAGGAAGGTGGTTACAGCCCAGAGAGCAGTGAAACGCTGGTTTTCCCGACGCCAAAAGGCCGCCTGTGTCATCCAGCAGGCCGTCCGGAGGTTCCTTCTCCTCAGGCGCCAGAAGAGGGTTCAGCAGGGCATTGTCAAAGCTCAGGTACAGTCAGATTTCCAAAGAAATAGAGAGGGGTAGGGGGATCTGACAATGGCATTAACTGTTCTTAAAAGAGAGTGTTTGTCCAATGACATTGTATGTATGTATCTTTATTTAGGTGGGACAGTGCACATGAATGAAAACATTTATACATTCCATTTCAGTATAAACATATAAATATGCCGGAGTTAGCATCAGTGCTAATTTTCATCCGCAGTCCCCACTTACTAAATAACAGAGATCCGTGCAATACAAAGCAATACAGTGTAATAAGTGCAGTAGAAAGCTAGACAGTGCATACATTTTACAAATATATAATGAATTACATGTACCGTAGCAATGTGTTATATCCAGAATCCCTACTTATGTCCTACTAGACATTAAAAGTAAAAGCCTTGCTCTTGAAACACTGAAAGTACCTCATTATTGCCTGTGCAATGTTTATTTAGTTTTTTTCCTCTCTGTCTCCTGCCGCTTTTAATTCCAGGCTCTGTGGAGAGGATACCGCTCCCGCAAACTGAATGATAATCCCAAGGTGGTAAAGCTGAGGCATCGCTTGCAAAAAGTCACCGCTGGTGCCCGAGAGGAGGACAAACTGTGCAACAAGACATCATCCGCCCTGGAGTATCTCCTTCGATACAAACACTTCTCGTACATTTTGGAGGCCCTGAAAAATCTGGGTAAGACCTCACATTAGTCATTTAATGGTACGTAGGCAATATGAATATCAGTTAGATCTGAATGGAAGCGCATAGACGGCTGTGCACACAGATAGGCCAGACACATCCTTCTTTTTCTTAATTTAGCGCAAGAGCTGCTGGTTGTAGTTGGACATGCAGCTGATTGGTGCGAGGCAGGCATGGATTTGATCCTCTAATAACTGAGGACACAATTGAGAACTAGTAACACACAAGCATCACATTAAGTCATGGATTTTGGGTTAGTTTGGGTCTTCCTATCTAGACGCTTATCATTCAGCCTTTTGAGCTGTTAAATTGAGCATATGAAACATTTATGTAGATTCCTCAAGTCTGGAGAGTTAATTACCTCAGCTGAGTCCTCTGGAGAGAGGAAGAGACGATGTGTTATTATTATACGTCCTGTATATGTGGATCTGTTGTAATAGCAGAAGTATACGTGCAGTAGGAAACTTTCACTTCTGATTAAATGTAGAATAAAAGAAAGGAGTGTAGAAGATATTTATTTATTATGTGACCATTGCCAAAATTATTTTTACTAAAGTATAACATTTAGAATCTCTTGATATAGTAATAATGATGGTAGTAATATGTTTTTGTTTTTTGTTTTTTTTGCAGTTTGAATATCTATCTATTACATAATGCATGTCTAGACATTGGTACTCAGAGGAAAACTGTGATCTGATAAATCGAAAAGGAAGTCTGAAATTTTGAAATGGAATATGATCAAGAGGAATAAATTCATGGAGTTCTTTATAGTCGATGCTGAGAGTGTAGCACAAAATATGAAGACAAGGAAGGACAACCTGCCTACTTAGATGGACTTGGTTCAGATGATTTTAGGTCAGTAGTGAAGCCGTGCTGTAATGCTGCGTGTCCTAACTTAACGTCCTTGTCCCGTGCGCAGAGACCGCCACCCGGCTGTCCCCCGAGTGCTGCGAGCGTCTCGTAGAGAGCGGAGCCACCAACGTCATCTTCACCCTCATCCGCTGCTGCAACAGGAGCGTCCCCTGCATGGACGTCATCACCTACTCCATTCAGATCCTCCTCAACCTCTCCAAGGTACATACACACACACACACACACATACACACACACACACATACACATCTGACTGTTAAATGTAATATCAGGACGAGTGATGAACGCTGGCACCCCATCAGCCAATGGGAATTCTTCTTTTTATTCAGTTGTAATGACTCATGTTCAGCTTGAGGGTACACCAAATGGCGAGCTATAGACTATATTGTTAAATGTATTAAAGTTAATATTATATGACAGGCGCCAGGACTGTGGCTATTTTCCCAGCATATTTTTTTCATCTTGTCCACACTTATGACCATTAATGCAGCCTGACTTTTAAATAACCACTGGTTTTTATTTTATTTCAAAACAGTTTATAATCTGAAAATAAAAAGTCCAATCACTATCAAATATAGTGGCTGAATTAAACTTGGCATGTCAAGGAAGGAATACTTTAAACTTTGCACAAGCTATTATGCAACTTCTAAGAGCTAAGTTCACATCGAGTTCCGCTGACGATTCACTGGACAGATCATTTCCTCAGCAGCTCTGACCTCACTTCCCTGCAGACTTTCTGTTCTCGTTTAACCTCTGATTGACATGAAATGGACAGTATCTCTTCTGCAAAACCAATCCAGCAAAAGGGCTGAAGCTCTGAGATTTGCGTGTTTGTTTTTTTTCATTTTAGCTGTTCCTCTTCCCACACTGTTGCATTTGCCATATGTATCATATTGGATGATGAACAGACATTAAGCAAGCACTGCTTTTTCATTTCTGAAAACACAAGACTCAAAGTACTTATCACGGACACAGTTTGCATTCAAGTCAAATATGGATCAAATATTCTAAACTGTGTTGCATACAGCTGCAAAATTCAACAAAGTAAACATTTTAATTTTATTAATTTTGAAGCTGATGCTATTTTGCAAACTTGTGCAACAACTTGTGAAACAGTGATCTATTTCTTGTGTGATTTTTTTCTAATATTTTTGTAAGGGTTACTTTTGTAATGTTGGAATCACCCCTTCACTGTTGATTTTGGTCTTACTTCATTTTATCACAAATAGTTTTCATTGATTTTTCTCTTTGTTTTTGACTTGGAATCCATTACTGATGAATCTTCCCATTCTTACAGCTCTCTTTCTTTGTCTTGTGTCAAACTGTCACATCATTAAAAAAAATATTAAAACAATGTAAAAAATAATAGAAGCATAGTATACATTCTTGACCAGGGGTATCAAACATATGGCCCGTGGACCAAAACCAGTCCACCACAGATTTCAATCTGGCCTGTGAGATGAATTTTCAAAGTGCAAAATTTACACTGAACACATTATTAGTCAATGGTGTCAAATTAATTTTAGCTCAATTTGATCACAAGTGCGGCCGTGGCTCAGGTAGAGCAGGTCGACCAGGTTGGCGGTTCGAGTCTCGCTCTGTCCTAGTCATATGGGCAAGACACTTCACCCACCTTGCCTTCAGTGCTGCTACTCACACTGATGTATGAATGCAGATGAATGTTTGGTGGTGGTCAGAGGGGCCGGATTGGTGCTTTGAGTATGCATTAATAGACAAAGCATTATATAAATTTAATCTAGAAAGTGGATATTGTTAAATGTATTTAAAATTGCATGTATTTTTCTTAAGAAATTTCAGGTTGTTTCAGGTTATTTGTTGTTTATTTCAAGAGGAATGTTTGTAAATGTACACATTTTAACATTTCCATAATTTAATTTTACTTAACTTTTTGCATTAAAACAAAGAGATATTTGGAGTTGTCAATATTTATAGGCTATTTTTCTATTACTTTACTGGTCTGGCCCACTTGAGGTCATATTGGGCTGAATGTGGCCCTTGAACTAAAATGAGTTTGACACCCCTGTTCTAGACCAATGACATTTCAGTGACATTTCCCATCAATATATTCCTTTACTGGTCCAGAGTCTTAAGAATGAACGTATATGCACTTTTGCTGCTCATCTGCAATGACTTTAACTTTATTTATTTCCGTTTTCCACAGTATCACAAGACCATCGAGGCGGTGTATTCGGTGGAGAACTCTGTGGAGACGCTGCTGGACTTGTTGCAGAGGTACAGGGAGAAGGCGGGCGATAAAGTTGCAGAAAAGGGCGGCAGCATCTTCACCAAGGCCTGCTTCCTTCTGGCTCTGCTTCTACAAGACAAACATCGAGCATTGGTACGGAGCAACTAAAAACACACAGGCTTTCGGAAAAATGTTCTAATATTGAGAGTTCTAATTTGGCAGAGGCTGTATTCCACTTTACAGAAGATACTGTAGGTTTTCAAAGTGTGATGGAAACTTTTCTAATTTTCTTCAGGAGGTTATGAAGCTGCCCAAGGTCCTCGACAGGATCCAAAGTATTTACCGCCTCACCGCTCGCAAACACAAGATGGATGCGGAAAGAACTGTGGTCAAGCAAAAGATGAACGCGTCGGTCAACGGGAGCTTTTACATTCAAGCGACACCTCGTAAACCCCGTCCAGCGCCAAAGTACGTATGCGTGTCTAAGAACCACACAGAACATGTATAACGGTGACGCTTTATTTTAGGAGACTCATATTTTCATGGCATTTTCATCTAAACAAAAAATGTCTGTAAACTACAGGGATATGCACTAAAATGTCAATATTTGCACAAAGATAAACAGTAAAACACTTCAACTTCTTACAAACACAAATATTTAATCTTGTCGCATTGCCTTGAATTCCTTTATGCATTTGAGAATTGAATGATTTCATTGGAAAATAAATGCATAGGCTTGGGGGGAAAAAAACCCTTGAAGCACGTTTTGTATAAATACCAAATAATTTTCCATAAAATTACATATATGAGGAATTTACCCAGGTAAAGAGGGCATTCACGATTTGATATGTATTTACATGAGCAATTGTGTTTTTGTTTTTCCAGATTTGCACCGGAGTGGGTTCTCCGAAAGGATAAGCTCAAAGACATCGTGGACCCCCTGAGGGCCATTCAGATGGTGGCAGAGACACTGTCCATCGTATTGTAAATAGATGTTTTTTTTGTTGTTTTTTAATGTCTTTCAATCATCTCCATTTCCCATTTTTAGACTGTTTTGAATGTATGTTTTCATTCACTCATTTCCTGTTGACGTGTTTTCCATTAAATGTACAGAATAAAAGGAATTTGCCTGTTTTTTTTTTTTTTTATAAACTGGCTTGTTTTGTTTGTTTTGGAGCAGAGTACATCAGAGTCCTTATGAGAATGAAATTTCAGTTCTATTAGGAGACAGAAAACACCTCCAGTGATAAGAAATATAAAAATAGATGTATCACTGAAGATGATGCATTGTATTGAAAACATTAAACATTCTCTGATCTTTTTAGTCCTCAAGAGGGTTGATGGGGGTGCTGGAGCCCATCCTGGTTACTTATGGGTAAATACAGGGTACATCCTCAGGGTTCCTGTGAAATCTTGAAGAGTCTTAAGTCTTAAATTTACAAATCTGCATTTAATACTTTAAAAAAAGTCTTAGAAGGTATTTAGTTTAATATTGTAGGTTTGAAATTATATTTCCATAAACTTGGGGGCTGTATTATGTTTAAATATGTCTGGTAAATGTCCAAGCTGCAAAGAAAATATAGTTAGTCCACTCTGTTAATATTAAATTAGGAACCAATTATTGCTAACTTTGCAGCCCCCAATGAGAAATGACTCAGAACAGTGTGAAGAAATAAATACATTTTCCTAAATTGTAGGAGTCAAAAATTTTTGCCAGTATGGCTGTGAAATCGGCTGTGAAATGAGTAGTGAATTTTTTTCTAAGCGGTCTTAAAAAGTCTTACATTTAATTTGTACAAACCTGTAAGAACCCACATCAACAGCTGATCACAGGGCTGACATAAACTGATGAACAACCATTAACTCGTACATTTGATCCTATAGGGCAGTGGTTCTCAAATAGGGGTATGTGAAGGCACTCCAGGGGGTACAGGAGATTTTAAAATATATTTAAAAAGTAGCATCCATGCAAAAATCCTTTAAAAATAACTATTAAATTAATTAAATATTTCAGGAAAATATATAAGTTCATAAAATGAATTTTATATTCAGTAGGCTATTCAATTTCATCCTAAAAACCCAGAGTCTCCTCCATACCAGAATGGTTCGACCCAATCTGTCATATGCCACCTAGCATCACCTGTCAATCACTTGAAAACTCAAACAGTGGAGTCGTGGTTGAAGCGCAATTCTTTTTGAGAGCAGATCTTTACTATGATCCCAAAGGAGGACACTTTATGTTGATAATTATTTTTATGTGCCCAAATCTTTATTTATAATTAAGTTAATTATTTCTTTTAGTTCTATCTTTTTATTTCCAAATAGTTCAAGAGAGACAACTACAAATGGAGTTCCAAAGTTTAATAAATCAGACACTGATGGCACAGCACTCTGTTTTAAGTCATTTTTTTCAACCAAAAATGCTTTGCGCTGGTAAGGGGGTACTTGGCTGAAAAAATATTTCACAAGGGGAACATCACTGAAAAAAGGTTGAGAACCACTGCTATAGGGAATTTAGAGTGACCCATTAATGTATTAAAGTGCATACCTTTGGACAGTAGGAGGATCCTGGAGAACCCACACAGATGTGGGGAGAACATGCGAACTGACACAGAAATATTTACAACTTTACTGGATACAAATGATAGCTTTACTTTTAAGAAATGGTGTTTATCTTGAAAATCATCCATACCTTTCCTTTGAAAAACAACTAAACTTTAATCCATAGTTACCGATCTTGTCACACTCTTAATGATTAGTCCTATTTTTTAAAAATTTTTTTAAAAAAAATCTGACAGTTATAAAAGATCTATTCATCACTTAGCTCTGAATTTTCCACCCCATTAAAATCCACTAGTGGAAGGTCAAATAGATATTAAAGAATTTAATCATTGGTTGATATTTGCTCTGTATTGTAATTGTTAATAATTATTATTTCTTCAGTCCCCAAGCTTCATTATTATGTATTCCTGACAGTTTTCTAGTTATTATGAGGCTACAATGTTTATTTATTTATTTATTTATTAGTTTTGACCCCCATTAGCTGCTGCACACCACAGCAGCTACTCTTCCTGGGGTCATTAACAACATAAAAACAAAGCGCCACAATTTCCCACAACACTCTCATCAAGCAGGATGTACATGCACTCAGCACAACAACATGAAAACCAAGGCGACAATGTTACCAGAGACCAAGAACCACCCATTTGCTCAATGTTAATATAATGTTTTTCTGAAATCTGAGGATAAAAATAGTCTTTCTAATTGACTATTTCCTCCAGTATCCACATGGAAATGACAGACACACTGAAATGAAGCCATATGTTACTTTATTTACAACTTTATTGGATATATATGATGCTTAAACTTGTGAGAAATGATAGTAACGCATCTTGTCACACTCTTATTGTTTGGTCCTTTTTTTTTTTTTTTAAAGCATGTCTGACAGTTATAAAAGATCTGTTCATCAGTTAGCTCTGAATTTTCCACCCCATTAAAATCCACTAGTGGAAAGTCAAATAGAAATTAAAGAAGAATTTGTTGATATTTGTTTGTTCTGTATTGTAATTGTTCGTAATTATTATTTCTTCAGTCCCCAAGCTTCTCCATTATTATGCGTTCCTGACAGTTTTCTAGTTTTTATGAAGCTTCAATGTTACCAGAGACCAAGAACTATCCATTTGCTCAATGTTAATATTACGTTTTTCTGAAATCTGAGGATAAAAATAGTCTTTCTAATTGACTATTTCCTCCAGCATCCACATGGAAATTACATATGTTGCTTTATTTACAACTTTATCAGATACAAATGATGCCTAAACTTGTGAGAAATGATGTTTATCTTGAAAATCATCCGTACATTTCCTTTGAAAAACAACTAACCTTTAATTAATAGTAACACATCTTGTCTCACTCTTATTGTTTGGTCCTTTTTTTTTTTTTTAAAGCATGTCTGACAGTTATAAAAGATCTGTTCATCAGTTAGCTCTGAATTTTCCACCCAATTAAAATCCACTAGCAGAAGGTCGAATAGAAATTAAAGAAGAATTTGTTGATATTTGTTTGTTCTGTATTGTAATTGTTCGTAATTATTATTTCTTCAGTCCCCAAGCTTCTCCATTATTATGCGTTCCTGACAGTTTTCTAGTTTTTATGAAGCTTTAATGTTACCAGAGACCAAGAACCATCTATTTCCTTAATGTTAATATTACATTTTTCTGAAATCTGAGGATGAAAATAGTCTTTCTAATTGACTATTTCCTCCAGCATCCACATGGAAATTACATATGTTGCTTTATTTACAATTTTATCAGATACAAATGATGCCTAAACTTGTGAGAAATGATGTTTATCTTGAAAATCATCTGTACATTTCCTTTGAAAAACAACTAACCTTTAATTAATAGTAACACATCTTGTCTCACTCTTATTGTTTGGTCCTTTTTTTTTTTTTTTTAAAGCATATCTGACATAGTTATAAAAGATCTGTTCATCAGTTAGCTCTGAATTTTCCACCCCATTGAAATCCACTAGTGGAAAGTCGAATAGAAATTAAAGAATTTGTTGATATTTGTTTGTTCTGTATTGTAATTGTTCATAATTATTATTTCTTCAGTCCCCAAGCTTCTCCATTATTATGCATTCCTGACAGTTTTCTAGTTTTTATGAAGCTTCAATGTTACCAGAGACCAAGAACCATCCATTTCCTTAATGTTAATATTACATTTTTCTGAAATCTGAGGATGAAAATAGTCTTTCTAATTGACTGTTTCCTCCAGCATCCACATGGAAATGACAGACACACTGAAATGAAGCCATATGTTGCTTTATTTACAACTTTACTGGATACAAATGATGCCTAAACTTGTGAGAAATGACGTTTATCTTGAAAATAATCTGTACATTTCCTTTGAAAAACAACTAACCTTTAATTAATAGTAACACATCTTGTCACACTCTTATTGTTTGGTCCAAGATTTTTTTAATCTGATTCTGAATCCATAATTTATAAAGTATGAAAACACACTCATTAAGCACATTGTGGATGAGCTTATTAATGATGAGTAAAACCTTTATAACTGTGCTTATAAACCATATATTATTGAGTATTCATGTCAGAAATATGCTTTATAAATGATGAATTCAGTATTTGTTAATGCTTAACTAATGCTTCATAGTGTGTACTTATGATAAAGTGTTACCGAAAATAGCAAGTCTAACTCTATGCTCTTGCCAATTATTTACATTTCTGTCATTTTCTGTTTATTATTTCTACTTGAAATGATGAAAGGCAAGTGGGCAAATTCATCACACCCTCATTACAAAACTGAACCATGTCCAGAAGACCATCATGTCTTGTTCCTGCGACGCATGAAAATGTGATTCTGTCACCATGTGGTGCATATAGTTTATTATCACGTCTGTATTTAAACTTAATATTATGACTCTCCATGAGCGCTCTATTCACAGTGCAGGGTTCTGTAAGAAATAAGAGAAAAAAAAAAGCACAGTTATCAACACATTTATCACCACACTTCATTAGATTTGACTTAGTTTCTGCATTTAGTTATAATAACATCACAAATTCAGTTAAGATGAAGATCACAAGTAGTGTTGGGAATGTGTGCTTTAAAATGTTTTAAATTTTTGCAATTAAATGTCATTTATAATGCATTCTGCCAGATTAGCCAAAGTGAATAAGGCATTTGAATGATTTTGATGATTACTTTAGTATTGCATGAATGAATGTGGTATTTACACACAGCGGTCACTGAATGTATATTAAATATTACAGAACTACACCAAGGTTATAATAGTTTTGGATTTTTCATTAGTTTAGTTTTATTTAGTTTTGACTTTTTTTTCTCTAATTCAGTTAGTTTTAATACGTTTTTAGAGAAGGTTTGCTAGTTTTTATTAGTTTTCATTTTTTTCTAAATGCTTAGTTTTAGTTTAGTTTTAGTATTAATTTTAGTTTTGTCATATCTTTTATCTTCCTTGCTGTCATATTCAGATAAATCCCAGACAGGACTCTGCTGCTTTGTCCCAACTTTAGTCTCCATGTTTCCAGGTAGAGTGGGGGCCAGAAGACGACTCTAAACGACAAGTGACAAGAAGTGACGGACCGTAAAGTACCGTATGGTGCCGCTAGCTAAAATTGCTAGAGCGAAATAAATTCCTTTCGTATCAATCCAACACTGACAAAGACAAAAACGAAGGGAATTTAATCCATAATTTTTATATGTTTTAGTTAGTTTTATAAGCACACAATACAGTTTCAGTTATCGTTTTTTCTTTTAATTATAGTTTTTATTCATTTTAGCTAACGAAAATGTTTTTTCAATTCTAGTTTTCGTCATTTCGTTAGTTTTCGTTAACGATAATAACCATGAACTACACTAAAGAAAATTTGGATATTTGTTATTATTGTGTTTTGCGGCAAAAATCCACTGGTATGTGAAGGCTGTAGTTGAATTGGAGAATAAAGACGAATACCTTCAGCATCATAAAGTAAAAAATAGTCGACTATCACTACCACTATTACTATTTTTTTTATTTATTTGGAGTGTAGTTTCCATTTTTAACACTGCATTAACATTAGAATGACTTTATGGTTGCAACAATAATAGCAAAATGTGTGGAAAAAAAAAAGTGTTTTTCATTTCTCTATATTTTTTGACAAAGCCACAAGGAGCCACTTGAAAAGGGTCCAACAGCCAAATGTGGCCCCAGAGCCACATGTAGCCCACCCCTGCTCTAGACTAAAGTAAAGAGGGTCCATTGTCTATATAGGTCTATATAAAAATAATGCATTTATTTTTGCTAAATATTGAATAAATAATGCAATGAACATGTCCCTGTCCAAATTTTATAAGACATGTTGTTGCAATCAGTGTCAAAAATGACGATATTTATCTCTTAAAAGTGGGGTGCAAGATGTTTTCGTGGAGCATTTTTTCTCTAAATTGCTTAAAATCCCCTTCACACCCTGATTACAACCACTTAAATAAATGCTCTAACACAAAAATAAAAAATTTAGTCACCTGTGGAACGGACAGGACTGAAAAAACACCATCCAATCATTTTAAGCGTCCAATCGAAATGATTGAACGGTGATATGTCTATCAAACTCAACTGCCATTTGTGCCATTTTTAAAACATTTTTGTGTTAGAGCATTAAATTAATTGGTTGTAATCGGGGTGTGAAGGGGATTTTAAGCAATATAGTAAAAGATGTTCCAGGAAAACATCTCACACCCCACCTTTAAAATGGTAGATTTTCTTAGTTTTAACAGTTTTCTTTTCTATTGTAAACAAAATATGGGTTCTGCGCTCTAATTTTATTTATATTTAACTCAGCATCCCAATCCACTTTGGAATTTGGATTGAACTTAATACTCTGCAAAACAAAATTGTAAGTTGAGGTTTTTTTTTTTAATTATTTTTTTACTTCGGCACAATTGTTTTTGAGAGCTTGTGCACCTTTTATTCTATTTTGTTTGTTAACAATTTCTGATATCTGCAATCTGGCTGTAAATGTACTGATATGAAATATAAAGTGAAGTGTAACTTACGGATGCATCTTATGTCTCCAATCCATTCACTGTCACGGCAGGTTTTGTAAGGCCCTCCCTCCATCTTGTAAACATTCTGACACATATATTCTACTCTTTCACCATGTTTGTAGGTGGAACGGACAGTACCCTTTATGTCGCCGTCTGTAAGGTGTGGTGGGGTTCCACAGTCCAAAGTACCTGAAAAGACAAGAGTATAGTTTAGGCTTTACAGTGGTGCAGTGGCAGAAGAACACCGGCTCTTGGCATAGACCATATAGACCAGTGGTTCCCAACCTTTTCTGAATTTCTGGCGACCCCAAACATTCAAAACAGAGACATTTTTTTGCTAAAATTAATTAGATTTTGATCATGTAATAGTTTGCTATACTATGTGCAAATAAACGTTAATTTTAGACGACATTTAGTCTATATAATGTATATTATTATGGACGGAGGTAGAAAAGCCAGGTGTAGATTACTGCACAAAGGGAGAATTTGATTTTCCTTGGTCAGGATATGTACAGTCAGTCCAGCTTATATTTACAAGGCTGACAATTAACACTAAACAAACAGTAACTCAAATTATGAATTATGAAAGAGCTGCAGCATCTGAAACTGACCACAATGAACATTTGACAGATAAACAGTACCACAGTGCTTCAGTTTCAGCTTCACAGTTTGGTATGTCTGTTATGTTTTGGGATTGTCTCTGTCAACTCACCATATATTTTTTATTAGTAAGTTTTTATTATTATTATTATTATTATTATTATTATTATTATTATTATTATTATTAATAATAATAATCAATTACTAGAAATTTCACCCCATTTGAATTCCAGGCGACCCCATGTGTGGGTCATAATTTGTCTATTTGTGTTTATATGTATATATGTTTCTGTATAGTGTGTGTGTTCTCCCCCCAGCCCTGTAGGGGTGCTGTGTTTTTTTGTTTCCCTTGCAGGAGGAAGTGCATTGGTGGAGCCAGATGGATCACCATATTTAAATGGCACTGGAGCCTCCAGCTCTCTCTCTCCTTGTCTGCTGCCAGCTTCTAGCTGTGTTCCTATGTATGATCGTCAGTCTTCGTGCTTTCGTGTGACAATTCGTATTTGTAGATAGCTTTAAATAGAGTTTTTGTAAATCGTTCCTTTTTCTGGTAGGGGAGGTCAGCTCTTTTATTTTCATGTTTTCTCCTGTTTTTTTTTTTTTTTTTTTATAGGGAGTTTAGGTTAATTTTCTGTATTTTATTTCCTGCATTTATTTTGGATTAGGTAATTTAGTTTTGAACTCTGAAGAAGAATTTTGTTTGTTGTTTTAGCTGCGCCCTCCCCTAATCCTCCTTTAATTGTGTAAAAATAAATATTGTGAACCTTAGTTTTGACTGACTTGTGTGCTTGGGAGCTGGGAGGGGACAAAAAGTGAGCACATTATGTTCGCCCTGGTGAACCCCTAGGCCGGGGTGTAACAGCATTAATAAATAAATAAATAAGTAAGTAAGTAAATAATGAAATCCTACTACTGATGACATGATAATTTCTCTCTGACTGTCTTAAGAATGAAGAAATAAAAAAGAAAAAAACAAAAACAAAACAACAACCCCCCTGTAATTTCTCAGGTGAACTCTCTCTGTCCCGGTGTTCACTGCGCATATGTGGGAATGAGAGACAGAGCAGAATGACAGCATTAACCAGGTACAGGCTGAAGTGATCACCATTGTTAGGTGCCAGGCAGGGATAAAGTGCAGGTGTGTTTGTGGGTGTGTTTTTCCCTCCTGGTCCTTTCTCTCCCCTGCTCTGTCTGCTCTCCAGGTGTCAATCAGACTGATCGGCCTGCACCTGTGGAATGGGCTGTGGCCAATCCTATGCATGAGTCTCATATAAAAGGACCACGTCTGCAGTGAACATCCTCTGTTTCTTTCTGCCTGTTGGAGCTGCTGTTTGTGGTGTTAAACATGTCATACACTGGGAGTTAATTTGTGGAGTGAGGTTGTGGAAACAGGTAAGTTGGAGCACCCTGTACATGTGTTCCTTCATGTAGTTCATCATTGTTTACACACATCAGGTTATAGGGTTGGTGCTTCTTCTGTATTTATTTTTGGTTAAGTTCTTTTTTTTTAGGTCAGGTTTTTGTTTGAGTTCTGTTATCAAGGTTAGAATCCGATTAGGCACAGTTTTATTGAATTTATCAGATTCTGGCTGGCACAACCACTCTGTCCCTTCCTCCTCCACATTAGTGATCCTTTGTTGGTATTTTTTTTTCTTTTTTTTGTTCAATAAACCTTTTTCACTTGATTCACACACACACTGACTCCATCTTCACTGGGATTATCATGATGATTTCTCCTTTCTCATACTATCAAAGGAGTCGTAACACCATGAAAAGGACGTCCAAGCTCTCAGCGGTGTAATTTTGAAGCACAGAAAAGAGGAGGTAGACAAGAAACACAATTATAGAGGTATGTGCCCTTTTATAATGTTAAAAACTGTTTGTTACTAGCTACAGCTAACTGAATTGAAACGAAGCAAAGTTGGCTAATAATGGTACTGGAGATGATTGTACTGTGAGATATCTACTAAAGCGTCTGGTTTTCTGCTGCTCATCTGGTTTATACATGTTTCTATCTGTTTTACTGCTGCTGAGCTGGTTTATATACTGTATGTTTTTTTTCTTCTGGTTTATATGTTTTTATCTGGTTTACATATGTTTTTATCTGGTTTACTGCTGCTGAGCTGGCTTATGTTTTTTTTTTTATCTGGTTTATATATGTTTTTTTTTTATCTGGTTTATATATTTTTTTTAATCTGGTTTATATATGTTTTTTTTTTTAAAAATCTAGTTTATATATGTTTTTTTTCTGGTTTTTATGTTTTTATCTGGTTTACTGCTGCTGATCTGGTTTATATATGTTTTTATCTGGTTTACTGCTGCTGAGCTGGCTTATGTTTTTATCTGGTTTATATATGTTTTTTTATCTGGCTTATATATGTTATCTGGTTTACTGCTGCTGAGCTGGCTTATATGTTTTTATCTAGTTTATATATGTTTTTATCTGGTTTACTGCTGCTGAGCTGGCTTATATGTTTTTATCTAGTTTATATATGTTTTTATCTGGTTTACTGCTGCTGAGCTGGCTTAAATGTTTTTATCTAGTTTATATATGTTTTTTATCTGGTTTATATGTTTTTTTCTGGTTTATATATGTTTTTATCTGGTTTACTGCTGCTGAGCTGGCTTATATGTTTTTATCTAGTTTATATATGTTTTTATCTGGTTTACTGCTGCTGAGCTGGTTTATATGTTTTTATCTAGTTTATATATGTTTTTTATCTGGTTTATGTTTTTTTCTGGTTTATATATGTTTTTATCTGGTTTACTGCTGCTGAGCTGGCTTATATGTTTTTATCTGGTTTATATTTGTTTTTATCTGGTTTACTGCTGCTGAGCTGGCTTATATGTTTTTATCTGGTTTATATTTGTTTTTATCTGGTTTACTGCTGCTGAGCTGGCTTATGTTTTTATCTGGTTTATATATGTTTTTTTTATCTGGCTTATATATGTTATCTGGTTTACTGCTGCTGAGCTGGCTTATATGTTTTTATCTGGTTTATATTTGTTTTTATCTGGTTTACTGCTGCTGAGCTGGCTTATGTTTTTATCTGGTTTATATATGTTTTTTTTATCTGGCTTATATATGTTATCTGGTTTACTGCTGCTGAGCTGGCTTATATGTTTTTATCTAGTTTATATATGTTTTTATCTGGTTTACTGCTGCTGAGCTGGCTTAAATGTTTTTATCTAGTTTATATATGTTTTTATCTGGTTTACTGCTGCTGAGCTGGCTTAAATGTTTTTATCTAGTTTATATATGTTTTTATCTGGTTTACTGCTGCTGAGCTGGCTTAAATGTTTTTATCTAGTTTATATATGTTTTTATCTGGTTTACTGCTGCTGAGCTGGTTTATATGTTTTTATCTAGTTTATATGTTTTTATCTGGTTTATATGTTTTTTTCTGGTTTATATATGTTTTTATCTGGTTTACTGCTGCTGAGCTGGCTTATATGTTTTTATCTGGTTTATATTTGTTTTTATCTGGTTTACTGCTGCTGAGCTGGCTTATATGTTTTTATCTGGTTTATATTTGTTTTTATCTGGTTTACTGCTGCTGAGCTGGCTTATGTTTTTATCTGGTTTATATATGTTTTTTTTATCTGGCTTATATATGTTATCTGGTTTACTGCTGCTGAGCTGGCTTAAATGTTTTTATCTAGTTTATATATGTTTTTATCTGGTTTACTGCTGCTGAGCTGGCTTAAATGTTTTTATCTAGTTTATATATGTTTTTATCTGGTTTACTGCTGCTGAGCTGGCTTAAATGTTTTTATCTAGTTTATATATGTTTTTATCTGGTTTACTGCTGCTGAGCTGGCTTAAATGTTTTTATCTAGTTTATATATGTTTTTATCTGGTTTACTGCTGCTGAGCTGGTTTATATGTTTTTATCTAGTTTATATGTTTTTTATTTGGTTTATATGTTTTTTTCTGGTTTATATATGTTTTTATCTGGTTTACTGCTGCTGAGCTGTCTTATATGTTTTTATCTGGTTTATATTTGTTTTTATCTGGTTTACTGCTGCTGAGCTGGCTTATGTTTTTATCTGGTTTATATATGTTTTTATCTGGTTTACTGCTGCTGAGCTGGCTTATATGTTTTTATCTGGTTTATATATGTTTTTATCTGGTTTACTGCTGCTGAGCTGGCTTATATGTTTTTATCTGGTTTATATATGTTTTTATCTGGTTTACTGCTGTTGAGTTGGTTTATATATCAGGGGTGTTATTCTTCTGGATTAATACGGAAATCCAAAATCCAGCTTTGTTTTTGAAATGATGTAAGAAACCTTGCTGCATTCCCCTTTTTTGTATTCTGTATTTTCACTAAAATGGTTCACACTAGGGCATTAACAGAAAAGCTGGTTTGTCGACGTCTGTGGCGCAAGTCGATGTTAATAATAATTACATAGTCATTTGCAAAAAGCAATATGAAATAATATTAATAATTAATAAAACTATACACACTATATACATATTTACAATCGTTACGTTTATCTTGGTTATTTACACACTTTTTTTTTTTTTAAAGTTATGAGCATTTACTGAATCTGAAGTTGATGTGTTCATAGTGCTACAAAAAATGAAGACCAAGGACAGATAAATTCTTTCTGTGTCTTTGTGGTAATGAACGTACCAGAACAAGTGGGAAAATTGCCACTCCACTGTCCACTTTGTAGACATGTAATCTCCCTCGTCCCCTGTGATGGATTCTCAGTATCGCACCAAAACTCCAGCCTGTGTCCCACCTTCATTGTTTCATTTGCTGGTGGTAGTTCCTTTATGACAAGATGTCGGGGTATCCGAGGAAGTTCACAAGTGACATCTGGAAAAAAAAAGGAGATAATTAAAACAAAACATTGTAGCTCGACTAAGCCATTTACTTGGACTGTTGTGTGTGTGATTGGTTTATTGTTGAAATGATGTCGCCTCCACTCCAGAGCTTCATTGGCATCATGGTCAAGAAAACTAACAGGAGTATGAACCCATAAATTAACCCAGATGTTTTCAAATCTTTTCTGTTTGGCCCCTTTGGAGGATGAAAAATTTCTGGGTATCCTCACAACCCCAACAAAATGGTAATGGTTCAAATGTAACTTTTATTGACAGAAACATCAGTATTATTATAACCATTCTCTTTTGCAGTTTCCCCTCTGTGTTTCAAGTGTAAAACGGATGTGGGAACCATAACTCATCGTTTCTGGTCTTGTCATGAACTTTAAAGATACTGGGTTGAAATTATATGTGAAATGGAGAGAATTTTTCATACTGATACAGAAAAGGACTCCATGTTCCTGATCCTGGGTCTTCCAAGTAAATATATGACAACAGCAGCTGCCAAAAGACTGTTTAATATTCTAATGTTTGCAGCTCGGAAAAATATTCTTTTGCAGTGGGTCAGTGACAAGACTCCTGTCTGTGGGTGGCGCAAAATATTTTTGAACTGATCCCCCTTGAATACACTGGTCTACAAGGAAAATGCTTCCAGAATAAAAGTAATGAAATTTTACCACATGAGAGTCACTGATAAAGAAAAATCAAGTAAAAAATGCTGGTTGGCTGAACTTTCCAAGATACAGCCTTGGGTCAAAATGTGAAATTCAAGAATTAACGAGAGAATGGGTTTGACTCAAAAGGAATATTTGTCTCAGAGCTACAAGATCTACTTCAAAACACTGTCTGCACATTAGAATACATTCACTTTACAGGTTCTATTTAGTGGAAGATTTATAAAACTATTACATGAATGTACATAAACCAATATGTATGTGTAATAACACTTAATCATATACCTTGAAAACATCAGCAAACTGGCACTTGTCATTTATTTTCCAATTAATCTTATTAAAATACGTAACATTTAGCACATTTAATCTCTGAAGCAAATCATTTCTAAAAAAATTGTAGACCAGTGATATCTTCCCAAAATTATACATGACAAATAGCCACTTTTACACCGAGATCCTGGAAAAAAGGTGAGTTGGTGATCCCACCTTTTTGCCACCACTGACTGATTTCCACAGTGAAGCCAAAGCAGTAACAGAGGTGAGACAGGCTGGACTTTTGCACAGCAGACCTGCGTTCTGGAATCAAAGGGGCGGTGATGCAGCACAGCGTATAATGTGACGTATAACTTGCGCGTCGGAGCATACCCAGAGCATAGCGGTGTTGCTAACCTCTCCAGAGTCAGCCTGTCTTTTACCATTCCACAGATGTTAGCATGGATAGAGTCCTCCGCCCGAAGTGACAATAGCTCGCAGATCTCTGCATCTTCCAAGTTCAACATCTTTCTGGTCGCATTGTATGTTTGTTTACTGTACACAGCCCATGCTCACTTATAAATCCCCCCCGGTGTGAGGGTCGCACACACAATACGTCATCAAAACATCACAACTTGGTTGTGGAACAAGAGGCATTCCTTTTACATAGCGTTCCAGAATCATAATTCCACTTTTATCATGGCTCTGTTACTACCTCCAGAGCTGTGACAGAGGTGGGACCAAAAGATTCCATAATTTTGTTTACACAAACGTCGTTCCGGACTAAAGGGGAAATATTCACAGAGCAGAAGTGCTGTGCAAAAGGGGCTCATGTAGATCAGTTCTACATAGTGTGGTGCCCATTTTTGGACAATATCTGACCAGACCTCTGTTCCACCCTATTAAAAGGACTGTTGTGCACTTAAATGATATTCATAAATGTGACTCCTGTACACTGTATCACGCTATATTTTCATTTCTCATGTAAGAGCATGCATGTCGCGTATGTTTTTGTTGTCTGGTCTTTGAAGACGCTATTTGTTTTGTTGAATGAAAAACAAAAATTGCAATAAAAACAATGGGGAAAAAAATGAAACAAAACTTTTTGCTTGAACAATACAAATAAACTCATTGCGACCGCTCCAAGATAATGCTTTTACCCAATTAAAATGTGCAATTATCTTGTTGTAATAATAACAATAAAGCTGGATTCTTTTTTAGGTACATATTTAACTACCGGTACATATTTGTTAACAAAAATGATTATTTTAAGAGTGACAAGCCTGATTTCCATTGCACGAATTCGTAAAATAATGAAGTGCAAACTATACAAATTGTGGAAAATTGAAATGTTTTTTTCACCTCAGTAAAATGTTTGTCTATTCTCCAAACCTGCACTTTTTGTCAAGTCAAGTGAGAGATCACCATGACAGTAGACTTGTCTGTCACTGTAATGAGTTCTGCTACGTGTACAGGAAAATAAATAGATGTCCCACAGTTTGAGAAAAGCTGGATTAACCTATATTCTACCTGTTTTTAATGGTGGGGGAAACCAGAGCACCAGAACACATAATCCAGACACAATGAGGTTATAAATTAGGTTTTCGTGGTGGCTTGTGAATATTATTAAATAGGAAGAATGGTCCGCCTTGTGGATTTGTCTGCTCAGTCATTACTGTACCATATTTTATAACAGACATTACGCTTTACCTTCACAAGAGGGGAAGTCATGATCCCACTTTCCATCCGTTCCACATATTAGCCTTGAGCTTCCGTTCAGACGCATCCCAGGATGATTGCAGCTAAATGTGAGGAAGCGATCAGGAAGAATGGCACCTTCATTTTCTGGTAAACCGTGTACTGTAACGTTTACATCTGTTGGTGGGGGGTCACAACTCAAAGCTGAGTAAACAAAAACACACAGTGAAGTCACAGGAAAAAAATCTGTAGAAACATACTCATGTTATCAGCTGAAACTGTAAAGTTTGGCTGCAATAGAGAATAACATTAAATTCAAAGATTAATATAAGTACAATTTAACCCATAAAGACTCCATCTACTGATCTAAACTGTTTAATACATGTTGATCCACTAATCCTATCAATTCATGTAAATAATTGGTGTAAAATATAGTTTGTCATCTTTTCATGGTCATCAGATATGACCCTTTCAGACGTTCAGAGGCTCCGTAGTTACCATGGAAACACTGTCATCTTCTACAACATTGATTCACCAGTAAAACCCATGGAGTTTGATCAATGACAGTGGATGGAGACTTTTATGTTTAGTTTGTGATATTTTTGCTGCAAAAGTGACTTTTCCCTCATTTTTTTCCCCTGATTTGATCAAGTAACCTTTGAATTTATGTAACAGGGTCAGTTATTTCGCAGCAATCTGGGTTATGCAGGTGATATTGTGTATTGTTTGTTACAATTACACAAAATCTATTCATTTTCTTTTCATTCATTTTGGTTTATACCTGAGATTATGGGCCTCCGAGTCAGTATGTGGAACTCTTAATTTGAGTCTGTTCCCCAACAAGTAATTTACAGTGTGACACTGTTCGCTATAACTACAGTTTTCACGCCTTTACCTCTTCCCTTTTGTTCCTGATCTCTATGGGAGTGGTAAGCAGCCGTGCAGTTGGGGGAAATTTCTGGTTTAGCCTCTGCTAATTAAATTTTTAAATGAACTGGCTAGTTCAAACTGTATGAGGTGCTTATGATGTGCTGAAACACATTTTTGAATCATTTGGTTTCTGCAGGGGCATGTTTTATGGGGGTCGCTGCCCAGAGGTTTTGTTGTCCATACTACTTTTGTCAGGAGCGAAAAAACAATAAATGGAGACTGCCTCCAAAGTTGTACATGTAGGTCTTGTCCTTAAAAAACACAATGCAGAGTCCAACACCACCAGTTACATTTACTCTCAGCTTTAATGGTCATCTACACGATCAGTGAATCAAATATAGGAAAATACATGATTTACACTGAGGAAACTTAAAATAAAGATGATGCTATTACAGTAGATGGTTATATATCACTTAAGAAAGGGTAAATATAGGGAAAAAAAATCCATCTGGGAACTGCCCCAAATGTACCACTGGGTCTTTATTGGTTAAGTATTTTGCTGTTTTGTTGTCATGAACACTTACGTTCACATATTGGCAAATGATTCGACCATCCTTCCAGGCCACAAGTTCGAGTACTTTCCTTACTTATCATTTGATACCTGCAAAAACCAGTGTGATAAAGATTTGCATGGTGAGATAAACTGTACCTCCATCAGTCAACTCATTTTCTTATACACTACCCAAAATACTTGGAGGGGAGTCTGTTGCGAAGAATTACTTTACATCCACCTACCCTTCATTACAAAAGTATTTGATAGTTGCTCCAAAAACAAAGTCAGCGCCAACGGTTATTTCATAATAACCATTGGGCGTATCATCAGGAAGTACGCAGGGTTTCACTGAGAAAAGAAGAAAAAAAAAAGTTGATCACCATCTCAGTAGGTGTTTTTTTTTAGTAATACATATTTGCATGCAATGATGAAGTACCACAATCTGATTATATTTGAGATTTTACGCTGACAAGGCAAATTTATTAAAAATGTTAGCATGCACAGTGTAAGTATCAGCTTTAGTTTGGTGCGATTATTTGTAACTGTACAAGATCTGTTACACAAAATATTGAGTATAAAATAAAAGTATGTAACTCACAATAACACCTTCCCGAACGCACTGACAACCAGGTTCCATCTGAACATACATATGTAATGGTTGGACCTGATATATAACCAATGTCACAGTCGAAACGTATCACGTCTCCTCCTTGGTACGCAGTTTTTCTGGTCTCCTCTGTTACGTGACCATTTTGGACTTTTGGCAGGTCTGAACAAACTGTTAAATAATAAAAAAAAAAAAAAGGAAGTGGTGAAAGATTAACTACACTTGTTTTCTCAACAGTTTGGACCAACACTGATTTTTGATGCTTCTGATTTTATCTATTGGAGATTTCATTCTTATAGTGATCCTTGAAAGTTCTAGTGTTGAAGGACTCACAACTACAGCATAAAACTGCAGTAGCGTCTTTACAAAATGCATCAGGGAGTGCATTGTTGTATCGCACCCAAGTGCATAAATATTATCAAACCTTGTTTTTTAATTCTTCAAATTTAGTATGTATAGTGTGTTTGCTCTTGTATTCTTATTTTTATTCTTATATTGTATTTTTGCTGTTTGTCATGCTGCTACTTCACTACAGTTTCCCAGTTTGCGATAAATAGTCTGTCCATCCATCTAGCTATCTACACTGAACAAAAATATAAACGCACCACTTTTGTTTTTGCTCCCATTTTTCATGAGCTGAACTCAAAGATCTAAAACTTTTTCTGTGTACACACAAGGTTTATTTCTCTCAAACATTGTTCACAAATCTGTCTAAATTTGTGTTAGTGAACACTTCTTCTTTGCTGAGATAATCCATCCACCTCACAGGTGTGGCATATCAAGATGCTGATTAGACAGCATGATTTTTGCACAGGTGTGCCTTAGGCTGGCCACAATAAAAGGCCACTCCAAAATGTGCAGTTTTATCACACAGCACAATACCACAGATGTCACAAGTTTTGAGGGAATATGCAATTGGCATGCTGACTTCAGGAATCTCCACCAGAGCTCTTGCCTGTGAATTGAATGTTCATTTCTCTACCATAAGACATCTCCAAAGCTGTTTCAAAGAATTCATGAAGAAGACTGTGCGAGGAAAATGGTGGTCACACCAAATACTGACTGGTTTTCTGACCCCCCTGGACCACCCAATACAGTAAAACTGCACATTTTAGAGTGGCCTTTTATTGTGGCCAGCCTAAGTCACACCTGTGCAATAATCCTGCTGTCTAATCAGCATCTTGATATGCCACACCTGTGAGGTGGATGGATTATCTCAGCAAATGACAAAGGAGAAGTGCTCACTAACACAGATTTAGACAAATTTATGAACAATATTTGAGAGAAATAGGCCTTTTGTGTACATAGAAAAAGTTTTAGATCTTTGAGTTCAGCTCATGAAAAATGGGAGCAAAAACAAAAGTGGTGCGTTTATATTTTTGTTCAGTGTATATTAAAAAAAAAAAAAAAATCATTAGCTTCTACAATGTGATACAATACAATTTTCTGTGTCTATAGTTATATTGTTTAGTATTTATAGGTTATAGGTATAGTCTATTTTATGTTTGGATACTTTTTGATATTTTTACCTCCGCCAAGGACCCGGTGGTGGTTATGTTTTCATTGGGATTTGTTTGTCTGTCTGTTAGCAAGATAACTCAAAGTTATGGATGGATTTTGATGACATTTTCAGGAAGGTCTGCGCTCTGAGTGCTTTTCTACTTTCTTCTATGTTTACTTTGCACCGTGGGGCCTTAGAGTCTTGCAGTTTCAGCTTTTTGTATGTGATGCACATAGGCCGATGGCAGAAACTGACAATAAAGCTGACTTTGACAATTGCAAGAAATTTAGTTTGAAGTATTTTGTGAGTTGCAGAACAAACAGAATCGTTGCTAAAAACAGGCGCGTGAACCTGATTTTGTTTCAATCTATACCTTCCAAAGGGCAACATGAGTCTTGTATAAACATTTGATTTAGGAAAGAGATTGAAGTTTGGTTACAATAAAAAACAGCAGATTCTTGTACCATGATAAGGCTGACAAGCATCTACAACTTCTACAAAACAAAAGAAATCCAAGAAATATCAACAGGGATTGTTTTTCATCTTCAGTAAGTTGCCGAAAACCAAAAAAAAAATGCTAATTTTTAAAAGAATGAACATGTGTCACTTCGAAACTATATACATGACATCATATAAACATCTGTAGCTTTGATGATGCAATAAAAAATGTAAACCTGTGTATATATTTTGTCATTTGTCAGCATATTCTTTAAAAATTCTGTACTAATTATCATAAATGTTTGCACATACTGGAAGAACATATCAAAAGAGAATGACAAGGATTTTTTGTAATAGCAGTAAAAACAGACACACAATGGTAATCACAGTACTCCAACAATACAAGAGAGTTTAGAGGAAAATATTAAAAATACCACAATTATTCTTGAGTCGTTCAAAATAAATATTTCCACTTTGCTATTTAGTGTAATTTATTATTTAATTTTATGTATATAGAGTTTATATAGCTTCTTTTTTTCTTATTTTTCTTTACCTTTACTGACTTACCTACCTTTTATTATATCGTCTGGTACTTGGTGAATAATAATAATAATAATAATAATAATAATAATAATAATAATAATAAAAATTTGATTCAGATGAATGTAATGTTAACACATATAAATAAAAACTGTAAGTGTGGTTTCAATAGAAATCCATTTTGATCATTTCACTGCATAATATAGTCCCATTATCTGGTCATAATAACAAAATACTTTCCTACATTAAGCTTTCAAATGAAGTGTTGAATTCTTAAATGTAATACATTATATACCTAATTGCAATTGAAGCTATTCATATGTGTATTCAGATATATTACAAAAATTCTCCCCAATGTCCCCTCCACTTGTTTTAAAAGAAGCACAAGGTATAGTTGGACAAAATGTAAAACAATCTTACTTTTCTGTGATGAAGCAACTTCCACATTCCTCAACAGTTGCAGAAGCAGAAGGATGAAATACAGTTGCATCTCGATGAGCAGACTGAGGTGACAAATGCGATTCTAACCGAGATTTACTGCTTTGGTCAGCGCTGTTTTCTGAGCAGAATTCCTTTGTTTGACCCCAGTCAGAGTCCTCTGAGTGTCACATTCCCGTTAGCCCACTGGGATTGCACAACGCTGTGTGAACACAACATGACGTCTGGAAAATAACAAGCACACAATGTTCATATATGTAATAACTGATCCAGATAAACATGTACTGTCTTTACTGTAATAACATTCAGTTTATAGACTCTCCACATAAAGATGCCTTTCTCTGTTTACTGAAAATCTAGTAAAATCTAAAGTATATTACATACATAACAAAATAAACTCATCATCTCACACACAAAAGTAAACAATATGTTGATGAAGGCGACAGCGTGTGTTATTTTAAGTCAAATACAGTGTTATGTTCGAGTGCCTGCTGAAGATTAGTGAAGTTTCTGGCTGATTACCACATGCAGTGTAACATACTGTTGATATTACAATACAAAGTCCAATGTAAAACCCATTCAGTGGATCAATCACACATACTGTCTATTTGCACTGAAGTGAGGCATACAAAGTAACAAATGACCAATACTTAAACATTTGCTCAAAACATTTGAGGACACTGTATTGACCCACATTTATGGTGACGAAAAATGTCATCATGGAAAAATCAGTTGATATAAGTCCCTTTTACACAGCACTTCTGTTAAGGGAATATTTCACCTTTATTCCGGAACGATGTCTGTGTAAATGAAATGGTGGAATCATTTGGTCCCTCCTCTGTCACGGCTTTGTAACACTTCTGGAGGTAATAACTGAGCCGTGATAAAGGTGGGATCATGATTCTGGAACACCATGTAAAAGGAACACCTCTCATTCTGCAACCAAGGTGTAAAGTTTTGATTACGTATTGTGTGTGCGATCCCCGCACTGGGGGAATTTAAAGAAGAGCGTAGGCCGTGTACAGTAAACAAACATGTCAACATGACCAGAAACATGAACTGGGGAGACGACAAGATCCACGAGCTGGTGTCACTTCAGGCGGAGGACTCTATCCATGCTAACATTTGTGGAACAGTGAAAGACGGGCAGACTCTGGAGAGGTTAGCAATACCGCTAAGCTCTGGGTATTTCAGAAGTGCAAGTTATACCCCGTTTGATTCTGGAACACAAGTCCACTGTGTGAAAGTCCAGCCTGTCTCACCTCTGTTACTGCTTTGGCTTGACTGTGAAAATTGGTCAGTGGTGGGGAAAAAAAGGTGGGATCACCATCCTGCCTTTTTTCCTTTATCTCTATAAAAGTGGCTATAGATAAGCATCATGATAAATGTCTGTCTTGACTGAATTTGGACTCTCAATGAAAATTAAAGGATAAATTATGAGTAAGCTTTTTCTTCAGATTACTCCTTTTCAAGCATATTGCAGAAATTATATACATTTATGTTTTTATTTACTGTATTGTTCTGCATGTTTGAAAGATTTCAATCAAAAGTAAAATGGTTTGTTTATATATATACATATATATATTTTTTTTCGCTGTGCATTCCCGATGCATGTTGGACGTGTTGCATTTGCATAATGCACTGTTACTTGAATATCTAATTTAACATTTTTTATCATATGATATACAGTCGCAAAAAAAATATTAGACCATCCCTTGTTCCCTTCAATTTCTTGTTCATTTTAATGCCTGGTACAACTAAAGGTAGATTTATTTGGACAAATATAATGATAACAACAAAAAGAGCTGATATCTTGCCATTTTCCATAGTTTTCTTGATAATAACCAAAATCACTTAATTCACACAACACAATAACACAGATGAACCCCTGCACATGAAACAGAACATAATCGAGCAAAATGTCCAATACCCACAATGCAATGTGGCAAACACGCCATAATATGACGTTATAATAATAATAATAATAATAACAATAATAATAATAATAACATTATTATTATTATTATTATTATTATTATTATTATCAGGGCTCAAAAGTGAAGCCAAGGCAAAAGTCTCATAATCTGCAGTAAAATGAATTTCCACTGAAGGGTGGACCTGAAAAGGAGTCGACCAGCCTCACTTTCATAATATTTAAGTGTGTATTGTTTACATATTTTCATGGTCTGACACTGCAGCACTTTTACAACAAACTGGGACTTAAACTAACAAACGTGCAAATCAAATGGGATCCAAAAATGACTGTAATACATTGTTTTTCCTATAAAATAAAGTCTCACAGGGAATAAGGGGCAGGACTTTACCTCCATTCAAAGAAAAAAACTTACTAGTGTGTATAAATGATCATTTTAGATTTAGAAAAGGATGTTTTGACAGCAAAAACAGAAATAATGTGTCAAAAAAAAAAAAAAAGACTACACAAAGTTTTTTAATCTTTATACTTTTATTCAACAAATCAGACAATATCAGATCACATTTGTGGTTATCTTTTCATGTACTGTTCCTGTTTCAGTTGACTGTATGAGGACCATGTGACAGGTAATATTTGAGAAGGTACATTCTTTTTTCTCATATTCCTCTTCAGATTGATCCAGTTTCTGACTCCAACAAACTCAGTGTCACTGTTCCTGAGTGGAAGCTGTGGGAGAAAATATCAGTTTAGCATCACATCGTATATCGTCACACATTCATGTCTTTGTCAAATATAAAATTTTGGCTCTAAAATTATACAATTTTGTTGTATTCAAGGGCTTATATGTATTTATAGTCCAAACTCTGAACAGCAGGGGGCAGTCATGTACCAGAACACACTTAGAATTAACAAAACCATGAAATAATCAATCCTATGTGTCCACAGATTGTACACTCGCTGAATAAAGTATAAAGCTCATTGTTTACACACATCTGTATTATGGTATCATCAAGTTTTCTTCTTCAAATAAACACTCATAGCTTTTTTTTTTTTAATAGTCGTACAAAATAACAGTCTTATAATCTTCAGCTGATAGTTTACATTATAGCTCTGTTGGCTTACCTGTTTTTAGACAGAAAACAGCCACATTAAAACCACTATTGTCTAAACAAAGAACTGTCACAGTTTAGTCTGAACCGTTTATCAGCAAACGTCAGCGTAACAAAGATGACATCATCATATAATAACTAAATGCTGTTTAGTGTCTTTCATCTTTATGGGTTGGTTCTGCTGCCTGTCACTACCGGATCAACTGCCCAAGGTCCAGGAAATGTATTCAAATTTTGATTCAGAGTCGACTGTAAGTCCTGCTGAATTGCCTTTGGAGCTGTATTGCAGTATTTAGCAAATATATTTGACAAGTAATGCAATGCACGATGAATACACACAAAAGAAATTAGAAAGCAGGATTTTGAGGTGACTCAAAGAACGCAAATCGTCCGTCCACATCTTGTAGCTTCTCTTTTGCTCCATTTTCCACATGATCAAAACGCAAACGAAGGGAAGCTTGTAGAAGTGGAATAAACAAGTTAAACTGGAACGCGGCCCCACCCCTCAAGAATTTAGGGGAATCTGAAAAGTCTTAACCCTGTACTAAGAACTTTTTTTTTTTTACAGGTAATTTTTGGTGGAAAAACACCAAGATTTTCAAATTTCCAAGTAAAGTTTAAAGTTCCTGTGATTGGAAATTTTAACAAATCAATACTTGTAGCATCTCTAAGTTGTTTTAATCAGCGAAAGCACATATCAAATATTGTAGTACATGCTTTTGTAGACTTAAGCCGTAAGTTGCTTTCCTTACATAACACCTTACCTTTGCATTCTATTGTTTCACTCCATTTGCCATTGACGCACACTGCATGACCCCCAGGTTTTAAACTTGGTGGGACACACTGGTACTCGATCCTCTCCCCATTCATATATGTCTGTTTGTCCTCAGTGAAAGTCATTGTCTGCATCTTATCCTCGGGCCTATCACAGCTGTCTGAAAATACAGGAAAAATATAATTTGACTGCAATTAATTTAAGACAAATAACTTTTGATTTCAGTAATTTATCATATTTTTATTTACAAAAATACTTTTCTTCAATCTACAATCTGTTTTTACCCTTCGGTCGAGGGGTATTGTAGTCGTTTTGTCGTCTGTCTGTCCATTCAACGACATAATCACATTATCTGAAGAATGCATTGAGATATCTGCACCAAATTTATATGATGGATGCATCTTGGCATGGAGCACAAGCCTATTGAAAATAGGTGACCTTGACCTACTTTTTCAAGGTCAAATGGCCTTGTGTGGTTATAATATCGGAGTACTTTCACACTTAAATATGTATGCAATAAGTTTTTAACAAAGATAATCTAATCTAAATTATAGGGCACTAACTTTCAACAGAATCTTACACTATATTTGGCCGAGGGGGATTAAAAATGTGCAGCACTTATGTTTATAGGTTTATATCAGGATGATTTTCCTTACCAGTACATTTAATGTCCATGGCGCTCCATTCCCCATCTATGCATTTAATCTGTTTTTTCCCTACCATTGTGAAATTACTACGGCACTGATAAATTACTACAAAGTTAGACGGGTATTCCTTCTGATATGAAGTTAAAACAACTGCATTTGCAACTTTAGGTGGGGTACTGCAATATTTGGCATCACCTGCAAAAGACAAAACGTGCATAGTATTAAGGTACAGTCTGTAAACTCTGTTACAAATATCATCTGAAAAAGTGACAACTCAAGTAACTTACTTGTACAGATCTCGTAGTGTTTTAATCCTCGTGCATACCATTTTCCCCTGTTACAATTTATGTACCTAGCTTGAGCTGTGTAACCGCTCACACATGTAATCTGGACGCGGCTGTCGGGCTGATAAAGTTTTTGCTCTGAGATCATATTTCCATTTGGGATCTTAGGAATCGGCCCACAGGTATTGACATCTAGAAAGGAAATGATTAAAATAACATTTGTACATTGTTTTTGACATGAAATCAGTAATAGAAAGATTTGTGAGTACTGGAGTCTATTATGTTGGGAACTTATTGCTGATGTTACTCCATCTTAAAGCTAACTGGAGCTACTGTTGTACATTGATGCTGCTGTAGAGGAGCAAAAGAAAAAGCAAAGAAGACCACATGGTAACAACCATAAGGATTTTTGCAGAAAGTAATCACCTGATTTTTCAAGAGCCAGCCAACAACGTTTGATGCTTAGGATATTGTTAGCCTCATAGCTTCATTTCCTAAGTCATATTTTTGACCAAATTGTAACATCTGCACAACTTTCTGAACGTTTTTTTAATTATTATTATTATTATTATTATTATTGATTTATTTCGAATATGGAATGATACAAGCCTCCTGATTGCTACTATTTGACTTCTTTGCACAACATAATATAGAAATGAAAATTCAAGGAAGCATACAATAATGATACACACAAAAAGAAGAGAAAAGTCGTATTCGAAAAGGAGTGAGAAGAAGCATAGCTTATTAGCTCTCACCCCTTTGTCTAAACCAACAGTATGTACATATATACATACATATATACACATCTATTTATCTTATCTTATCTTATCTTATCTGCCTCTAATCCCTATGCTTTATCAATGAGTAAAGGACAATAGTCAGTAACGATAATTATAACTGTGTGATTTGGAGGAAGTGGAAAATGAACCACATTTTCTTTTGTCTTGTCCTCTATATGATGAACTGAGAGCCTCTTTGTTTGACGTGTGTATCCGAAATCCTGATCTGTTCTTGAGCACTGATGATGACAAGATGAAATGGTTGTTTAGCTCAAATGTATATAAATTAGCATTATGTGTTTGTAAAGCCTTGAAAAAACAGCAGATGTGTTTGTTTAAATAGGTTAGTACTTTGTTTTGTTCATATCTATTGTGCCTATTGTCTGGTATTTGATTTTTGGTTTGTATTTTTGGTGTCTTATAAGCCCATGTAAGGGCTAGGCATGTCTGTATGCAAGACACAATAATAAAAACATTCATTCATTCATTCATTCATTCATTCATATAACTGCTAAACAAAATATTTTTGTACATTTTCTCAAACTGATTAATATTTGGACTTTGCTTGAGTTCCTCAATTAGTTTGTTCCATAACCTGACACCAGAAATAGATAAACAAAAACTTTTTAAGGTTGTTGTCCTGATTTTGATTTTGCAGTTATGTCCCCCTCCCGATTTCAAAAAATCTTTTGGATATTTTCTGGTAATTGTCTATTTTTTTTGCCTTGTACATGATTATTGCTGGTTGGCAGATACAATGCCAGTGAGTTTCAGTAGTTTTGATTGCCTAAAAAGTGCAATTGTATGTTCCAAGTGCTGAACCCGGTGAACAGTCCTTATTGCTCTTTTCTGCAGGATGGTAAGTGATTGTAATAACGTTTTATAAGTATTTCCCCAAACCTCAGCACAGTAATGTAAATATGGCAGACCTGTGAACATTGCAGATTCATTTTATACAGATATCCCAATTTTGCCAAAAATATGACAATGGAAGTTATGCTATGAGGCTAATGATGTTGGACTTCAATTCTGACATTCAGCAAAAAAATGTGAGCATTTGTTTAAAAGTGATGTCTTTGTATATACGATGAATCACAAAATGGCAAAAAGATAAAAGAGCTGGAGCACATTTAGCCTAGAACAGGGATGTCAAACATACGAATGGCCAAATACGTTGGCCAAAACCGCCCCCCCCAAAGGGTTCAGTTTGGCCCACAGGATGAATTTACAAAGTGCAAAAATTTCACTGAAGACACTGACAGACAAGGGTGTCAGAGTCTTGACAAGCTGTTTTGATCATACACTTAAATGCTCTCAGTTCCAGATGCCTGTTACTACTGCAGTCTGTAAGTTGGAATGCACACGTGTAAATGGTAAGATGAGGGATAGTGTAATTTTAGGTTTTGCACAAAAAACGCAGAAAAATTTGGAGTTGTGATTATTATTTGTAAGTAATCATGGTATTATTTTACAGGTGTGGCCCATTTGTGGTCAGATTGGGCCCAATGTGGCCTGTGAACTAAAGAGAGTTTGACATCCACGCCCTAGAACCTTAAAGCTTCTGCAGAGCTGTGGTTAGTCTGTAAACACTACACATTACACACTAATCACATACCACACTAATCACACTAAACATTTATTGCACTGCAGAGGTATTGTAGATATCTGTCAAACCTTCATTCTTAATGAAGTTACTTATTCTTTTATTTTCAGCTGCAGGAGGAGAAAATGCCACGTAAGTAAGTAAATCTGAGGATACAAAATTTAATCGATAATACGCCTGTTTAGTTTACAAGCTATAAAGACATTAGATCCATATCTGAGCCTACCTTTCAGAATTGGTAAACTGTGCGTTGGCAGATTTACTTTTGTCTTATTCAACCTGGTCTCCCTATTTATTATAGTTATTACCATTTATTGTTTCTTTAATGCTGGCAAGAGCTAAATATCAAAAATGGAGAATATATTACCGATGCAGTCTTCAATTCCAGTCCACTGGCCATTTTCACACCGAGCTTCACCCCACCAGCCTTTGGAGATGAGCTTGTATCCATAATTACAGGTGTAGTAATACTGCGTCTTATTGTATGGGCCAACTGCAAATCCATGTGGAATTGAAGGGCTTCCATATTGTGCCGAGTCTATAAATCAAATGAAAAACAGTTCCATTATCCTCATTATGTCTGCCTGAATGTCAGTCATTCATCGCTATGCTTGTCTGTTGTTTGTTATAAATCTCCTTGAACCTGTACTTACCTGAACAGCTCTGAGGACTGTCCCATTTCCCATAACGACATTCGAGAGTTAAAATTTTTTGGTTACGTGAACATGTATACTGGACTTGGTCACCTGGCCGGTAAGAGGACCTCTGACCATAACTAATGTATGCATCTGGGATGTGAGGACTTTCACATCCCTTCTCTGAAAAACAAAACCAACTTTAAAAGACTTCTTATTCAGTAGATTTATTAGCTATGGCTCGTCTATTACTGCATCCAGCCAGCATGTCCATGTGGCCCCCAAAAGGATTAAAAATGGGCCGCATAGAAGGGTCCCATGTGAGTTTTTCTGCAGTTTCCATGGTGGCCCCACACGTGTTCGCCCATATCAGAATCAAAATCAGAATCTTTTTATTGTCGTTGTACCAAGTACAATGAAATTGAGGTAAAGCTCTCGGGTTCAGTGCAAGAATTTACAGACATACGACAAATATCAATAAAACAACAACAAATATCAGTAAAAGGCACAGTTATTTACATTAAAAAATAAAATGCGTTGCAAACTAAGATATCTGTAAAACATAGAATTTAAGTAGTGCAAATAACATGAGAAGTAGTGTAAATGACATGAAAGATAAATATTGTGAGATAAATAGTGTGAAGAATAAATATGAGACATTCAGATCTCTGATTCTGATATGGGCAAACACGTGGAGTCACCATGGAAACTGTGGACAAACCCAAATGGGACCCTTCTGGGGCCCACATGGACATGCTGGCTGGGCATGTCTATTTGTTGCTTTTCCTGCAGATGTAAATAAACCCAAACAGTTTCATATAAAAGCTTCATATCCAAATCAGTACAAATGACCTCTTAACTCATGTCCTTTAGTGTTTCTGAATCAGATCGCGTTCTACTTTCCATACCTGTACAATACTGCTTCCCGTACCAATATCTATCCCCACATCGTAGCGTATAACGGCCTTCAAAACCTCCTTTGCAGGCGTATTCAACATCTTCATCGAAGACGTATATTGGTTTGATTCCTGAGATGATGTCTGCATTTGGTTCATCGCGTCTGTTGCATGTTATCACTGAAAAAGGAAAATAATCAAAGCAGAAGAACCATCAGTTAACACATGAAAAAGAACTTCAGAAACTTTTACAGTTGCTGGCATATTTTCACAAAAACGTAGAATAAAGAATCCAACTATAGTACGAGACGACTGTAGACTGGTAGCATGTGTCCTGCAGAAAACACTTAAACCTATAATTACTTTTACAGTTTTTAGTGACATTTAGTGTTTGATTCAGAGTCATTATATCGTCACAGAACAAGCTGGGCGACATAGTTATCGAACATTATTATTTTAACCCTAAAGAAATTGCCTCTTTCCATAAACTGCATCAAACCAACTGAATCTCTGCTAAATGCACAATTTGTATTTGTATATTTTTAATGGGTTGTGTAGTTCAGTTTCAGATTATTTAGCCTTTCTGATTTTCTTTTTGTCAATGTTCTTCAGTATCTCCTTTTTTATGTTTGACTTTCGGAGTAATATACTTTAATTCCAATGTATCTGTGCAGCTTATTGTGCTGCACAAATGGCAAATAAAACTTTGAACTTAAACAAGGTTTATTTTACAATACCTTCACAGAGTGGATTTGGTGACCACCCCTGTCTGGTACACATGGCCTGGAAGACTCCACGTGGCTGTCTGTACCCTGATCAACACATATATCCCAGAGTTTCATTCAGTGTTATTTTATAATGCCGATACCAACTCCAGGAAGCCACATGTGGGTCATATGGACTGCAGGTCACCTCTAAAAACAGAACAATCATGATTAGAGTGATATTCATAGTAGAGAACAATATTTTTATTAGTGAAGATGTTCGGTTCTAAACCTTTGCACAGTGGTTCTATGTCCCATTTCCCAGTGTTCAGGCATGTAGATACTGCTGTTTCCTGCCTTTGACCGACCCAGTACCTTTCTCCACATGTGATTGTTACAGATTCACCAGGTAAAAAGGTGTCCTTAGAGGATGGCTTGTAGGTGGGTCCTCCAAACGGTGGCGGTAGTTTACATTTTACCCCTGCATTTAATTTTTCAGAACATTATATATTAGACAATAGAGATCACAAGAATGAGCAACAGTTTTTATGACATTGTGTGCCTCCAGTTTTTCTGTTAATACTCACGTTCACACATGGGCATAGGGCTCCACTTTGCTCTCCTTCCTTGTTTAAGGCATGTTGAGGCTCTGACATCAGATTTTTGGTAACCGGTATCGCATTCAAAATTCAAGATATCATTTTCCTTGTATTCGATGACATTTCCAAGTACCTTGCTGTGATGGATCTCAGGTGTGAAACATTTTATTTCTGTTGAAAAATGAATACAGACACACGAGTGTGAATAAAACATTTCTTTATAAAAATAGGAGCTTCACTGTGTAATAGGCTATTTAGCAACATTTTTATTAGAGAATCTCCATATTTGCCCATTGCCTCATCCTCCCCTATGGTGGCTGCAGAAAATCAATACAGCCCTTGTTAGAGCCAGTGTTTGTCTGTTCTGCACTTTTTGTTTAATAGGATAATAACTCTACAGGTGACAGTAATACACAATAATGCTGGATGACGCCCACTATAAAATAGAACAAGGAGAGCAACTACTATAGCATCTCATATAAGCTAATATAATGCAATCATTGTTATTTTCAGGCCATGATACACTATTGAAAACACATTTAATAGATTAGATCCCTCTAGACTGAAACTTTAAGAGTAGTAATTGATTAATTTCACTGAAGAGTAAAACCATGTGACTATTCTGTTGAATGATTAGTTTTATTTTGCTGAGAATTACATGCACTGAAATACTAGGAGTATGAAATTTCATGGAATTAAAATAAAATAAAAAATCTATCTATCTATCTATCTATCTATCTATCTATCTATCTATCTATCTATCTATCTATCTATCTATCTATCTATCTATCTATCTATCTATCTATCTATCTATCTATCTATCTTAAACAAATATATTCTGCTTAAAAAAAGAATTTTAGAATTCTACAATTTTAAAATAATTTCTTATTTTTAGAAAACTTGATTAAGTGCAATTTTCTTAATTTACTTGAAATAAAACATTTTAACCCAATAATGACTTTTATTTTCTTATTTTTGTACAGACATTTTTTGCAGTGTGTATATGTGTCGTCAATCCTTTGTTACAGAAAATATAATGCAATAAATGTAATTTGGCCCCTGATTGGTCATCTAAGGATCTACAACTTCTGTCTCTGCAGTGATCAGAAACTTGGGAGAAGTTGGAGCAAACAGTGGAATTACAAAATATAGGACTTTGACACAAGAGAGCAAGGGAGTAGGTTTGATTCTGACATTGGTGGGGACACGAAAGTGCTCCAAGGCAGCACTCCTGAAAGTTAATGTTTTTTTGCATTTGCGATCATAATTTCATGTCATGTAGAGCTGATCAAACAAGCAAACAATCACAGTCAGTCGGTTCTAGCCATTTTGGCACCCTAGGCGAGATATGCATTTGGTGCTACCCCCTAAAAAACACACATATATGGGGATGGGGGGCACAAAGAGGAGATACATGAAGCATGAGAGGAGATGCACAAAGCAGCCAGCAGTAAACCACATAGAAACATATATAAACCACATAGAAACATATATAAACCAGCCAACTAGCAGTAAACCACATAGAAACATGTATAACCCAGTTCAGCAGCAGTAAACCACACACCTTAGCAGATATCTCATATCTTAATCATCTACAGTTCCATTATTAGCCAACTTTGCTTCATTTCAGTTCAGCTAGCTGTTGCTAGCAACATAAAACATTTTTTAACATTATAGAAGGTTACATCCCTCTATAATTGGATTATTTTTCTTACTCCTCTTTTCTCCTCTTTTAAACTGTGCAGTTAAAGCCTTGAAGGCCTTTTCTTGGTGATAAACTCTCCACCCTTTACCTGGATGTTTAGTTCTACACCTGTCTGACTGTCATTCAGCTCCTCTCTGTCACTCACACACACAGTGAGCACCGGTCTGGGAGAGCTCACCTGAGAAATTACAAGGTGGGGTGGGGTTGTTTTGTTTTTTTCCTCTCATTTCTTTATTTTTAAGACAATTAATGAGAAATGATCATGTTATCAATTATCAGCCTATGCCAGGAACCGGCCCTGCACGCACAGACACACATATGCACGAGCATGCAGGCAAACAGACACCTGTACAAATGTAAATGTAAATGACACCTCTGATATTCAAATCCATCTAGCTGACGTGACCCAGGCAGGACAAATGCAGACATGTTGACAACTTCTGCTAAGTGGTTGGAGATGAGAACTGCCTCCTGTCTGGTCCAACTTCCTTTTTTTTTTTTTTCCTGTCCAACTAACGGATAACTGTAGCTTTTAAAAGTAGATGGAGTTACAGTGGGGACGGCCAATCACATGTACAATAGCAAAACCGCAGAGCCAGTTGGAGAGTGATAATTAGGTTAGAGGCGGGACATCTAGCAGAGACCAACTATTAACCCTTTGTGTGCCATAATCATTGACTAAACACTACAGACAGCTGTTGTATTGGTAGGGACAAAACAGTAGTGGCTAGAAATTGGTAGGGACATGTTCTGAGCGTCCTTATGCAATTGTACGCCCCTGCAAGAGAGTTGTATCTCATCTCCTGCTGGTTTAGTTAATTATAAATCTTTCTTTTCTAACCATCAAAAACCAACATTACCATCTGTGCCATTTTGTTGCATATGACTGTGATTCTTGTGAGTAGGAGTTGGTGTATCCATCCTCTCCTCTTTTTGAAGAACATGAACAACAGAGGTGGTCAAAATTCGTAGAACACTTGGTATATTTAAGAAGTTTCATATGTTTGCTTTTTCTTTTTAAATTTTAATTATCCATTAAAATATCCATAAAATGCATTAAATATCTACCAAGTCATCATTATACTCTATAAATAACAAAATAGAGCACTCATAAGGATATTTTGGTTATTTTCTTCACAAAACACAAACTGAGCCTATTTCACTGTCAGTGTCACACAACCATGTTCCTTCACAGAAGAAGCTGAATTTCTTCTGTGATCATTGATGTACTACTGTGCTGTCAAATGACAATAAAGGCAATTCTGATTCTTTAGGCCTATCCTGCTCACTAACTAAATATTAAAGTTCAAAGTGGATTAAAACCGTAGGACTCACTTCATCTGCATGTTTGCATGTTTCATGAATAGTATGAAATGAAATCATGAAATCATCAATGTTCCACTCTCCATTTTCACCACAGTAAATCTCTGCTGTGCCATTTAAGACTTTGCTGCTGTTCTTGCACCTGAAGCGAACTACATTGCCAAAATTTGCTTGTTCCGGATCCCCAGTGACTTGAACATTATTTGGCACACGAATCACCGGACACTGTCGAGCTGGAGGCAGAACAAAGAAAATATAGGAGTCATGAGCAGGAGATTTCTCAGTACTGGTAGGAATGACACATTAGTCATTCCGTCACAGTCAGTGACTGTAGACTGGTAGCATGTGTCCTGCAGAAAATACTAAAACCTATCATTACTTTTACAGTTTAGTGACATTTAGTGTTTGATTCAGTGTCATAATATTGTCACAGTACAAGCTGGGTGACACAGTTATCTAACATTATTATTTTAACCCTAAAGAAACTGCTTCTTTCAATAAACTGCATCAAACCACCTGAATCTCTGCTAAATGCACAAGATATAGTTGGACAAAATGAAAAAAAATCTTACTTGTCTGTGATGAAGCAACTTCCACATTACTCAACAGTTGCAGAAGCAGAAGGATGAAATACAGTTGCATCTCGATGAGCAGACTGAGGTGACAAATGCCATTCTAACCGAGGTTTACTGTTTTGGTCAGCGCTGTTTTCTGAGCAGAATTCCTTTATGTTTGACCCCAGTCAGAGTCCTCTGAATGTCACATTTCTGTTAGCCCACTGGGATTGCACAACACTGTGTGAACACAACATGTTTGGAAAAGAACCAGTACAATGTTCATATATGTAATAACTGATCCAGATAAACATGTACTGTCTTTACTGCAATAACAATCACTTTATAGACTCTCCGCATTAAAATGCCTTTCTCTGTTTACTGAAAATCTATTAAAATCTGAAGTATATTACATACATAACAAAATAAACTCATCAACTCATACACAAAAGTAAACAATATGTTGATGAAGGTGACAGTGTGTGTTATTTTAAGTCAAATACAGTGTTATGTTCGAGTGCCTGCTGAAGATTAGTGAAGTTTCTGGCTGATTACCACATGCAGTGTAACATACTGTTGATATTACAATACAAGGTCCAATGTAAAACCCATTCAGTGGATCAATCACACATACTGTCTATTTGCACTGAAGTGAGGCATACAAAGCAACAAATGACCAATACTTAAACATTTGCTCAAAACATTTGAGGACACTGTATTGACCCACATTCATGGTGACGAAAAATATTATCATGGAAAAATCAGTTGATATAAGTCCCTTTTACACAGCACTTCTGTTAAGGGAATATTTGGCCTTTACTCTGGAGCGACGTCTGTGTAAATGAAATGGTGGGATCATTTGGTCCCTCCTCTGTCACGGCTCTGTCATGCTTCTGGAGGTAATAACAGAGCTGTAATAAAGGTGGGATCATGATTCTGGAACGCTATGTAAAAGGAACACCTCTCATTCTGCAACCAAGGTGTAAAGTTTTGATGACGTATTGCGTGTGTGATCCCTGTGCCACTAGGATTTAAAAATGAGCGTAGGCCGTGTACAGTAAACAAACATGTCAACATGACCAGAAAGATGAACTGGGGAGACGACAAGATCCGCGAGCTGGTGTCACTTCAGGCGGAGGACTCTATCCATGCTAACATTTGTGGAACGATGAAAGGCAGGCAGACTCTGGAGAGCTTAGCAACACCGCTAAGCTCTGGGTTGTTTGTCACACTTTAGCCTGTGTCACCGCCCCTTTGATTCTGGAACGCAGGTCTGCTGAGTAAAAGTCCAGCCTGTCTCACCTCTTTTACTGCTTTGGCTTGACTGTGGCAGTCATTTTTTTCCCGGGATCTCTGTGTAAAAGTGGCTACAGATAAGCGTCATGACAAATGTCTGTCACCTTACTTGACTAAATTTAGACCCTCAGTGAAAATTAAAGGATAAATTAAAGGGGTTAGAATGAGTAAGCTTTTTCTTCAGCTTACTCCTTTTCATTGCGTATTGCAGAAATTATATACATATATGTTTTTATTTACTGTATTGTTCTGCATGTTTGGAAGATTTCATTCGTAAGTAAAATGGTTTTTGTGTAATTTTTTTTGCTGTACATTCCAACACGTCCATGTTGGACGTGTTGCATTTGCATAATGCACTGTTACTTGAATATTTAATTAAACAGTTTTTTTTTTTTTTTATTCATATGATATACAGTCATGGAAAAAATTATTAGACCATCCCTTGTTTTCTTCAATTTCTTGTTCATTTTAATGCCTGGTACAACTAAAGGTACATTTATTTGGACAAATATAATGATAACAACAAAAATAGCTCATAAGAGTTTAATTTCAGAGCTAATATCCAACCATTATCCATGGTTTTCTTGATAATAACCAAAATCGCTTCAGTTCTTACATCAATATCTATGACATTGTACTGACAAACACAGTGCTTTTAGACACTCCACGTTTTCTTTTCTCTGTTTTAGTCACATGATACACACAAGAGTTAGTACTTGATTGCATAACCATTGTTTTCGATGACTTTTGATGGTCTAATAATTTTTTCCGTGACTGTACATTGACAATGCAAAATAATGTTGTAGCATGGATGGGAACAATAGTAAGACGTTTGCTATGTAAGAGATTAAGAGTATAATAAGTGCTTTTACTGTGACAAGGACACAATTTCTGACAGCGAATCAAGAATTTTTGATAATAGGAGATGAACAGGTGAGGCGTTGTGCATCCTGTCATATCAGTACCTGGACTCTTGTATGTTTTGTCTGTCTTGTGTGTCATTTCCTGTTTTATTTTGTTAATCCTCCTCTTGTGTCATGTCTGGTGTCTTTGCTTCCTCTCCCTGATTGTTTCACCTGTGTTGATTACCTGTCTCCGCCCTGATTTGTTCCACCTGTGTCTCATTGTCTTCCCTCCCTTCTGTGTATTTAAGCCCTGTGTTTTCCCCTGTCCTGTGCCAGTTCGTATTCCTTCCTAGTGTTGTGATTACCTACCAGCGATTCTCTGAACCTGTTCGTCTGCCTGCCTGTTCGTTCCTGACCCGGTTTGTTTCCTCGTTTCCTGAGCCTGCCTGATCCCCTCTTGATACCTCTGCCTGATTCTGCCTCACTGGTTTCGACCTTTTGCCTGGACTCTCGGTTAGTACTGTGCCTTTCCCTCATGTACCGTTGCCTGTTTTTTGGACCCTCTGTGTATGACCTGGTTTGTCCCCTGACTCTTCTCTGCTTTATTCTAGTCGGGTTCCCCTCGTGTGCTCCCGACCCGGGCAGAGAGATTCCCTTGCTGGTTTCAGACGTCGTGACGAATTCACACAGTCTAACCTGCGAAGACTCCTTAAGGAAACCTTTTTGTGAACTGTTAATTCTGTCCGTGTTTAATAAACACCCTTTAACTTTATTCCTGTTTGTTGGTTGTGCATTTGGGTCCAAGTCTTGTGTCTCTGGTTCTAACACATCCTACAGCTTTCACTCATGGTGTGCTTTACGTAAAATAAAAATAAACGTAAAAAGGCCGATAAACATCATCACACACACATTAACCTAATTCACACAACACAATAACCCTGATGAACCCCTGCACATAAAATAGAGCAAAATGTCCAATATCCACAATGCAAAGCGGCAAACTTGCCACAATATGACATAATAATAATAAATATAAATAAATAAATAAAAATTAGTAGGGATGTCCAATAATATTGGCCCACCGATATTATCGGCCCGATATTGGCATAAAAATGTAATATCGGTGAGTATCGGTTCTTTTGCCTATCATTAAAACTGATAAAATAATGCCTTGATCTCACCGGCATTTACCGACGCATAAGTGAAGCGTTTTTTGTAGCTGAAAGAAATGTGCAGTTTTCAAAATTGTACAGTAGAGTTGCCACACTGTAATAGACTCATGGAGGGAGGGAGAGAAAATAAATAAATATGGCATTTTTTCCACAACTTAACTCTTTCTCCGCCAATGACGAGATTTTCCGTCACTCCGTGTTTTCACTGTTATAATGTAGTTGAAGCTGTTGCGGATCATGTGAATTACTTTCCTTAGTCCAGAAACAAACAATTAAGCAGCTTTTTCGGAAAAATGACGGACTGGGTTTAATGTTATTGCACTGGAGTCTCCGTATCCCATGGCAACGCATCCAGCGACAGTCACTGAATGAGGAAGTGCAGACTGTGCAGGAACCGCGCGCAGTTTCAAAAGCCTTAAAGATGATTATGGAGACAGAGTCTGACAATTCAATATGTGATGGAGTTACAGAAGAACCATTTAGAGACAGGAACAGAGAAATAGAAGGTGAGGGAGACGGACACGGAACACGGGAAACACGGAGCGGCTCAGGTCCGACACGGAGGTGCGGGGGGGGCACGGAGCGACACGGAGAAAATGACAGAAAGGAGGAAGAGAAAAGACACATTTATAGAGGACATTCAAGGAGAAGACAGACACACAGACATGGAACAAGACAAAGGACAGCTAGTCTGAATCTGTTAGAGTGAGTTCAGATTCAGACTGAGGACACAGAACAGATTCAGCTGTAGAATGTCAGCAGGGACACAGGTAAGACACTGTTGGATTTGGCTTTAGTATGAAATAAATAAATAAATACATAAATTTATACATAGATAAATAACTACATGTCCATATAATTATTTACAGATCAAACACCTAACACAACATTTTCAGTCAGCCTCCAAAGATTAGTGAAAAGCACCAAAAAGGCTGGCGCTGGCTACCAACTCAGTGGAAAATGCTCTGGCAAGGAAAGAGTTAAGTTGAAGTATGTATTCTTTACACAGACAGTGTTTACATTTTGAAAGCCTTGTTGCATTTGAGAATGCATCCAATGGGGCATCACAGTAAAATGATGTGTTAACATGATGTGTTAATTCCATGACAGGAGATATGTGATGTTACCTAAAATTAGTTTAATATCCCACATATATCGGCAGCGATATCGGTAGATATCGGAATCGGAAATTAAGCGTTGGACAATATCGGCATATCGGTTTTTGGCAAAAAAGCCAATATCAGACATCCCTAATAATTAATAATTAATAATATCAGGGCTCAAAAGTGAAGCCAAGGCAAAAGTCTCACAATCTGCAGTAAAATGAATTTCCACTGAAGGCTGGACCTGAAAAGGAGTCGATCAGCCTCACTTTCATAACATTTAAGTGTGTATTGTTTACATATTTTCACAGTCTGATATTGCAGTACTTTTACAACAAACTGGGACTTAAACTGATAAACGTGCAAATCAAATGGGATCCAAAAATGACTGTAATACATTATTTTTCCTATAAAATAAAGTCTCACAGGGAATAAGGGGCAGGACTTTACCTCTATTCAAAGAAAAAAACTTACTAGTGTGTATAAATGATCATTTTAGATTTAGAAGAGGATGTTTTGACAGCAAAAATATTGTAGAAATAATGTGTCAAAAAAACTACACAAAGTTTTTGAATCTTTATACTTTTATTCAACAAATCAGACAATATCAGATCACATTTGTGGTTGTTATATTTTCATGTACTGTTCCCAGTTCAGTTGACTGTATGAGGATCATGTGACAGGTAATATTTGAGAAGTTACTTTCTTTTTTCTCATTCCTCTTCAGATTGGTCCGGTTTCTGACTCCAACAAACTCAGTGTCACTGTTCCTGAGTGGAAGCTGTGGGAGAAAATGTCAGTTTAGCATCACATCGTATATCATCACACATTCATGTCTTTGTCAAATATAAAATTTTGGCTCTAAAATTATACAATTTTGTTGTATTCTAGGGCTTTTATGTATTTATATTCCAAACTCTCAACAGCAAGGGGCAGTCATGTACCAGAACACACTTAGAATTAACAAAACCATGAAATAATCAATGCTATGTGTCCACAGATTGAATACTCGCTGAATAAAGTATAAAGCTCATTGTTTACACACATCTTTATTATGGTATTGTCAAGTTTTCTTCTCTAAATAAAAACTCGTAGCTTTTTTTTTTATAGTCGTACAAAATAACACTGTCTTATAATCTTCAGCTGATAGTTTACATTATAGCTCTGTTAGCTTAGCTCTGTTTTTAGACAGAAAACAGCCACATTAAAACCACTATTGTCCAAACAAGGTCAGAACTGTCACAGTTTAGTCTGAACCGTTTATCAGCAAACGTCAACGTAACAAAGATGACATCATCATATAATAACTTTATACCGTCATAGGCCTTGTAATCAAACTCACTCGTGTAGAAGAAACACTGCCATTTCACCATCAAACTCCATTCTTTTCATTTACAGCTGTGTCCAGTGGTCAAAACAACAACAGTGCTTCTAGCTTTTATCACTTTGTCACTTGCTTTGACTCTAAGCATGAAAAATTTAGCAAGAAATTCTGGGCCCTGTGTTGGTGTTGGTGAGCCTCTGTGTTCACCTGACTGTCATGCTCATATTTTTCCAATGGTAAAACACAAAGATAAAAATATGATCTTAGTTTAACCTCTACATTGAGAAAATACCTAAATTCCACCATAATAAAAGTAAAATGGCCAAACCTCCAGAAAAAGAAGATGATTGTCTATGGAACACAGTGATATTGTTTGGATTTGACGAGGAACTGAGTCTTTCCACTGCTTCTGTTTCTCGTGCTGGTGTAACTGTGTCTGAAACTGAAGGCCATGTGGTTATGATGTTAACATTGGCTAATACTGATATATTACAATAGTCGCTTTTCCATTGGACATATGTGCAAAACTTTAACGATATTTACTAAATGTCGAAAAACGGAAGTGCGTGATGTCAGTTTTTCCATTAAATCACAAATGCGATGATTTGTTTATTTATTATTGTGAGATGACACGAGAAGTCATTCCATAAACATGGCGATGAACATAAATATGGTGTTGATTTACAGATATATTCATTATTATTATATATTACCCCTCTATCTCATACTAAATTAAAAATGATTGGGTTTCCTGGTGTGTCCACACACATCGCGACATGTTTCTTCTTCTTCTTCTTTGCTTGTTGTAACGTACGTCAACATCCGTTTTTTTAAATTCACCTGACTTTAGTTGCCAAAAAAGGTCTTTCCATTGCAGTTTTGCGTCATATACAATTTGCGCTATGCCCGAAAAACCACCTCTTGCCAGCACAAAAACTTTTAATTGAAAAATGAGACTTTTGGTGAAATTGTCGTTTTTCCAATAGGTAAATTTTTATGTGCAAGTTGTATTTGCGCACTTTGAGGGTCAATGGAAAAGCGACTAATGTTACAGTGTTGCATATATATGTTATTCAATACATCATTTGCTTGGCTATGTCTACAAAAGCATGAGTCATGTTTTATGTAGTGCTGTCAAATGATTACAATTTTTAATCAAATTAATCACAGGGTTGCTGTGGATTAATTTCGATGAATTGCAATTATACATTCATTTTTAATCTACATTAATCGTGTTTCATTTTGCATGAGCAAACAGACTCAGGAAAGAAGGAATATATGAATATATATGCACTTAACATATTTGTCGCAAGCTGGGCGATGCGTTAGCCAAAGTGCTAGCAGAATCCCTGACAAACGTATGCTTTGCGTTAATGTGGTATTTTAAGCTGGAAGTACTTTGGTAAAAAGAAACCTCCTTCCTGCAGAGAGTGTATAATACTTTATAATAATAATACTTTGTCAGTCCACTGTTGGTTTTTTTTTTGTACTCAAATTTCCCATCAAGGGCCAACGTGCTGTTTAGTGTCTTCCATCTTTATGGGTTGGTTCTGCTGCCTGTCACTACCAGATCAACTGCCCAAGGTCCTGGAAATGTATTCAAATTTTGACTCAAAGTCCTGCTGAATTGCCTTTGGAGCTGTATTGCAGTATTTAGCAAATATATTTGATAAGTAATGCAATGCACGATGAATATACACAAAAGAAATTAGAAAGCAGGATTTTGAGGTGACTCAAAGAGCACAAGTTATCCGTCCACATCTTGTAGCTTCTCTTTTGCTCCATTTTCCACATGATCAAAACGCAAACGAAGGGAAGCTTGTAGCAATGGAATAAACAAGTTAAACCGGAATGCGGCAAGTGTATTCCACCAATCAGCATTCTTCAGCACACAGCCCCACCCCTCAAGACTTTGGGAGAATCTGAAAAGTATTAACCCTGTACTAGGAACTTTTTTTTTTTTTTTTTTTTTTTTTACAGGTAATTTTTGGTGGAAAAACACCAAGATTTTCAAAATTCCAAGTAAAGTTTAAAGTTTCTGTGATGGAAATTTTAACAAATCAATACTTGTAGCATCTCTAAGTTATTTTAATCAGAGAAAGCACATATCAAATATTGTAGTACATGCTTTTGTAGACTTAAGCCGTAAGTTGCTTTCCTTACATAACACCTTACCTTTGCATTCTATTGTTTCACTCCATTTGCCATTGACGCACACTGCATGACCCCCAGGTTTTAAACTTGGTGGGACACACTGGTACTCGATCCTCTCCCCATTCATATATGTCTGTTTGTCCTCAGTGAAAGTCATTGTCTGCATCTTATCCTCGGGCCTATCACAGCTGTCTGAAAATACAAGAAAAATATAATTTGACTGCAATTAATTTGAGACAAATTACTGAAATCAAAAGTTATTTATCATAGTTTTATTTACAAAAATACTTTTCTTCAATCCACAAGCTGTTTTTACCCTTCGGTCGAGGGGTATTGTTATCGTTTTGTCGTCTGTCTGTCCATTCAACGACATAATCACATTATCTGAAGAATGCATTGAGATATCGGCACCAAATTTATATGATGGATGCATCTTGGCATGGAGCACAAGCCTATTGAAAATAGATGACCTTGACCTACTTTTTCAAGGTCAAATGGCCTTGTGTAGTTATAATATCGGAGTACTTTCACACTTAAATATGTATGCAATAAGTTTTTCACAAAGATAATCTAATCTAAATTATAGGGCACTAACTTTCAACAGAATCTTACACTATATTTGGCCGAGGGGGATTAAAAATGTGCAGCACTTATGTTTATAGGTTTATATCAGGATGATTTTCCTTACCAGTACATTTAATGTCCATGGCGCTCCATTCCCCATCTATGCATTTAATCTGGTTTTCCCCTACCATTGCGAAATTACTACGGCACTGATAAATTACTACAAAGTTAGACGGGTATTCCTTCTGATATGAAGTTAAAACAACTGCATTTGCAACTTTAGGTGGGGTACTGCAATATTTGGCATCACCTGCAAAAGACAAAACGTGCATAGTATTAGGGTACAGTCTGTAAACTCTGTTACAAATATCATCTGAAAAAGTGACAACTCAAGTAACTTACTTGTACAGATCTCGCGGTGTTTTAATCCTCGTGCATACCACTTTCCCTTCTTACAATATATGTACCTAGCTTGAGCTGTGTAACCGCTCACACATGTAATCTGGACACGGCTGTCGGGCTGATAAAGTTTTTGCTCTGAGATCATATTTCCATTTGGGATCTTAGGAATCGGCCCACAGTTATTGGCATCTAGAAAGGAAATGATTAAAATAACATTTGTACATTGTTTTTAGCATGAAATCAGTAATAGAAAGATTTGTGAGTACTGGAGTCTATTATGTTGGGAACTTATTGCTGATGTTACTCCATCTTAAAGCTAACTGGAGCTACTGTTGTACATTGATGCTGCTGTAGAGGAGCAAAAGAAAAAGCAAAGAAGACCACATGGTAACAACCATAAGGATTTTTGCAGAAAGTAATCACTTGATTTTTCAAGAGCCAGCCAACAACGTTTGATGCTTAGGATATTGTTAGCCTCATAGCATCATTTCCTAAGTCATATTTTTGACCAAATTGTAACATCTGCACAACTTTCTGAACATGTTTTTTTTTTTTTTATCATTGATTTATTTCGAATATGGAATGATAAAAGCTTCCTGACTACTACTATTTGACTTCTTTGCACAACATAATATAGAAATGAAAATTCAAGGAAGCATAAAATAATGATGCACACAAAAAGAAAAAGAGAAAAGTCATTCGAAAAGGAGTGAGAAGAAGCATAGCTTATTAGCGCTCACCCCTTTGTCTAAAACAACAATATGTACATATATACATACATATATACACATCTATTTATCTTATCTTATCTTATTAGGCTTCTCTGCCTCTAATCCCTATACTATATCAATGAGTAAAGGACAGTAGTCAGTAATGATAATTATCAATTATAACTGTGTGATTTGGAGGAAGTGGAAAATGAACCACATTTTCTTTTGTATTGTCCTCTATATGATGAACTGAGAGCCTCTTTGTTTGATGACGTGTGTATCCGAAATCCTGATCTGTTCTTGAGCACTGATGATGACAAGATGAAATGGTTGTTTAGCTCAAATGTGCATAAATTAGCATTATTTGTTTGTAAAGCCTTGAAAAAACAGCAGATGTGTTTGTTTAAATAGGTTAGTACTTTGTTTTGTTCATATCTATTGTGCCTATTGTCTGGTATTTGATTTTTGGTTTGTATTTTTGGTGTCTTATAAGCCCATGTAAGGGCTGGGCATGTCTGTATTCAAGACACAATAATAAAAACATTCATTCATTCATTCATATAACTGCTAAACAAAATATTTTGTACATTTTCTTAAACTGATTAATATTTGGACTTTGCTTGAGTTCCTCAATTAGTTTGTTCCATAACCTGACACCAGAAATAGATAAACAAAAACTTTTGAAGGTTGTTGTCCTGATTTTGATTTTGCAGTTATGTTCCCCTCCCGATTTCAAAAATCTTTTGGATATTTTCTGCTAACTGTCTTTTTTTTTTGCCTTGTACATGATTATTGCTGTTTGGTAGATACAATGTCAGTGAGTTTCAGTAGTTTTGATTGCCTAAAAAGTGAATTTGTATGTTCCAAGTGCTGAACCCGGTGAACAGTCCTTATTGCTCTTTTCTGCAGGATGGTAAGTGATTGTAATAACGTTTTATAAGTATTTCCCCAAACCTCAGCACAGCAACGTAAATATGGCAGACCTGTGAACATTGCAGATTCATTTTATACAGATATCCCAATTTTGCCAAAAATATGACAATGGAAGTTATGCTATGAGGCTAATGATGTTGGACTTGAATTCTGACATTCAGCAAAAAAATGCAGACATTTGTTTAAAAGTGATGTCTTTGTATATACGATGAATCACAAAATGGCAAAAAGATAAAAGAGCTGGAGCGCATTTACCCTAGAACAGGGATGTCAAACATACCTCCCATTGGCCACAACCGGCCCCCCAAAGGGTTCAGTTTGGCCCACAGGATGACTTTACAAAGTGCAAAAATTACACTGAAGACACTGACAGACAAGGGTGTCAGAGTCTTGACAAGCTGTTTTGATCATACACTTTAATGCTCTCAGTTCCAGATGCCTGTTACTACTGCAGTCTGTAAGTTGGAATGCGCACGTGTAAATGATAAGATGAGGGATAGTGTAATTTTAGGTTTTGCACAAAAAACGCAGAAAAATTTGGAGTTGTCATTATTTGTAAGTTATTATGCTATTATTTTACAGGTGTGGCCCATTTGTGGTCAGATTGGGCCCAATGTGGCCTGTGAACTAAAGAGAGTTTGACATCCACGCCCTAGAACCTTAAAGCTTCTGCGGAGCTGTGGTTAGTCTGTAAACACTACACATTACACACTAATCACATACCACACTAATCACACTGAACATTTATTGCACTGCAGAGGTATTGTAGATATCTGTTAAACCTTCATTCTTAATGAAGTTACTTATTATTTTTTAATTTTCAGCTGCAGGAGGAGAAAATGCCAAGTAAGTAGAGATGAGGATACAAAATGTACTTCCCATTTAATCAATAATACACCTGCTTATTTTACAAGCTATAAAGACATTACATCCAAATCTGAGCCTACCTCAGAATTGGTAAATTGTACGTTGGCAGATTTACTTTTGTCTTATTCGACCTGGTCTCCCTATTTATTATAGTCAGTGCCTTTTATTGTTTCTTTAAAGGTGCAGGAGACTTTGGTGACCAATTTTTCATCAAATCTGTGAAACCTCAGTCATAGCCTAAATATCATGAATCTGTAAGTCTTTCTGTGATTACTCACCTGAATCTCTTGCATTACGGTGAACAATTTCAAAGTGTCATCCATCATAAACAAACCACGTGTTTACAAACAGAGCCAGGAGGTAACTTGGGCATCTTTGGAATTTTGTTGCGATGTGCACTGTGGGAAGCGAAGGCTTGCACAGCTGCCTGACAGCGGTAGCTAGAACAGACACGACACGGAAGCAACGGGAGCTCCCTTTCCCCAATGCATTTCCCTCCAGCTGTTTCCGTGTTTCAGCCGTTTCCGCATCGTGTTTGTTTCACTCCTATAATATCATATGGTTGTGCTGCCACTGTCAGGCGGCTGCACCAACCTCCCTTTCCCACAATGCACGTCACAACAAAATTCTGAAGATGCCCTAGTTACCTCCTGGCTCTGTTTGTAAACACATAGTTTGTTTATGGTGGATGGCACTGAGAAATTGTTCACCGTAATGCAAGAGATTCAGGTGAGTAATCACAGAAAGACTCATGATACTTAGGCTATGACTGAGGTTTTTCAGATTTGATGAAAAATTGGTCACAAAAGTCTCCTGCACCTTTAATGCTGACTAGAGCTAAATATCAAAAATGGAGAATATATTACCGACGCAGTCTTCAATTCTAGTCCACCGGCCATTTTCACACCGAGCTTCACCCCACCAGCCTTTGGTGATGAGCTTATATCCATGATTACAGGTGTAGTAATACTGTGTCCTATTGTATGGGCCAACTGCAAATCCATATGGAATCGAAGGGCTTCCACATTGTGCCGAGTCTATAAATCAGATGAAAAACAGTTCCATTATCCTCATTATGTCTGCCTGAATGTCAGTCATTCATCGCTAAGCTTGTCTGTTGTTTGTTATAAAATAAATCTCCTTGAACCTGTACTTACCTGAACAGCTTTGAGGACCGTTCCATTTCCCATAATGACATTCGAGAGTTAAAATTTTTTGGTTACGTGAACATGTATACTCGACCCTTTCACCTGGCCAGTATGAGGACCTCCGATTATAACTAATGTATGCATCTGGGATTTGAAGACTTGGACATCCTTTCTCTGAAAAACAAAACCAGCTTTGAATCCATATAGTTATGATAGTGTTTATTATATAGTTCCATAGATGGTAGATGTTTCTATTATTTGTACTAACTGTTGTAATAGTAGTATATCCACTGTTAGTACTTGTATTTGTAGTAGTAGTATTAACAGTCATGGATCTTTGTTCTGGTTTCTAGTAATTATTCTAACACCAGCTGATCTACTTTTGACAGTTCTAGTTCAGTTATCTGTGCATCACCTGCATCCATGTATCTCCCCCTACTTCCCCCCTTCTCCCCCAGTCTCTCTCTATGTCTATCGCTCTCTCTTTTTCTCTTCCTTTACTCTCTCTCTTTAACCCCAACTGGTCAAGGCAGACGTCCTTCCTTCAGGAGTCTGGCTCTGCTTGAGGTTTCTGCTGTTAAAGGGAAGTTTTTCCTTCCACTGTCACCAGTCATAAGTGTTTACTCCTGGAGGATTCTGTTGGGTTTCTGTAAATTGGCTTAGAGTCTGGTTTTGACCAACTCGATACGTAAAGTGTCATGAGATAACTTTTGTTATGACTGGGCGCGATATAAATAAAATTTGATTGATTTGGTTGAACTTTGAGTGACTTCTTATTCAGTAAATTTATTAGCTATGGCTCATCTCTTACTGTATAAATGTCTATTTGTTGCTTTTCCTGCAAATGTAAATAAACCGAAACAGTTTCATCAAATCAAATCAGTACAAATGACCTCTTAACTCATGTCCTTTAGTGTTTCTGAATCAGAGCGTGTTCTGCTTTCCATACCTGTACAATACCGGCTCCCGTGCCAACGATTATCCCCACATCGCAGCTTAAAACGTCCTTCGTAACCTCCTTTGCAGATGTATTCAACCTCTTCATTGATGGCGTATTCGGGTTTGATTCCTGAGACAATGTCTGCATTTGGTTCATCACGTCTGTTGCATGTTTTCACTGGAAAAGGAAAATAATCAAAGCAGAAGAACCATCAGTAAACATGTGAAAAATAACTTCTGAAAGTTTTACATTTGCTGGCATATTTTCACAAAAACATGGAAGAATGAATCCAAGTAGAGTATGAGACGACTGTAGACTGGTAGCATGTGTCCTGCAGAAATTACTTAAACCTATAATTACTTTTACGGTTTTTTAGTGACATTTAGTGTTTGATTCAGTGTTATAATATTGTCACAGAACAAGCTGGGTGACATAATTATCGAACATTATTATTTTAAGCCTAAAGAAACTGCTTCTTTCGATAAACTGCATCAAACCAACTCAATCTCTGCTAAATGCGCAATTTGTATTAGTATTACATTTTCATATTTTTAATGGGTTGTGTAGTTCAGTTTCAGATTTTCTTTTTGTCAATGTTCTTCAGTGTCTCCTTTTTTAATGTTTGACTTTCAGGGCAATATGCAATTTTAATTCCAATGTATCTGTGCAATTTATTGTGCTGCACAAATGGCAAATACAACTTTGAACGTAAACAAGGTTTATTTTACGATACCTTCACAGAGTGGATTTGGTGACCACCCCTGTCTGGTACACATGGCCTGGGAGACTCCACGTGGTTTTTTGTAGTCTGAATGACACGTATATCCCAGAGTTTCATTCAGTGTTATTTTATAATTCCAATACCTTCTCCAGAAAGTTGCATGTGGGTCATATGGACTGCAGGTCACCTCTAGAAACAGAACAATCATGATTAGAGTGATATTCATAGTAGAGAACAATATTTTTATTAGTGAAGATGTTCGGTTCTAAACCTTTGCACAGTGGTTCTATGTCCCATTTCCCAGTGTTCAGGCATTTAGATACTGCTGTTTCCTGCCTTTGACCGACCCAGTACCTTTCTCCACATGTGATTGTTACAGATTCACCAGGTAAAAAGGTGTCCTTAGAGGATGGCTTGTAGGTGGATCCTCCAAACGGTGGCGGTAGTTTACATTTTACCCCTGCATGTAATTTTTTAAGAACACTATGTATTAGACAATAGAGATCACAAGAATGAGCAACAGTTTTTATAACATTGTGTGCCTCGAGTTTTTCTGTTAATACTCACGTTCACACATGGGCATAGGGCTCCATTCTGCTCTCCTTCCTTGTTTAAGGCATGTTGAGGCTCTGACATCAGATTTTTGGTAACCGGTATCGCATTCAAAATTCAAGATATCATTTTCCTTGTATTCGATGACATTTCCAAGTACCTTGCCGTGACGGATCTCAGGTGCGAAACATTTTATTTCTGTTGATAAATGAATACAGACACACGAGTGTGAATAAAACATTTCTTTATAAAAATAGGAGCTTCACTGTGTAATAGGCTATTTAGCAACATTTTTATTAGAGAATCTCCATATTTGCCCATTGCCTCATCCTCCCCTATGGTGGCTGCAGAAAATGAATACAGTTCTTGTTAGAGCCAGTGTTTGTCTTTTCTGCACTCTTTATTTAACCCTTTCATGCATGAATTATGAGAACCTTAATCAAGATTTTTTTCCTGAGTGTTTTTATTCTTCTTCAGACATGAAAAAAAGAATGCAATTGATTTTTTTTTTTTTTTATGAACCTATTTTTCATGCAGTTCCAAAAATGTCCACTCACCTGGACACCATGCATTTAATTTTGGAAGTCAAGAAACATGTATGTACTCATATTGTGTGAAAACCATGAAATAAAACATTTTTAATGCTGCTAATCTGTTGTTTTCTCACATTTTAACATACTCTAATACTAGTCATTACTCACTTCATGGAGATATTATGCAAAATAATAATAAAAAAAAACTTTTAATTGCAGTTTAATAACGATAACAAGCAATTAATTTCCACTCAAACATGTTACCGCAGATCAAGTTTATCTAGAATAGCAAATTTACATTAATGGTATGAATTTCAGTGTTTAGGATGATGCATAAGTGTCCACTGTTTTGGCTGATATGGAAATAAAACAACAAAATACATGAATATACAAGAAAACAGCTGGAGAAAAGCTGTCCACTGTCGTGACCACAATGCATGAAAGGGTTAAAGGGAAAATAACTCTATAGGTGACAGTAATACACCTTAATGCTGGATGACGCCCAATATAAAATAGAACAAGGAGCTCAAGTACTATAGCACCTCATATAAGCTAATAAAAATGCAATCATTGTTATTTTCAGGTCATGATACACTATTGAAAACACATTTAATAGATCAGATTCTGCTAGACGGAAACTTTAAGAGTAGTTATTGATTAATTTCACTGAAGAGTAAAACTAAGTGACTATTCTGTTGAATGATTAGTTTTATTATTATTTCCATTGTTATTAGTTTTACAAGTATATTCTGCTTAAAATAAGATTTTTTTTTAGGTAATATTTTCTTATTTTCAAAAAACTTGATAAGTAAAATTTTCTTAATTTAGTTGATATAAAACATTTTAACTGAATAACCGAATAAGGACAGATTGACCTGTTGTGTCTCTTATTTTGGGCACAATCTTCCAAGGACAAACTCACAACACGCACACATTCTCCCCCCTCCCTACTCCAACCATCTGCCCTCAAACTCTGTTTTTTTTTTTTTTTTCACCCTATCCCCCAAATCCTACCAAATCCATTGAAAAAGTACCAGCGTATGGCCAAAAAAAAAATGTATGAAAACTGTATGATGTCTTATATTTGTGCTTGCATTGTCCTCTGTTCTTAACTACAACTTTTGAAGAAAAGGGTTCTGTGGTGGCGCGATCGAAGTTGCGACGGCCTCGATGTCCCTAGTCATCGATTGTAATTTCGTTTGATGTACTCTGTGCTGTCAAATGATAATAAAGGCTATTCTGATTCTGATTCTTCTGATTCTTTAATTTTCGTACAAACTTTTTTTGCAGTGTGTACATATGTGTTCTCAAGCCTCGGTCACAGAAAATATAATCCCATAAATGTAATTTGGCCTCTGATTGGCCATCTAAGGATCTACAATATCTTCTCACATCAGTGATCAGAAACTTGGGAGAAGCTGGAGCAAACAGTGGAATTACAAATTACAGAGCTTAGACATAAGAGAGTTGTGTCTCATCTCCTGCAGGTTTAATGTATTATAAATCTTTCTTTTCTAACCATCAAAAACTACCATTACCATCTGTGGCATTTAGTTGCATATGACTGAGTCCTGTGATAAGGAGTTGGTGTATCCACCCTCTCCTCTTTTTGAAGAACATGAACAACAGTGGTGGTCGAAATTAGTAGAACACTTGGTATATTTAAGAAGCTGAATATGTTTGCTTTTTTTTTTTTTTTTAAATTAGCCATTAAAATATCCCTGAAATGCATTAAATATCTACCAAGTCATCATAATACTCTATAAATCCCAAAATATAAGGAGATTTTGGTTATTTTCTTCACAAAAAACAAACTAGGTCCATTTCACCGTCAGTGTCACACAGTTATGTTCCTTCATAGAAGAAGCTGAATTTCTTCTGTGATCATTGTCAGGTGTGATCTTGGTTAAATTGACGGTGATATGAGTGTGTGATTTTTTTTTTTTTTTTTTTTTTTTAGAATGTATAAGGCCTATCCTGCTCATTAACTAAATATTAAAGTTCAAAGTGGATTAAAATAGTAGGATTCACTTCTTCTGCATGTTTGCATGTTTCATGAATAGTATAAAATGAAATCATGTTTTCGAGACAAAAAAAAGGTTAATATTTTCAGATTTGTCAAGGGTTGTAATAATTTTGGGCGGCGTTGTTGTTCGAGCCAAAATACATTTTTGTTTGTTTATTCCTCTTTTTTATTTTGACCTTAATTTTATAATTGTTTAGTGGGTGGGGCTGTGACGATTCCCACAGGTGCTACTCATAATGGGTGTTGGTATGGGTGTGGCAAAGTTACATATACCTGCAGTGTGAGGTGGGCCCAAACAATTTTCTGACCGTGAGACGAGTGGATTGAGTTAGTCGGAGTTTTCAAAGTTTTTCTTTGTGTTAAGGAGTCTATTTTGTTTATTTGTAAAAAGTATATGGAATGACAATTGTGAACTATAATGAGCCTCTGGACTTAATATTAGTGAATAAATGGATTGGCGTATCCAAAGACAAAGAAAACTAACCAGACATTCATTCATGCACGCGTCAAAAATACAACAGGTTGAACCCTTCCTCACTGTAGTAGCGGCTAAAGGTAAAGCCTCTACAGTTGTATTTTGCAAAGGAACTTCACTCCTTGTACCGTCACATGTCGGAGGTTGGCTGTTCCACTCTCCATTTTCATCACAGTAAATCTCTGCTGTGCCATTTAAGACTTCATTGCCGTTCTTGCAGTTGAAGCGAACTACATTGCCATAATTTGCTTGTTCCGGATCCCCAGTGACTTGAACATTATTTGGCACACGAATCACTGGACACTGTAGAGCTGGAGGCAGAACAAAGAAAATGTAGGAGTTATGAGTAGGGGATTTTTCAGTATTGGTAGTAATGACACATTAATGATAGACGGTGATATTTTCCATGTTTACGAGGTTACAGAGTTCCTTTATTTCAGCTCCCACCTTCACAGACAGGGACAACACCATCCCAGCCCTCGGCCATGCAACGAAGCACATTATTCCGACTGATCATTTGATAACTATATGATAAAAAGGACAGAAATCACATTTAAACCAACAGATCTACTAAAAATTCCACAGCTCAGATATAGTGAGGGTTCATACCCTTTGTGGCAGGTGTACACCACCTCCGACCCGAAGACAAAATCATCTCCTTTGTCCAGTTGAAAATCTGCAAACTGGGCATCACCAGGATGGCCACATGATCTTGCTAAAAATAATGTAAATGAGAGAGAATATGAGTCAATATGGCAGTAAATACCAACAACAATATCAATAATAACAACAAACTGCTATATACCATTGATGTACTTAAGGGTAGTTTAACCCTTAAAGACTTACAACTATTTTTATGGTGACTTCTAAATGAGTTTTTTTCTATATCTAGCCATTCCTAAATTATTCTTAATTTTTTGGTAGAAATCTGGTATTTTCCTTTATTTAATTGACTTTAGATTTAATGTAGATGTCCATAAAAGCTCAAGAGTAAATTCAGAAGTTATATCAAAAGTGAAGGAAACAAACTTTTTCAGCAATTCATATCATTAACTGAACATAAACACAAGCATCTACACCCACTAGTTGCTTTTCCATTGGACATCTGCATAAAACTTTACCGATATTTACTAAATGTCAAAAAAACAGAATTGTGTAATCTCGTTTTTTCCATTAAATTATATGTTATCGTGAGATGACACGAGAAGTCATTCCATAAACATGGCCATGAACGTAAATATGGTGTTGATTTACAGATATATTCATTATTATTATTATATATTACCCCTCTATCTCATACTAAATTAAAAAGTGATTAGGTTTCCTGGTGTGTTCACACATACTGTGACATGTTTCTTCTTCTTTGCTTGTTGTTACGTACGTCACCATCTGTTTTTTAAATTCACCTGATTCTAGTTGCGAAGAAAGGTCTTTCCATTGCAGTTTTGCGTGATATACCATTTGCGCTATGCCTGAAAACCCTTTGCATACTTTAAAGGGGTCATATTTTGCTAAACCCACTTTTATTAGTCTTTGGTTCATTTATTTGTGTATTTGGACTCTAATAGTTCAAAAAGTTTGAATATTAACCCTCCAGGTGCAGCAAAGCTATCTTTATATTCATTTTGGCAAAAATCGAGTGAATTTCTACAACCTGTTTCAATCTGTTCTAATTTATTATGTTTTATAACTAGTTACGTCAAGACATTTACACATATGAGGTCAAGACTTCTGACGAACATTTCTCCGAGTAGGACATAATTGTTTATCGGCAGCAGCGGTTGTAGTAAAAACTGAAAAAAAGTCCAAACTTCGAGTCAGTTACCTAAAATGTTCAGTTTTTGGTTGTATTAACAAACACAAGTGGCTGAACGGGACAGAGGGCACAGTCAACAGCCTGGAGGGGGTGGGGCATGAAGTGGCTCATTTGCATTTAAAGGGCCAGCGCTCAAAATGACCTTTCTGGTGTCATTACTCAGAAATAGGGTTGAAGATGGACCTGTAGAGTTGAATTAATGAAGAATTCAGACCCAAGCAGAGCATTTACAGTTTATGTAGACCACAGGGAAATGTTTTAAAATGCATAATTCCATTTTAAAAAAGCAAAATATCACTCATTTAATCTAAATTAAATCTAGCTTATCTTATGGGTTATACATCAGTTGAAAATATTTTTTGGCATACATTTGCGCTACAGTATAATATGCAACACTAGTGAAAATGACCACAACTGAAACAATCAGAATATGACACCATAAAAGATCAAATATTTCTGCACAAGATGTAGTTCAGTAGACGTATGAAGCTGGAAATAATCATGTAATATAGATATATAAAGTAAAATACAGTATAATATTACTTGCTAATTAGTAGCACTCTAGTCATTTCACAGACTATAAATAATAACAAGAATTATATGTTGCATATTATGTCATAACAATTGCACGAGCAGTAAAGCAGTAAAGGCCTGACTTACGTTGACATCTAGAACCACGACTTGCCCATTTTCCGTCAGCACAGATGAGTTTGAAAAAGCCAGTGTGGCCAATATTGCAGTTGATTCTCAGTTGCTTCCCACTGGGGTAACTGGCCTGCAGACCCGATGTGTCAAAATTGGAATCGTAGAGTTCACCATTTAAAAACTGCTGAAGCGTGCAATCTTAGGAAACGACCAAAACAAATGTAATATTGTAGTTAATTGTCAGAATATTAAAACATCAGGCATTCACTGATATGCCGAGTTAATACGACAATGTTTAAATGACCTAAATTGACATCTGCGTGTGTGTGTGTGTGTGTGTGTGTGTTTGGTCTTACCTTCACTTTCCACAAAAGTCAGTAAATGCATCCACAAAAACAATACACAACTTTGAGTTATTATGTGCATTTTGTCTTCACTGACCTCAACCCAGAACTAGGATCTGAAAACTGAAACAGTATTATACAGAGACAGACACAAGCAGAAAAAAACAGAGAATAGATTGCTCAATGGTTTTACGCAACACTGTTCCGCCTCCAGATACAATTCTGCGCTCACAAAAAATGGGAAAAACAGGTAGCGACTACACAAAGCTTCTTATACGACACATTGGAATCCTCACCAAAACACTTAAAGTACACATCTATCTCAAAATGGTAAACATGACCGTAAGAGATGTACCTCAGACTGAGATAAACGGATCACAGAATTAAGCAAAAATAATAGAATCAGAATAAAAACAGCAGCTTCTTTAGCCAATTTTTTAATGCAATACATTTACTAGATGTGTGGTCTGGCATCACCACTGTGTGACATAAGAGAATATTCCTGTAAAGGTTTATTTGTTTTTCTTACCCTCTTGCTAATCATTTGCAGAAATCAATTAAGCAAATAAAGTGCTTCATTTCACCCTGCGAGCTCCAAACAATCTGCACACAAATGACAAACTGAAAACAAATGAGTCTGATCTGTTAATATAACGCTGGAGCATCACAAACATTCATAAAATTATATATATAAACATTTAATGGCCTTGTAAATAAAAGGCCTGGCAATGAAATAAAGTAATACAAGCACTGACCTCACTGAAAAGTACAATGACATGAAATCATTGAGCAATTCCGGATTTGTCATTATTTCACAATAAGTTCTGATTATTTTTACTTCTTGTACTTGCTGTCCAGAGTTTGTTCCCACTTTGACTGAAAACAACAAAAAGCTTCACATCACAACGTACATTTCCATGCTTTGGTTTGTCACAGCCAGTGTTGGGAGTCACACGATACAAAAGTAATGCATTACAATAATAGATTACTTTTTGCTGTTATGCAGTAGTGTGAGGCATTACTAATCAATTTTCAGTAATATTTTACTCGGTACATGTTCGGTAGTGCTTGTGTTACAACACATTTTTTACCCATAATTGAATTGCTCAAATGAAAAAAAAAAAAAACAACCCAAAAAACAGTAAGACTTTGAGACCTTAAGGAATCACTTTGCACGTGCCATTTATGACGAGAGTCTGCATGTAACTCAAATTTAATACAGGAGTCGTATAACGCATTACAATTCTGAGACAGTAATATTATCCATCCATCTATCATCTGAGCCTGTTTTATCCTCACTAGGGTCACTGGAGCCTATCCCAGCTACTTATGGGTGAAGGTGGGGTGTACCCTGGATGAGTCCAGTAGAGGTAAGGAATTGCTTTTAAATAACAGTAACAAGTAACTGCAAAATGACAGTGTCAAACTCCATTTTGCTCTTGTCTGTTATTGTTCTGTGTAATGAACCTGCACCTGAAACATCAAACCCAGGTGTGTAAATCTGTGTGTTTAATGTGGAAACATATTTTATGTTATAAGATGAAAGTTGCATGGATGGAACTTAATAAAAAAAATAGGACCAGTGGCCCTGTAGCTTACCAGCCAAATTAAAAACTTTGGGAAATGTATCCAGATGCCATTTCTTATCACCCAGTTCTGTGTATTCATTATATAACAGAAATAGCCCATGTTTTGGTCATATTCCAATCAGATCTGTAAAAAATTCAAATTCCAACTTGATATCATTGGATCAATCCACTTCCTATCTCTTATAATGGGAACATTTTTCAAAGTTGCACCAAATCCAGAATCAGATCCAAATCGAAAAAATTTCAATACCTTGTGTTGACATCATCATAAAGAAGCTGTATACCAAGTTTGAAGTCAGTCAGAACTGTAGTTTCGGAAAAGAAGACGATTGAAATTTTTTCCCCATAAGAGCCCATGTTAAATTTTCCGTAAGTTCCCGGATCCAGAAGAAGATCCTGATCAGCATGTGGACATTATGTTTTGGTCATCTCCCCATCAGGGCTGGACTGTAGAAATTTACACTGGATATCATTTATATTTACTGAGTTATTGCATCGATCCACTTCCTATCTCTTATAATGGGGAAATTATTCAAAATCGCACCAAATCCATAATCAGATCCAGATCCAAATAATTTCACTAACTTTTGTTGACATCACCATAAAGAAGCTGTATACCAAGTTTGAAGTCAATCGGAATTGTAGTTTCAGAGAAGAAGGCGATTGAAAGTTTTGTAACGGACGACAGACGATGCTGGACGCTGCATGACGACAATAGCTTACACGGTAAACTAATAAAAATAGAGGGAGAATATATACATTAATGTGCCATATGCAAAGTCGTGTAGACATGGCATTAGAAAGGCAACGTCTTTAAGAAGTAAAAATAGGGAGTGTTGAGGTTGTGCCCAAACACACCAAATACAGGCCTGAATTCATATCTCTAAGGTCTTCCTGTACTTCTTTAAATGCTCTGTCAAGTTCCAGACTTTACTGCAGATAACAGATCTAGAGTCTAGATGTTCAGCATATTTTACTGATATGAATTTAGTGGCAGTGTTGTGCATTTACATGATCACAAGACTCTAACTCTACCCACACAAACTACTATTCATTTAGCTGCAGCTTTAATTGTAATGGTTTCAGTTTATTCAATCCTCACAGAACATGCACTTTTATCAAGTTATTCTATTCTATTCTATTCTATTCTATTCTATTCTATTCTATTCTATTCTATTCTATTCTCTGCCTTGAGCATAATTATGTTTCCATGTGCTTCCATCCCCTAAAAAAATCCCCCACCACTGATCAGTCAGTAGTTAATATTTGATTTATCCTTTGTCATAAAGCAGCAGCTCCATGAAATACACAGCAGTGACCTCTTGAGGTATCTGATGTTATTCCAAACAGACTGACTACATGACAGAATAATAACAACAACAACATTATTGCCTGGTTTTGAACAGAGGTAATGCACCAGTTTTATGCAAAGCAGACATTCTTGTTCTCAGTTTTCTTACAAACTAAAAGTTTTACATTTTACAGTTCGTTGCCGCAAATATTTAATTAAAAAAAAAAAAAAAAAAAAATCAACGTTAGTGCATAAATAATTCCTGTTTAGATTAAGCAAATATTACCTATCTTGCTGGTTTATGAAATCAATCAATCAATGTGGCTGAGAGAGAGGCAGACAAATATACAGAGTGGAGGTTAAAACAGATGGCTTTGAATATTCAGACTCTGTGCAATTACAGACAAGCAGAATGCAAAAAACATAAAGTAACATGTGTTTAGGCCTTCTACTCGAAACAGTCCATCTGCTGGCTGTTTATCTGAATGCAGTTAGAAAGAAAGAAAGAAGGAAAGAAGAAGAAGGAAAAATGGAGAGAAGGACAGAAGGAAGGAGAAATTGAAGGAAAGTGAGAAGAAAAAAGAGAAGGAAAGATAGAAAGAAGGATGGAAGGAAGGAAGGAAGAAAGGAAATAAAAAAGGAAGGAGAGATTGAAGGAAAGGGAGTAGAAAAGTAAGAAAAAGAAGGAAAGATGGAAAGGAAAGAAGGCAGAAAGAAAGAAAGGATGGGAAAGATAGAAAGAAGGAAGGAAAGAAGAAAAGAAAGAAAAAGAAAGAAGGAAAGACAGGAAAGGAAAAAAGAAGAAAAGATGGAAGAAAGATTGAAAGAGAGAGAAGGAAAGAAAAGGAAGAAAATATGGATGAAGGAAAGAAAGAAATAATTTAAGACAAAAGGAAAAGGAGAGATTGAAGGAAAGAAAAGAAAGAAAAAGAAGGAAGGCAGAAAGAAAGGAAGGGAAAGATAAAAAGAAGGAAGGAGAAAAGGAAGTAAAGCAAAAGAGTGTTTAAAAGCTAAGATGTGACAGTGTTGAATGACAGATGGATTGTGGGAATGGAATTAAAAGACGAGGCACAGATGATGCAGAGTTTCATTTCATTTACCACACTGACTGAATAACTGCATTAACACTGTCAGTTACAGACAAATGTACTACAAGTATTCATTCTTATACTGAACTCTTTAAAACTAGATTGAATGTGACACGCTGAACTCTTCTGATCCTTAATTTTGTTTTGTTTATTTTTCTTTTTTAATCTACATAGTGAAATGAGAGCTTGTGAAAACAGACACAACTAGAAGCACTTGGAGAGCGCAGACCTCCGCCAAGGCAGATCAGTGACCTGGATTTGGATGAAAATTTCAGGAAATGTTGATACTGGCACAAGGAAGAAATGATTAAATTTTGGTGGTGATTAGGGGGGGGGGGCACTGATCGGCCTTGGCGGAGGTCTGCGCTGTCTTTTCTAGAACAGCACTCGTAGCCTGAGGTCTTCAGAACAGCACCTGCTGATGGAACACACCTGTTTTAGCACACGCGGTGACAGGTCTTTTAACCCTTTCATGCATACTGGTCACTACAGTGGACAGCTATTCTACAGCTTTTCTCTTCTATATTCATGGATTTTGTTGTTTTCGTTGTTTTTTTGTTTTTTTTTTCACACATATCTTTATTAAAGTTTTAAGACACTACATATCTTTTCTGACATGAATTGGTAACATTTTGTAGATCTCTTCTGAGCATAAACCCCTAGAATCGCAAAGCCCTCCCCATAGTTTTCACACAATTTATCAGTAAATACAGGGTGGGGAAGCAAAATTTACAATATTTTGAGGCAGGGTTTGAAAGACAGTTTATGACCAATTAGTTTATTGAAAGTCATGAGAATTTATTTGCCACAAGAAAGTTTACATAATAGAAAATGTTTTTATTCTATGTGTCCTCCTTCTTTCTCAATAACTGCCTTCACACGCTTCCTGAAACTTGTTCAAGTGTTCCTCAAATATTTGGGTGACATCTTCTCCCATTCTTCTTTAATAGTATCTTCCAGACTTTCTGGTAATAGTTTTGCTCATAGTCATTCTCTTCTTTCCATTATAAACAGTCTTTATGGACACTCCAACTATTTTTGAAATCTCCTTTGGTGTGACGAGTGCATTCAGCAAATCACACACTCTTTGACGTTTGCTTTCCTGATTACTCATATGGGCAAAAGTTTCTGAAAAGGTATGGATAATAGTGTTAGGTATGATTATGACGTCAATATATGTTTGGTTTCAAAACAACTGACGTAGTGCCTGCTGAGAAAAAACAACAAAATGTTCATTGTAAATTTTGCTTCCTCACCCTGTACATGTTTCTGTGCGTCAAAAATTAAATGTGTGGTGTCCAGCTGAATGGACATTTTTGCAACTTCATGAAAAATAGGTCCATAAGAATTTTTTTTTTTTTCATTATTATTTTTTTATGTATTTTTTAAATTGTTTAAATTATTTTTATTTTATTCTATTTTTTTAAATTTATTTTTCAGAAGAAAATTTTCAATCGCATTGATTTTTTCATGCCTGAAGAAGAATAAAAACACTCAGGAAAAAATTTTGATTAAGGTTCTCATAATTCGTGCATGAAAGGGTTAAAGCTGTGGCACCACGCCTCTGGAATGACCTGCCTCTACACCTAGGTCCATGGACTCTGTAGAGAGTTTCAAAAAACACCTCAAAACCCTCCTGTTCAAACAGGCTTTTTAGTTTCCCACCACAAACTGATTACACTTTATGTATTCATCATATTTTAAACTGTCTCAATGGTACTTTATTGGGTTTTATGGGTATTCTTATTGTATTCTACTTACACTGTTTTATTTGTTTTTCGCAATGTAAAGTTGCTACTCTACAGTGTCACATGTACTCCATGAGTCTCCCCCTATCTCCCCCCTCTTCCCCAGTCTCTCTATATCTCTATCACTCTCTCTTTTCTCCTCCTTTATTCTCTCTCTTTAACCCCAACTGGTCAAAGCAGACGGCCATCCTCCAGGAGTCTGGGTCTGATCGAGGTTTCTGCCGTTAAAGGGAAGTTTTTCCTCACCACCGTCACCAGTCACAAGTGTTTGCTCCTGGAGGATTCTGTTGGGTTTCTGTAAACTTGATTTGATTTGATAAAGCACTTTGTGACCCTGTCTGTGAAAAGTGCTCTATAAATAAAATTCACTTACTTACGTACTTGTGCCAGTATCAACATTTCCTGAAATTTTCATCCAAATCCGTCCATAACTTTTTGAGTTATCCTGCACACAAACAGACAAACAAACAAACCAACGCTGACAAAAACATAACCCCCTTGGCGGAGGTAATGAAAGCAACGACTATGGGTCAAACTGTGAAAGGGCTCATGTTAACATATCTTTTTTTTTTTCCGTATATGCACAATAACAACAATTAGGGATGCACCGATACCACTTTTTTCCAGACTGAGTACGAGTATTTACATTTGAGTACTTGCTGATACCGAGTACTGATACGAGTACTTAATAATCCCCTTCCAGTTCTTAGTTCCTTTTGTAAATGTTATTGTCATCGTTGTCATTAGTCTGACTGGAACAAAGTGCTGCTACTGACATTGAATGTGTTGGAATGAGCGTTTCTCAATTAATCCACCAGGGGGCGCTGCTCTGAATTAACCATACTGGACAAATACCACGAAGAAGAGAATAGGTTTTTTTGAGAAGAAGAAGAAGAAAGTCAGTAACAACAAACACGGAGACGACAGAGGCAACACTACTGTGATACTAATATTGCAGAGTTTTCGCTGGTAAGGTTTAAATGGTGAGCTTCAGCAGGTAGAGAAAAGAGAAGTGAGCGATAAGTTTCGTTTTCACTTCTGCTGGTGGTGGTCCGCACCGCTCCGTACTCCCACTGGTATTCTCTGTCTCCGCCAGCACCTAGTAAACGAATGGAATGTACGCAGAGGACCGACAGAACACTGCGTCCGTATCTGTCTTTGTCTGTAACGTTACTTGCAGTCAGCGTTACTTTTGTCATCGTCGCTTATTTCGAAAAATCTCCACACTCCCCGCACATTATTCCTCCTCCGCGTACCTGCTGCACTGAACTGTGAATGTCACACAGCCGTAAGTGGTATTGGTGCATTTGTATCGGATTACTTTTACGAGTACGAGTACACACACTGAGTATCGGAGCTGATACCCGATACTGGTATCGGTATCGGAGCATCCCTAACAACAATCCTATGTTTGATTTCACAACCTCCTCTCAAAATCCACACATTCAGTTCCATATACTTTTATGGGTTAAAAACAGTAAGATTTGCTTTTACAGTATTACTATAGTTGAACATCTTGTGGTGAATTCCCAGTGCCCTCAGTGTCGTCCCCTGGTGGACAGGTGCTCTACTACAGATGACCTGCTTATGTCTACCTCCTTCTTAAACCCAGACAGGTGTACCCACTTAACCTATTTAAAGGCCAGATCCAGAGCAGCTGTTTTCTCTGCCCTCCATGCCTTCACCACCGGTCCCTGAGAGGATTTATTAATTACACTAAAATAATAATAATCATTAATTCCTGTTGATCCACTAATCCGATCAATACATGTAAAGAATTGGTGTAAAATACAGTTAGTCATCTTTTCATGGTCATCACATATGACCCATTTGGATGTTTAGAGGCTCCGCAGTTACCATGGAAACATCGTCATTTTCTACATTGATTCACCAGTAAAACCCACGGAGTTTAATAAATGACAGTGGATGGACACATTTGTTTTATATTCAGTTATTGATGAATTTGCTGAAAAAAGTCACTTTTTCTTCATTTTTCTCTGTTTCTAATATAACAACCTTTGAATTTACTCTGAGTTTTCATGAATATCTACATGATCAGCGAATTAAATATAGTGAAAAATACATGATTTACGCTAAACCATGCACAATACAGAGGATAATCTTACAGTAAATGGTGACAAATCACTTAAGAAATGTTAAGTAGAGGGAAAAATTTATTTGGGAACTGCCAGAAAAATAGCACTGGGAACTAAAAAGCTGTTTGTGTGGATGACAGGCTAAAACATAGAGGAAAAACCTGCGTTAGTGTGGACAGCACATAAAAAACAATGACTTTTTTTTTTTTTTCTCAACTTCCTTATGAAGTATAGTTTTTGAAAGGTATAATGTGACCATAATGCCATTTTAACACATTGAAAAGAGTTATTTGGTGTTTCAAAGCACCTCTGACAAACACTTCTCCACTTCTTTCTGAGTCCAGTAAGTCCTCATAAATCCCAACAACTTTTTAACCCATAAAGACCCAAACCTCCACTGGCGACCAAAGGCATTTACTGATCTAATGTGTTTAATATCTGTTGATCCACTAAATAATTGGTGTAAAATGCAGTTTGTCATCTTTTCATGGTCATCAGATATGACCCATTTGGACATTCAGAGGCTCCATAGTTACCATGGAAACATCGTCACCTTTTACAACATTAATTCACCAGTAAAACCCATGGAGTTGGATCAATGACAGTGGATGGAGACACTGGGTTTATGTTCAATTAATGATATATTTTACCGAAAAAGTCACTTTCTTCAGATTTTTTTTCTGTTTTGATATAATAAGTTCTGAGCTTTAATGAACATCTACATGATCAGCTAATTAAACATAGGAAAATACATGATTTTTCACTGGAAAGAAAATGCACAATTCAGAGGATAATATTATAATAAGTGCTGACAAATCACTTAGGTACAGAATAGGATTATGACCATTGGAAAAAAAAAAAAAAAAAAAAAAAAATATATATATATATATATATATATTATTCTGACTTTTTTTTCTCAGAATTCTGTCTTTAAACTCAGAATTCTGACGTTTTTCTCAGAATTCTAACTTTTTTCCCCTTAAAAATTCTGACTTTAAACGCAGAATTCTGACTTTTTTCTCATAACAATAATAAAAAAATGTATTGGACCTTAATTTAAATTGTTTTCCACAGCGGTCCTAATCCTCTTCCGTACTTCAGAAAGGTGAAATAGAAAAATTAATTTGGGAACTGACACAAAAGTCACACTGGTAACGGCTTAATATTTGTGAAATGTTTTTTTTTTTTTTTTTTTTGATCTGGTGTTGTTTTTCTGATATGTCGCTTTATTTTGACTCTCAGCACTACTATACATATATATATATATATATATATATATATATATATATATATATATATATATATATATATATATGGAATACAAAAAAAACCCCATAGACATAGTGAACCATATATTTCCTTGTCAGTGATCATAGTAATGGAGTCGATTTAAATTTCAATATAAACAAATACCTACTCCTGTTGACACTGACTCTAGCTTTTATTACAGCTCTTGGTCCTGTAATATGGATAACATTTTTTTTATTTTCCATATATTACCTGAGTGTGATGACTAAACTATCAAAGACGCCTTGGAGAATAATACAAAGCGGCCCCTCTTCGTACCTATGGACCACATGATTTCACCTCTGTAATGAGCTCACTGAGAGAACAAATCAATTTATCATTACTTTTTTTTTTTGTTTATGCATCTTATTCGGGGCATAACTGAGAGGCAACAGAGAAAACATAGCCACATAGAAATCCCACAGGGCCTCCTACACTCTGTTCTACTCCCGTTGGGGCTCATAGTGCGGGTTAGATATATGGATGTACTTAGTATACGCCTCCGTGAAGTACAATAAAGCATCCATATATATAGTGTCTATACATTATGAAGGGTTATGAGGAAAATATCCCAGAGCTGTGACCTAAAAGCAGTGTTGAATCCAATATGTATATGGTATTATTTTAAGAATGTCTAATGAATTAACTGACAAAATCTCCCTGGTGTCACTGATTCAGTTGATGCCTGCTGTGACGTTTCCTTTTTTCGCCACTAGAGGACAGAAGTAATCCATAAAGATGCACGCTCAGTATACTCTGGTTAAAAGAAAGCAAAGTAAAAATCCACTGTCGCACATTTTCTATTATTAAGGCATGGCTGGACAAAAACAACAATGGACAACAGCTGGTTTTATTACTTCTAGCGACCCTATCGTTGACCTGAACTCTGTTTTTCAGCTCTGGTTGAACATTACAAATATGCAAGGGACATAGAGGGGGGAAAAAAAAAAAAAAACAATAGGTGAATCTGTGACCTTTACACTATTCATGCATATGATGGAGCATGTTTTCTGTTCTCTGCATCGTATCATCTACTCTTAATGTGTGCAAACTTTAACAGTAAAAGTACAGACTTGCACTACTTGGATGAAGAAGAAGCTCACATACTGTATGACCATTTTGACTTTTTCTCCCTTCTGTTTTTGCTACACTCGCCAACTCAAAAGCTTAATTTGATGGATTAATTATAGAGCCGCATTAAAATGGAACATCTTGAAAGTCATTATTGCTGAATTTGTACTTTAAAATGTGAAGATTTCTGTCTAAGGGTGGTGATAAATGTGACTGTACGAACATATATTTTTGGCATTGACAGGATTTTACGTATTGAAGATCACAGTAGGTTTTTCAGAAACTTTGTTACCTCAAAGGGTTAATTGTGCAATTTACTACCCAGCCAAAAAAAGTGTCCACTGAGCAAATACATAAGATCTTTCCATTAGATAATTACTGCAGCGATTAATATATTTCAGCTGCAACACATTCTTTAACATGAGCTGATGCAGTGAGTAGCTTCAGATTTTTTAAAGAACCAACAGTTTATTTTAACCTCCTAAGACCCAGGACGTCAGCAAAGTACAAGCTTTTTTGTTTTTATTAAATAAGTGCCTATATTGGAAACATCATGATTTTTTGTGATTTAGTGGTTTATTCCGAACATGCAATGAAATTTAACATATACGCACTAGGAAAACATACATAATAATACAAGTGTCAAGAATCATAACAATCTTAGTCAGAAGAAAAGCACAATAATTCCATTTAATTCCAAGTGTCAAGAATCATAACAATCTTAGTCAGAAGAAAAGCACAATAATTCCATTTACATGTCCAAAAAGGGGTGGGAAGAAGTAATGCAACCGTTTTTTCAGATGCAGTTTTTAAAATTTTTTATGGAACATCCTTTGTGGTGGGCAGTTTTCTTTTCTTTCTTTTTTTTTTTTTTTTTTTTTTGTATAAAGTTGTGAAACTCTTGTCCACAAATGCCAACAGTGGGTCTTAGGAGGATAGGGATGCCTAGAGTGACATCACACCCATGCTGCTAACGTACAATGGCTGCAGCCCAGGAACAGGTGACCTTTTTCACAGTGACATCCTACTTTGCTGACTTCCCAAAGTCAGTTAAAAGAGGTCTTAACTCTTAGAACTCAAATAGAGTTATAAGAGTTAGCTTAATGCCAGGTGGAGGTCTGACAGAGAAAGTTCAGGCGTTAATGAAAAAGAGGAGCTACGAGGTTTAGGTGAGAATGAGTAACTAGTGAACATAAGGGTGTTGTCAATAAAACTAACGTTACTCTACCTGGGTTACGTTAGTTATTGATGCTAGCCTACACTAAATTGTTCATCATTTGAGATCCAACTTACCGTATCAACTTCAGCCATCTTCTTTTCTCCTTTTTGTCGGGAGGAAAGCGGTAATAAGAGAGTGTTTTATTTACATCATTTCTGCTGTTGCAACATGGGACACAGCGCTGCGCCATTTTACAACGCTTTGAATATTCCGCGGTTGGACACAGAAGTAATGTTTTAGACTATGATGATTAAACAATTTGCCATCCCTATAGAACATACGGATGCAAGATTCAAGAATGTTTATTTTCATTACGTGTGCATAATAGGGATGCAAATTATTGATTAATCCATTAATCATTAGTTGGTTGACCTTATCAATCGATTAACGATTAATTGCTAAGGTGCGATTTTTCCTGAGAACTTGAATTTCTCTTTCGATAGGGTCTGTAAGAATAAAAGCTAAATATTGTTTATGTACTTCATGAAAAAAGCATGTCATATTTCTTAATGATTGATTTATTGAACCATTAGGGACACAGTACAGGCAATGACATTTATGGAGTGGAACTAAATAAATTCTGTAGAGAAATTCAATAAAATAAATGGATCTGAAGAGGGGCAGTTTAGAAGAAATGGGTATTTCTGACTTTGCTGAAATCTCACTACATCATGTCGGCTAGTGATGCAGAGGTGCACTGATAGGTTAATTGGTTAATCTAAATTGCCCATAGGTGTGAATGTGAGAGGGATTGTTTCTCTATATGTCAGCCCTGTGATGAACTGGTGGCTCGTCCAGGGTGTACCCCACCTTCGCCCATAGATAGATGGGAGAGGCTCCAGCGACCCCCACAACCCTAGTGAGGATAAAGCAGGTTCAGAAGATGAATGAATGAATGGACTTTCAGTGGGAATTGGGAAAAGGTCATGTACAGCCCACTGTCAAACTGGTGAGAGGTGTATCAGGTTGAGAAGAGATGCAAATGAAGTGACTACCCATCATGCCTAGTGCATACAGTACAAGCCTATGGGGGTAGTATTATGATCTATTGTCATTTCAGTTGTTCGGGTCAAGGTTCAGAAATTAGGTCAGCTGAACCGGAATATACTGATCAGGTTTTTCTTCGCTGATGACAAACATATTCCAAGACGACAAAGCCAGGATTCATCAGGTTCAGACTGTGAAAGAGCGGTTCAGGAAGAATGAGACATTATTTTCAGTCATGGATTGGACACCAGAGTCCAGACCTGAACCATACTGAGAAACTTTGACATGTGATCGATAAGAATTTACACAGTGGTCCGACTCTCCCCTCATCAATACTACGTCTAAGTGAAAGAATCTTGCACCTCTGGATGGAAATAAATGTGACATTTATAGTAACAATGCATAATTATGACAATGCCATTTCAGTGGCATTTGGTGATATGTCGAAGCAGAAAATTCTATGAAAACAAAGTAAACAACTAGTCTATGGTCACAAAGCACTGTGTGATTTTGCATTTTATACACTAATGAGAACAGAATTAGGATACTTCAGATGATATTTCACTTCAATTATTCCTTTTCTATCATGAATCCTCTGGAGGGTTGTGGTGGGGCTGGTCACACTGGACATGTTGCCAGTTTATTGCAGGGCTGCAACCATTCACTCGCATCTCTCACATTCACACCTACACCTATTAAGTGCATGTGTCTTAATGGTGGGACAGGGATGGGGATTGATTGAGAATTTAGTGATTCCTTTTTCATTATCAATATCACTTAGCGATTCAATCCCCTTTGGATTCTCTTAATTTAATTAGATTCAGGCAGTGTTTCTCAACCTTTTTTGAACAAAGGCCCACTAACAGAATCATGTGCCTCCTGCCGCCCCCCCATCCCTGAAAAAAATTGGGACCCAGCGGGAGGAATTGCCTCTATTTCCCAATGGACCTCAATCCGCAAGCAGGGGTGGGGGGGGGTTGGGGGGATATGTGCCTCTGTTATACATCACAGTTTACACAGGGTCTTTACGCGGGGGTACTGTCCCCATTGAGGATCACTGTAATAATCCAACCGCTTGCATTTCCACATGGGGGGAATCTGCTGCATCTCCTCTGTACTAACAGCCAGTGTGTGATTTTTTTGTGATTTTTTTTTTTTTTTTCCCTCCTGTCCTGTGCTCATGCCCCCCAAGGTGGGAAATGATGAGGTGAGGGGGTCTTTATCTACAGTGCTATATAACCCACCCCATCCTCCACATAGAGGTTTGTTGCATTACTTTTAGAATAACACCCCCTGTTCCTCAATTTTTTTGTTGCTTTGATCAATGACGGTGGATAGAAATGCTTGGTTTATCTTCATTTAATATATTTTTACTGAAAAAGTCACTTTTTCTTCAGTTTTTGATACAATAACCTTTTAATTTACCCTGATCTTTAATGAACATCTACATGATCAGTGAATTAAATATTGGAAAGTATATGATTTTTCACTTAAAAACGTGAAATATAGAGGATCATTTTATAATAAATACTGATAAATCACTTAATAAAGCTTAAATAAAGAAAAAATAATTTGGGAACTACCACAAAAGTAGCACTGGGTCTTTATGGGTTAAGTATTTCGCCTAATGTAAACTGTTTCATTTGTGGATAGACATTATACAAAATGCACTGGCAGATTTTTTACCGTTTTGGTATCTGCCATCAAACCCAAACAATGCTCCTGGTGAACAGAGTCTCTTATTGAATCTGTTTGAGGCTGTTGCAGGAGCAGTTAGCATGTTGTCTTTGGCTGCTTGGATAAGCCGGTCCTGTTTATTTAACAGGATAAGCATGAATGTTTGAGCCCACAGCAAACAAACAGCTAGCCCTCCCTAAGGATTTCAGCTTAATGCTAATGATATACAGTAAGCAGTCGCAGTTTTTTCACAGGTTAATGAACTCTGTTTTACAACCGACCGCGAGATTTTTCTTTTGAACATCGCAAAAGGCTGATGTGTGAGAATGACAGATTGTACGATAAGCTTGGTCTTAGCTGTCGTAGGCTTTCTGCAGAGTCGATACTCATTTATGTTCCAGTGTTTCTTCGTCTTTGATCCTTATGTTTCTTACAGCGGACTGTCAAGAAGAGAAGCCCTGTTAAAATACACGGCTGACCGACTCAAATCCTATCTATCTCTTTGCAGCAGCTGAGCTTCCTGCAGCTTCTTGCTCGCAAAGGAATAATGAATGATTCAGACTGATGAAACAGAAGGTCACTGCAGAGTTCAGCACCTGCTTTAAAAAAACCCCAAACATGGCACCATCAATGCCCTGCTAACATTACTTATTAAACGCTGGTAGATCGTCAAAGTGAAGCCTCTTCCGCCATGAATGACTTCTGGACGGGTGATAAGGCAGATGTCAATAATGCTGGATGATGGGTGGGATACCTCTGAATTTTGGCAGACAGCCAAAGCTATATTGACTCCGTGTCATTATATTTGTGCTGGGGTTAAACTTCTATTGCTGATAAACCAGTGAAGCTATGGACTGCACTTTTATACCATGGCAGTATTGTTTTGCTACTCTTGAAAATCCTCATTGTTCATTTTTGCCAACAGGGACAGATATAGTCTCATCATTTATGAAAAATACATTACATATCGACATCTAGTCAGATCTGCCCTCAGCCTGAAAATGACAACAATGGTCGATGTGTGAATGGGCTTAAAACATCCAAGATCATGGACATCTTGCTGTTGTATGAATGAGTGCAAGAAGAAAATGATAGTGGTGGACAAACGGCTCTTTTTCTGATCCTAAACTATAGCCTAAAACCAACAGGGTATTTTTATAGTTCTATCAACAGTATTTTGTCTCATTTAGGAGATTTACTCTAAGCCCTATCCACACTAGTACAGATAAATATGTATTTTCTAAACAGATATTTTCCTCTGCTTTTCATTTAATTCTGTCCGCAAGACCTTCATTTTCCAAAATATCTCTAAAATGACTAAAAACTGGAATAAACAATTGTTTCTGTGGGACTTAAAACAGTGGACACCATGGATTAGGGTTGCGTGATATTGGAAAAAACTGACATTGCGTTTTTTTTGGTTTTTTTTTAACCCTGCGATCTATATTGCAATATGAAAAAATACTCAGGAGGATATAAAAGCTGTGTGGTGCTGACGTAAATGGTCAAACAAATTACTTGTGTTTCCTCTCATTGTGGTAACAGGTGTAAGGTGCTGCCGACACAGAACATGTGTTTCAGTTTCATCCTTCTTTTCGCTGAAATAATTCCAGATAACTGACGTTGCTTATCTTTTTGGCACCGAGTCTTCGTTTTCAGTGATTTTGTCTTGTTCGTTGCTCATTTTTTAATGTTGTTACCAGCAACTCACTCCATGTGCAGGGGCGTGGTCTGCTTCAGCAAACTGATTAAGAACGCTTGTGATTGGTGGATTGCTGTGTGTAGTGTGTGTGAAGTACCCAGGTTGAAATTAGATGACAACAAGTTGAGTTCATTTGCCTCCTACATTGCAGGACGTGCGATGTGACTATTGCAATATATTGTGCAGCTCTACCGTGGATAATACTGGATGAAACAGATGAAGAAGCTTTAACCCTTTATAGGTCACTCGTTGAAATATTCTGAAATTCAAAATTTCAACCTTAGGGTGTTAGTCTCCCTCCTCTTGCCATAAAACATACAAACTGATTGCACGTTATGTATTTATCATATTTTAATTACATCTTAATTGTACTTTATTGTATTTTTAATGGTATTTTAATTGTATTTTATTTGTATTTTGCACTGTAAAGCACTTTGACTGTCTGTGAAAAGTGCTCTATAAATGAAATTTACTTACTTACTTAAAACATCACAGCAGCACTTGCTAAAAAGTAAACACATGCAATGAAACAACTGTTATAAGGTCATATACTGACAAAAAATACTCATATTCACCATTTACAGCTTCAAGATGTCTATAAAATCTCTCTGAATCACTGTTTACACTTCTTGACCTCACTGAGGCACGGGATTGGTCTCATATTTAATGTTTGCCGAAATGACCAAAAATAGTCACTTGCCCAGTAAAGGGTTAATCTGTCATGAAGATGAGTAGCATGAACAAGTTCTAAAGGTTCCTCAAGTGTTGGATCAGGCTGTTGAAGTGTATTCTTTACATGATGTGTACTTGCCCATATTGCCGGCCTGGTCCGTCCCCCAAAGGAATCTGTCCTGACCCTGATCTACTGCAGGTCAGACACTGACTTCAACACCTGGATTTGATGTTTCAGGTGCTGATTCATTACACAAAGCATTGGCCTGTACGTGGGCTGTGCAAAAGTCTAAGACAACCATTGGGTTTAGGAGGTTATGTTTTTGCCGGTGTTTTTTTTTTGTCCGTCTGTCTGTCCGTGGGCAAGATAACTCAAAAAGTTGCGATGGATTTGGATGAAAATTTCAGGAAATGTTGATACTGGCACAAGAAACAAATGATTAAATTTTGGTGGTGATCGGGTGGGGGGTGGTGGTTCACTGATCTGCCTTGGTGGAGGTCTGCGCTTTCCGAGTGCTTTTCTAGTTTTAGCAGTGTTATGAGCAGACAATGTAATGCTCAGTTTCGTTATTAATCTCTCAAGCCCCAGCAATGGATTTTTGTTCTCTGTATTTTAAGAGTTTCACAGCTTTACTAAAAAATGAAACACTGTCCGCTGCAAAAAAATAAAAAATGTATCTTAAAAACTGTTGCATTCAAGAAAGCTATCACGGCCCTTCTGTGGACACCTTTCTAAATATTTGAAATCACTTACATCATATGGAGGAGATAATTTATAATCTGAGGCTATAAAAGGATGTAGGAGAAGGACATTGGAAAAAGTCAACCCTCTTCTTAGCTCAGTAACTTCAAAAATGCTACTTGCTTAGAGCTACTTAAGCAGGTGTAACTTGTATACATACACATTTACCAGTGACGTGCAGTGGGGTTCATGGCTGGGGAGGCACTGACTCTTTCGGAGCCAGATCTACAAATATATGGTGGCCTGAGAAACTGGAATAGAGAGAGTGAGCAAAAGGAATGGCCTGGGTGTATGGGCTCTGCATCAAGTCAGCATAGGTAGACTTGCAGGAACTCAACAGGAAACCTTCAAAAAGAGCCATTTCAAACTAAAAATTAAAAAAAGTTTATGGTCTTACCTTTATTTGTACATGAAATCCATCCATTCTCAGCTCAGAAATGTAATCCTCCATTTTTGATGAGGTGAATTAAAGTGTATAAAAAAAGAACGAAGATTATAAGCGCATGAATCTGTGGACTCACTGGCGCCATCTATCATGAGGCAGGGGTACTGTTTGCCTCCCCTAGTGACTGCAGTTTTATGATTAATCTGTGAGCCTAAACACCTTACAGAAATACATTCCATACGTTATGCAGATTATGGAAGGACAGAGCATATAATCAGAGTGTTTGAAAGCATTTTAACTGTGATATACAGAGGGTCAGTGACACAATATTTTCATCGGGTACCAGCAGAGTTCATGGGGGAGGAGACAGTTCTCCTGGAGGCACAGCACAGCGCTGCCTCACGGCGCATCTCCTCCCTGTATTTGAACGGAGCATGCGGAAATTCTGCTATTCTAATTGACAAAAAAAAAAAAAAAACAATATTGGATTCGAACGGAAAATGAGTTTATAGGACATACCAGCTGACAACTATCAACATTTATTATATTTTATAGTTAACTTTTTTTTCTTTTCAAGATTGACAAGGGAGGCTCTGCCTCCCCTGCCTCCTCTGACTGCACGTCACTGACATTTACACTGTGTGACAGTGCATATTTATTTACGTATTCATTTATTATATTTCAGATGTAAGTTGTGACTCCCTGATCCTGCTGTTTGTGTTATGTATGTTTAACCGTGTTTGTAGTAAAATAAGAAAAATAAAGTTTAAAAAGAAAAAACAAAACTGTTGCATTATGCTGTTTCCAATCAATATAATTATTTAATGGAAAAAAACCTAAATTTTTGCTTTCCTGGGTCTCAGAAGGTTAAGATACAAGTTTAATGTACTGGAAATATAAAATATATATGATATTAACCACAAAAATTTTTGGAAAATTTCTACAAACCAAAGTGTGAAGTGTTTAGCTTGACCTGCCTTTGCATTTGATGTAACTTCAACTCTTTTGTTCAGACAATATTAGATTTACTGCATTGATTCTCTTGCATTTTAAACACATCATATTTTTTGCATTGTTTGGGATATTTTTTCATGTAGGAGCTTTTGTTTTTAGAACTGTGTTTTGTTTTTTTTTAATACTTTACACATATTTTCTGTATTTTCTTGTTGTATCACGAGACTGAGAGATAAATATGTAAGTTCATTTCAATCCTGTAAAAACAGCAAAGATAAAGGTCGGCTAAGATTTTCGCACAGCAGTGTATTTTTGCTGTATTATAAAATGTCAAAGCAGAAGAAGCTGCTATTTTCTCAGAACCTATATTAAAATATTTTTCCAAAAGAGCAAAATCAAAATATTTCACTGCTACAAAATGCAAAAAAAAAACCCCAAAAAACCCCAAAAAACAAACAAACAAACCCACAAAAACAAAACAAAACAATACAGACAATAAACACAGCAAATGTTTTACATTTTTCTTTTAAAATAGACTAATTTGGTTATCTGTGCCCTGTCGTGAGCTGTGGTGTAATTGTATGTTCAATTCAGTTCAGTTAATTCAATTTGGTTCAGTTAATTCAATTCAGATCAATTCACCTCAGTTAATTCAATGCAGTTCCGTTAATTCAATGCAGTTCAGTTAATTCAATTTTGCTCAGTTCAATTCAGTTCAGTTGATTCAATTCAGGTTTATTTGTATATTGTCAATCATTGTAACATTTTCCTCCATTCGTTGATTGATTGATTGATTGATTGATTCATTCATTCATGTCAGACCTAGCTAGTGGAGCCAGTTCTATGGCAATATTACCGAAGTGCCAGTTTAACTGAAACTTAATTTTAACGAAGACATTTTTGTAATACCAGGTGATTTCATATAGAACGTGTTTGAACCACAAGAATGTCATTAATAAATAATAAATATTATTAATAATCATGAATTAAGATAAATGCCACCAAGAATGAAATGTAGAAAATTCCTGTGATGAATGAATGTAACATTTTTATAACAATAAACATTTTTCTTTTAAAATATACTAGTTTGGTTATCTGTGCCCTGTAGTGAGCTGTGGAGTAATTGTATGTTCAATTCAACTCAGTCCAGTTCATTCAATTCAGTTCAGTTTGATTAAATTCAGTTAATTCAGTTTAGTTCAATTCAGTCCAATCCATTTCAGTTAATTCAATTCAATTCAGTTCAGGTTTATTTGTGTATTGCCAATCATTGTACCTCATTGCATCTCAAGGTGCTTCACAAATTCAGGTTTCTATTTGCATGAGGACTGAGCACACAGCTGTTATGGATCATTTTCACTGTGGTCTGAAGGGTTTTCAGTGGGATTTCTACTCTGACAAAAAGAAGAAAAACCTAGAAAATGAAGGGTCAAATGCTAAAATCTCGTGTGTAGTCTAAAACCTGGAAAACTGACTTCAAACTCCCCCATCAGTCTGAACTAAGTCTGTACCTCTCACTGTCTTTCTGCTCTGTCAGCAGAGGACGAACCAAAAAGTTTGCAAAAGCTCACAGCACTCACAGTTCTTATTCTCAGAAATAATTCAACAATGCAGCAGGGCAAGCTGATGCAACCAAATGAACTTTATTACCTGAAGGCAAATACTTTGACAGACAGGAACTCCCTGTTACACTGCCAACCAGAAATATACTCTGTGGGCTCATATTTACTGTTAGCACAACCTAAAGTATGTATATAAAACCAGATTTGTAGAAACTCTTATAATGTTTACATCCCAAAAATCAAAGGTTGTAAATCCTAATCTTATTCATCAGAGCTCCAGCTCCTTTTGCCACCAGGGAAATGGCAGTTTTATGGTTGAAAACGCAGTATGAAATGGCTGCAGGTATGGTCCTGGATAATATCAGTGGACTGGTAAAATAAGACTACACAGTAACTATCGTCACACCCATGAATCAGATCAATATCAGAACCCTGAGTGATGGCACCAGTGAATGTAAACATAACTAGGATGCTCCCTCCAATCCAATGTTCAACAGTGACAGCATTTTTAAGCAACAATATGACATCCATGATAACAACAGTATGGGCCTGAAGTGCACTGTAAGCCCGGACTTTGTATTTACTCCAATGCTTTAATTACTAGTGATGTGATGTTCACGGACAAATCGAATCTTTTGAATGGCTCTTTGAAAGGAACGATGGGAACCGAGTCTTTGTAAAGAGCCGTTCATTTTTTTTTAAGGAGGGAGTGTCCGATTGCCTGTCAATTTAGCGTCACTGGGGCATGTCTCATGGCAAGAAGTTAGCAAAAAAAAAAACAACAGTTTGAAGCATGAGGTGAGCATACTGGAGGAGGCGGAGCTGGAAGACTGGTCAAAACTGAGGAAAGTTTGAGAGTGAGTGAGTGACCACCTGTGAGTAATGAGCCAAAGAAAAAGGAGAAGTATTTGGATGCACTTTTTAGAAAGAAAAGATGGGCATGCAACTTGAGAATTGCTCTATATATAGTTCAGGTATTTAAGTAACTGCAGTGATTAATCACTGTTGTTTTGTGCAGTTTTTTTCCGTATGTTGACACACATTTATTGTTCTTGTTTTGAGGAGAATAAAATGTTATTTCATAAGAAAATGTTTTATTTTCTTCTTCATTTTTAGGCTACAGCCGAGTCCACATAATGTACCGTGATGTTTTTTTTGTCAAATTCCAGCATTTGCCTAATGTCACCTCTCATGTCATGTATTTAGCCCACATATTTTAACTAACAGTTCTTTTTTACGGTAAGATAATATTTACTGCTGCGCCAATTAAACACCTTTAAAATATAATGTCAATCATCACACGTAGCCTATTTGGTCATTAAAACATCGGTGTTTCAGAATAATGCAAAAAACATAAGAGCCAGTCTTTTGAACGGCTCTTTTCAGTGAACGGCTCCTGATTGAACGGTTCCCTTCAAAGAGCCAAAAGTCCCATCACTATTAATTACAATGTACTTAAATGATTTAAGTTTTATTACATCACTATAAAATGTTCAGTATATTCTACTAATTTGTAGACATAGTCGAAAGTCTGAAAAAGTTGAAGTTGAATGGACTTAAACCCCTAAGTTTTAGTCATGACCACACCTTTTTATCTCCGCATTGCATTGTGGGTATTGAGCATTTTGTTGAAAAGGTGTTATTTTTCTGTGCAGGGGTTCAGCGGGGTTGGGGTGTTAGTGTTAAGTTTGACTTAATGTGTGTATGGCAATGTTTATTGGCCTTTTTGTGTTTGTTTTTGTATTGTTGTAGAGCTGCACCATGAGTGAGAGCCAGAGGCCGAACAATGAGTTTCCTGTTCAATTATAAGAATTCTTGTGCTGTGAAAATCTTGATGCCCTGCCAAGTTAAAAGCACTTCCTGTACCAGCAAATTACAGTGAGCAGGTCTCCTGCCTGACTTCCATCTATTCTACAATATGTTAAGTTCAATAATTATACAAAGCAATTTACATTGTAAAAGATTTTAATTTAAATCAACTTGGAATTGAGTTCAGTGAACTGATGATATTAAGTTTATAATTCTACAAAGCTATTGACAATGCAACAAATTTTAAGTTAAATTAAATTGGCATTTAGTGTGTTGTACTTAAAATAGCAATTCCATTCAGATCAAGCATTTAAGTTTAATACACTCAAATTTTCATTACTCATTACTTAAATTTTCAAGGCAACCAGTTTACTCAAATTTTTTAAATAAACTCAACTTATCCAGTCTTACAGTGTGAAGGGGAATAAAATGAAACACCTCATGGCAGTTTGATGGCCTTATCCAGTTCTGTAAGTACTAGAATACAAAAAGTAATGGTCGCCAGATGATATTGTTAAAAGGGAAGCAGGTGGTTGCAGATGGATATGGTAGGATATGACAGTTTGTGGATGTACAGGGTGGGGAAGCAAAATTTACAATATTTTGAGGCAGGGATTGAAAGACAGTGTATGACCAATTAGTTTATTGAAAGTCATGAGAATTTATTTGCCACAAGAAAATTGACATAATAGAAAATGTTTTTATTCTATGTGTCCTCCTTCTTTCTCAATAACTGCCTTCACACGCTTCCTGAAACTTGCACAAGTGTTCCTCAAATATTCGGGTGACAACTTCTCCCATTCTTCTTTAATAGTATCTTCCAGACTTTCTCGTAATAGTTTTGCTCATAGTCATTCTCTTCTTTCCATTATAAACAGTCTTTATGGACACTCCAACTATTTTTGAAATCTCCTTTGGTGTGACGAGTGCATTCAGCAAATCACACACTCTTTGACGTTTGCTTTCCTGATTACTCATATGGGCAAAAGTTTCTGAAAAGGTATGGATAATAGTGTTAGGTATGATTATGACATCAATATATGTTTGGTTTCAAAACAATTGACCTAGTGCCTGCTGGGAAAAAACAACTAAATGTTCATTGTAAATTTTGCTTCCCCACCCTGTATACACAGGTAATCAGTTGTTTTGGTGCAAACTGAGGGTAAATTGTATGTATTGAGCATTTTTCTTTACCATTTTTCTAACTTAACCAATGTTTTTGTGCCTAAACCAATCCAAACCTGAGCTATGATGACACTAGTCGCTTTTCCATTGGACATCTGTGCAAAACCTTACAGATATTTACTAAAAGTTGAAAAACAGAAGTGCGTAATGTTGGTTTTTCTATTAAATTATAAATGCGATGATTTGTTTATTTATTATCACAAGATGACACGAGAAGTCATTCCATAAACATGGTGACAAACGTAAATATGGTGTTGATTTCCAGATATATTCATTATTCTTATATATTACCCCTCTATCTCGTATTAAATTAAAAAATGTTTGGGTTTCCTGGTGTGTCCACACATACCGCGACATGTTTCTTCTTCTTCTTCGCTTGTTGTAACGTACGTCAACATCTGTTTTTTTAATTCACCTGACTCTAGTTGTGAAAAAAGGTCTTTCCGTTGCAGTTTTGCTTTATATACCATTTGCGCTACGCCCAAAAAACCACCTCTTGCCAGCGCAAAAACTTTAATTGAAAAATGACTTTTGGTGAAATTTTTATGCGCAAGTTATATTTGCGCAATTTGAGGTCCAATGGAAAAGTGACTATAGACACGGTCTAAATTCAACATCTATATAGTATTTATTTTAGTGCTACCAGCAATATTGTTTTTAATTTTGGATTTTGATGCACAAATGTCCTATTAAGAGTAGAAGGAAATCAACCCATGGTGGTGTTACAGAGTAAGGACTCACTTATACTACTGTAACCCTGTCTCTCAGAAATTATGTTCATATACAACAAAATAATAACTGCACATAATTGTAATTTTAGTCACGCATCACCTGCAGTGGATTTTTATTTCAGCATAATATTTAAGTGTTGCTCCTTAATGTGAAATTTTCAATGCTTTCTAATCTGCTAAAACATCTGCAAACTATGGTCTTGTTCTGGAAAATTATAGCAAAGTTTAGACAAAGGAAGCACTTGGTTAGATTTAGTGTTTTCAGAAATTTTGGCAAAAGTTTCTTAATTGCTGCCATGAAAACAAGGTGATATTGTGAGTTAATTTGTCAGGTGTTTGGTGGAATTGAATACATAATTTGAGAACAAATTACACAGAGGAGCAACATTTTGCTGTATTTACAAACTAGTTTACTTTGTCTGCAGAAATAACCAGAAATGAGCTTCTTCTTTGCTTAAATTTTCAGTTGAGACATAATAAGATAATTCAAATCTTAAAATATGAAGCAATTTGCTAAAAGCTGCCAATTCTATTTTACACTCTGCACAAATTACTGTCAAACACCTCTTACAGATTCTTCAGAATTTACGACTGATTTTAAAGCACAACAACCAAAACAAATCACAAACAAGTAGATCACATAAAACAAACTCTGAATAAAGCAAAAGACAAATTATCTTAACCCATAAAGACCCAGTGTTACTTTTGTGGCAGTTCCCAAATACATTTTTCTCTAGATTTCACTTTTTTTAAAATGACATTATCCTCTATGTTTTGTGTTTTTTCAATGAAAACCATGTATTTCTTGTATTTAATTCACTGATCATGTAGATGTTGATAGAAGCTTCGATTAAAGTTGGGGGTTATTGAATCAGAAACAGAGAAAACTGAAGAAAAAGTGAATTTTTCAGCAAATATATCAATACCTGAACATAAAATCAAGTGTCTCCATCCACTGTCATTTATCAAACTCCAAGGATTCTACTGGTGAATTAATGTTGTAGAAGATGACAGTGGTTCCACGGTAACTACTGAGCCTTTGAATGTCCAAATGGGTCATATCTGATGACCATGAAAAGATGACAAACTGTATTTTACATTAATTATTTACATTTATTGATAAGATTAATGGATCAGAAGTTATTAAATATTTCAGATTAGTTGATGGTTTTGGTCATCAGTTGCTGTTTTAGTCTTTATGGGTTAACCATAGTCAGTATATTCAGATACAACCTCTTTGTAATCAGTAATTTTCTCAGTCACTGTAACAAACTACATTTAAATTTATTTCTCATTTTACAAACTTAACACTATCACATATAACCAGTTACTTCCACAATGACAATGCTTTAAATGTCTTAGGTAAACCCATCCTAAAGCTTTGCTAAACCTCTATTTCCATGGCTTTAAAAGAGTCAACAGTACAGACGATAATCATCAAAACATTTACATATTGTACATATTGTTCTTCTCTTTCAGCAAGCTCCACGTCCTCAGTGTTTGAGTTTCTTTTATCAGTAGCAGAGCAGTTGGTGGCGTGACACCGGGGCATCGCACACCGAGCTGGAATGAGTTATTGATTGTTACTGTTTGAGTGTAGTTGTAGAGGCGTCATCTTTAGGGAAAGGTTCGTGATAGAAAAGTCATGGATTGTCTAGTCTACGTCTAATTCAGATGAATGGCATTTAGGAAAAACATACTTGAGCTGCATCACTGCCACTGTAAGTTAAAAGTGACAAAAATATAGAGGATGTGATATGGTTTGAAAGTAATACTGCAATTTGAGGATGTGGGATGACTTTACGCGTCAAACAGCAGACTGATGTGATTCTGGCCTATACCTAATCCCCGGTACAGTCAATTAACTTTAATTCCTCAGTGAGAGAGACAGCGACAGGGTTTTCCAGTGGTCGGCTAACCTCAGTAATAACTCTTCATTAGTTCAGAGAGGGCTGAATGGGAATGAGAGGATTGCTGTGTGCGATTCTCCCACTGAGCTTAATAACATTGTTCCTGATTCCGGTGATGAATGTCTCGTATATGTCTGCAAGAAATACATGTCATTTATGTTAGAAAGACACTCAGTTAGGATTGTGGAATTTTTTTTGTGCATAGTAAACTGTGTTTCATGACTAGTGTTGTACAAGCTACTTCCAAACTGTAATACATTATACATTACTTGTCACTGTTATTTAAAAGTTATTCCTTAGCTCGGAACTGCAATGAATTACATGACTCCTGTATTACTTTTGAGTTACATACAGACTTTCATCATAAATGGCACATGCACTGTAGACAGTAGAGGCGATTTCTCATAGACTGCAAGGGAAGCTTGGCTTCCCCTAAAATTACAAATATTAAATGGTTAAATATGTACGGTTGTGTTGACATTTCATTGACTACAAATGTGTTAGAACACGTTCATCTCACAGACGAGTTCGTTCAGAATCAGCTTTATCACAAATCAACAGACTCGATGTTGTTCACTTCTCATACATTCCCGTTGCGCTGTTTTCTCATTCGATCTCTGCTCAGTGCATTTGCCCGTAGACGCTCAGCGTCCATGCACTTCAGTGGGACTGAGTGGAACAGTTTTTTTCATTGCCTCAAAACTAGACGGTAATTGGATAAATGCCACAGTGTTGTCCCACCCCCGAGCGCTTAGCATCTCTGGGGGTGAATGGAGCTGTGGGCGGAGCTCAGCTGGGCTGGACACTGGGCTTCCACGAGCTGATTGGAGGATCAGTTGAAAGGCTGAATCCCGTTTGATTGACAGCTATTTTCAGATCTACTCCTTCACTGACACAGTTCAGTTTAATACCGTCATGCATTCTGATTTCTGTGAAATTGAGAGAGAAACCACTACGAAATTACTTGTTCATTTCTTGCACTGTAAATAAAACACACTCATTGTACTTCCTTGTTTCAATTTAACATAATTTCAATGTTTTCTTGTTTAGTGGGTACGATGAGGTTACTGACCATTTTCTTAAAAAGGAACAGAGGGCAGAATTTATGTTTAAATAACTTGACTTTTTTTTTTTTTTTTTTTATGTAAGCTGACAATGAGCTTCCCCTCTCTGAAAGACGAGCAGCCACCACTGGTAGACAGATTTCTTTATCCAGATAGATTTTTTTTAACCACAACTGATAAAGAATTCTGACTAGTCACAGAAACGTTAGCTTACCTTGTCATTACTGATCACAGGGACCATGCTAACTAGCTTCTGTAAAGCAGGGCTAGGGTTAGTAATGAACATACGTCCATCTGGCCGATGTACTGTCTTCTGCCATCTTCACCCATTGGCTGAACACCAACAGGAAATGGAACTTTCCTGATGCTGTTTTGATTCCTTAACCTCCTAAGACCCAGCTATCAGTTTTCTGTCCACATTTGTAGACAAGAGTTTCACAACTTTATTCAAAAAAAAAAAAAAAAAAAAGAAAAGAAAACTGTCCACCGCAAAGGACATTCCATTAAATTTTAAAAACTGCATCTGAAAAAACTGTTGCATCATGATGTTTCCAATATAGGCACTTATTTAATAAAAAACAAAAAAAAAGCTTGTACTTTGCTGACATTTCCTGGGTCTCAGGAGGTTAAAGGTTGTGCTTCCCAACCTTTTTTCCTCGTGACCCCATTTTAACATCACAAATTTCTGGCAACTCCAGACATTCAAAATGGAGACTTTTTTTTTTTTTTTTGGTAAAATGAATTTGTTTTTGATCATGTAATAGTTTGCTATACTATGTTGCAAATAAACATTAATTTTAGATGACATTTAGTTTATATAATGTATATTATTATGGACGGAGGCAGAAAAGCCAGGTGTAGATTACTGCACAAAGTGAGAATTTTATTTTCCTTGGTCAGGATATGTACAGTCAGTCCAGCTTTACAAGGCTGACAATTAATACTGAACAAACAAGAACTCAAACTATGAATTATGAAAGAGCTGCAGCATCTGAAACCGACCACAATGAACATTTTAAAGATAAATAGTACCACAGTGCTTCAGTTTCAGAGTTTGTCATGTCTTTTATGTATCATGATTATCTCTCTCAACTCACATATATTTTTTATTAGTTTTTATTTTATTTTTATTTTTATCAATTCCTAGAAATTTCAGGTGACCCCATGTGAGTTCCCGACCCCAAGGTTGAAAAACACTGCCTTAAAGTGTCACGGTCTTGCTGTTTTTGTTTTTTTGTTTCTTTCTCATTTGAGCAATTAAATTATGGGCAAAAAATGTGTTGTAACAAAGCGCTATTGAACATGTTCTGAGTAAAATATTACTGAAAATTGATTATTAATGCCTTACACTAGTGCATTACAGCAAAATGTAATCTGTTACTGTAATGCATTACTTTTGCAACGCATTTCTCCTGACACTGTTCATGACCATGGACTTAATTTGAACAATAGATCATATAAGATTATAGGCTACCTATCATAACAGGTTTGTGATAACTGACTGAGAATGCTAAGCATAATTTAATAAAACTATTGTCTTGTCACTTTGATCGAGCACTTACTGATAAAACCAATCAATGAAAATATGTATCTGTGGAAAAGCTGCTCCTGAAGCACAAATTATTATATTAGCTCAATTGTGAAGCCTGAAACAAGCCTGCTGTCAATGAATGACTTGAAACTTCCCCTTTTCTCAGCCAAGAGGACAGAAATAGTGTGATGTTGAAGTACTTGCAACTACGAATAGCATCATGTGTAAGAATCAGAATCAACTTTATTGGCCAAGTATGTCATCACATAGGCTACAAGGAATTTGGCTTAGGTTTTTCTTTGCTCACAATGTACAATTTCAGCAGAAACCCAAACACACTTTAACATAGAACTAATATAAACAAACATTCAACTAGAGACGAGGACAACAATGGGTTGAGATTTACCGTGGATTTATATTGTAATATGTACAGAGTGCAAATTGGAATTTCATACAGTGAGTGGATGTGGACAGGGATCTGGTCTATTAAAAATATATGTTTATGTATATGTAAAATATATAAGGTGGACATTATAGAGGAAATATATTCCATGGAAAAATTTACATTTCAACTGAGGATTAAGATGGGAACTTTTAAGTGAAGATGGGAGGAATGGATCATATTCAAGGACAGAAATTCTTGACATCAGATTGAGTATGGAAAAGCAGTCGAATGTGTAAGGAACAACATCCCCCTTGTTGTATTGTGTGCCCCCCCCCCCCCCCCCCCCCCCTTTTTTTTTTTTTTTTAATTTTATTTAGTGTTGTTACTGCATTGTAAAAGTGATTTAAAACATTAAACATTAACATTAAGTATTAAGTATTATATATATTAAGTACATTAAGTATTATATATATTTACACACACAGGGTGGGGAAGCAAAATTTACAATATTTTTAGGCAGGGATTGAAAGACAGTGTATGACCAACTAGTTTATTGAAAGTCATGAGAATTTATTTGCCACAAGAAAATTGACATAATAGAAAATGTTTTTATTCTATGTGTCCTCCTTCTTTCTCAATAACTGCCTTCACACGCTTCCTGAAACTTACGCAAGTGTTCCTCAAGTATTCGGGTGTCAACTTCTCCCATTCTTCTTTAAAAGTATCTTCCAGACTTTCTGGTAATAGTTTTGCTCATAGTCATTCTCTTCTTTCCATTATAAACAGTCTTTATGGACACTCCAACTATTTTTGAAATCTCCTTTGGTGTGACGAGTGCATTCAGCAAATCACACACTCTTTGACGTTTGCTTTCCTGATTACTCATATGGGCAAAAGTTTCTGAAAAGGTATGGATAATAGTGTTAGGTATGATTATGACATCAATATATGTTTGGTTTCAAAACAACTGACGTAGTGCCTGCTGAGAACAAACAATTAAATGTTCATTGTAAATTTTGCTTCCCCACGCTGTATATATAATATAAGGAGAAAAGTTAAACTGCTGGAGGTCAATAATATATTAATAAGATGTTTTACCAGTGAACATTGAGTGTGGACCATGCATAGGAAGTTGTATATATGTAAATGTGACTGAAAAACAGACTTAATTGCTCAGACTTCAATTAAAATGTATCCTGTAACAAATAGCTTACAGACCTATAGCATGTGAAAGGAAATTATTTCATTAATGTTGCAGCATTTGGTCCACAGGTTAGGAACATGAGGCAAATAAAAAAATTGTTCTGAAATGTATTTTAAAGTTAAACAAAAATGTAGTCAACAGCACTGACATAATTAGCTCAGGAAATAAGAAGAAATAGCCAAACATGATCTGCACTGGTTGAACAAACAAGTAACACACAATCTAACCTAGGGATGCAAATTATCGATTAATCCATTAATCATTAGTTGGTTGACCTTATCGATCGATTAACAATTAATTGATAAGCGGCAATTTTCCTGAGAATCTGAACTTCTCTTTCAATAAGGTCTATAAGAATAAAAGCTAAATATTGTTTATATACTTCATGAAAAAAGCAAAAAAGCCTTCCTTAATTATTGATTTTTTTGTACCATTAGGGATACAGTAAAGCCAATGACATTTATGTAGTTTAACAAAATAAATTCTGCAGAGAAATTCAATAAAATAAATGGATCTGAAGAGGGGTAGTTTAGAAGAAATGAGCATTTCTGACTTTGCATCACTACCTGACACAACGGAGCGAGATTACCTATGGCCCGAATCAAGAGCCTGGAGGATTTTTTCTACTTCTGTCTCACTGACCACATAGTCCAGATGACCGTGGACGAGACCAACCTCCAGGGAAAACGCTCCGATCTAATACGACCCACATTTCTGCGTGTATTTAGGCGTGGGTGCACCGCTCCCACAAACAGATGGGTCGGTCTGTGTTTGGCTCCACCATGTCCCTAAAGTGATTCTAACTCATCAACACCATGATCCGGTTCGATGACTGGCTATCCCAGTCGTGGCATTATTCAACTTCAGTGATGAAGCCTAGTTCGGGTAGTGGCGCCCCCTACTGTCGACACCACAAATCCTGCCGTAGAAAAGGGCAGTTAACAACAATGAAAAATTTAATCAAGCAAATCTCATCTCATTTATTTATTCATTCCAATCTAAATGATAGGAAAGGAGCAGGATGAAGAAAACTTATAATACCTGCCCCTTTCTTGAAAAATCTGCTTACATCAGATAGGTTGCTGTTACAGCTATTACAGTAAACAGTTCACATGACAGTCAATGCAAATACAACAAATCCAAAATCTATAAATTAGATTATTTCATTAAATGCTTTTATAAAGTGTCTCTATTCTTTCCTTATACAGCCTCTTAAACTGAAAAATATTTGTACGGCTTTTCTCTTCCATTGCCAAAGAATTCCACATTCTGACACCCACAACAGAAATACACATTTGCCTTACATTAGTCCGAACCCTTTGCTGTTTAAAATTAAACCTCCTTCTATGTTCTTCATCCTGTGATACTAAAACAAATAATCTCTGCAAATTTGTAGGCAAAAGTCTGTTTCTCGCTCTAAACACAATCAGCAATGTCCTTAATTTAGCCAGTTCTTTAAACTTAAACAATCCTGATTTAATAAACAACTCATTTGTATGTTCCCTGAAATTAACATTATACATGATTTTTATTTCTTTTTTGTCATAAAAACAATGGCTTTGTGTTACTCATATATGTGTTGCCCCATACTTCAATACAATAACTCAAATATGACAGAATAAGTGAACAATATAAAATTCTCATTGCTTTATAATCCAACACATCTTTTGCTTTACCCAATACAGAAGTATTTTTAGAAACCTTTTTTTTTTTTTTACATAAGCAATATGTGGCTTCCATGTTAATTTATCATCCACTATTACACCCAAAAAATGAATTTCTGAAACCTTCTCAATCGTAACACTATTAATAGACAATGAAACATGATTTTCCTTTTTTCGGTTTGTGAGTACCATAAACTTAGTTTTATTCCAAATTCTTATCGACAATTAATTGATAGTTGATTAATTGTTTACATCCCTAATCTAACCAGACCCAACACTGAGGTTTTTTGATGAAATTCATCATAATGAAAGGAACAAAACACAACATGACTTACAACAATTGCATCTAGTTTTTTTTTAACTACATATATAACAACTGTGCAAATCCAGGGATTTACTGTACTGTACACATGTTTTACATCATTTGTGATCTGTGTTTACTCTGTGAAGATGTTGGTCAACCGTTTCATTTGACCTAATTTTACTGGGAAATGCTTAATGCATCTGTAAAAAATTGATTAACAAATCACTTGTGATGCTGAAGAATTACCATAAACAGACAAATAAAATTAAATAAAGTACTAACAATAAAAAGTACAAAGTCCATGATGTAGTGTTCTTTGTAGAATAGACTGGTACTCGGGCCATTTAGAAGAATGTGTGTCCGGAAGAAGAGAAAGAAGAAAAGAGAAACGCTCATGTCAGCATGGGAAAGAAATTAAAAGACAATTTTTACTGTTTTCATGCTGGTGATATGGTCATTTACTAAATCACATGCAGAACAAGATGCATCATTGAGATGTCACCCTCCATTGGTGTCGCTGTCATTTGCTCAGAACTAGATATAAGCATAATGACAAGAACTGGCTTATTTGTGTTGTCTGACTTGTGAGACGGGATATTTTATATATTCTCCAGCGTAATCATGTGTTCCTTATGGAACAACAAAGTAGTTTAACCTTTTAAAATCTGCCTGGGATTCTCTCAAATCCTGCTGGTTCTGATCCAACAGTACAGAGTGTTGCTGAAATCCCTTCTTTGGCCAGTAATTGCAAGTGCAGAAACAGTGATGTGTTTGAGTGAGTTGAGTATTGCGCTCAGTTCCATCAGCAACTATGTAATTTCTTAATACCCTTAAGCAAGGCACTTAACCTGCCAGCTGTTCCAAAAGCGGCAGAATTTGTTTGAACCTCATTGTGTGTATATGGAGAGAGTGTGATTGTAGCAGCGCTGCCAAAATGTGTGTTTACATGTTTGTTTTCATCCTTCTCTTTGTATACAAAGGCTCGGGCGGGTTTCCAAGAGCGTGGAGGCAGGTCAAAGAGGGCGACAGTGCAGATGTTTTTTTCTGTTCTCTTTCAACTTGAAAAACCTGATTATGTCCTGTGGCCTTTGCGCTTTTCGTTGCACATCTAAAGGACTACAAAGCAGATATCGGACAGCTATGGCTTTAATACTGCAAAGCACAGCACACCCATGAGACAACTGGAAAACGACTCCACCTAAAACCTCTACAGCTCATGCAGTGGACTCTCCCTCATGTCAGTTTCAGCGGTTTCCCTAGAGACTCCATCTAAAATCAGTCACTCTGCAGGGCTGGAACAAAATGGAGTCAACCACTTCTGCACTATTATTTATAGATGGCCCTGTGATCATGCTCAGCTGCAGCAACAGCGGCGTCACTCAAAACCAGGTCACTGCATATGTATATGTTCATGTGTTTTCATTGACGTTGTTGTTAATGAGCTCAGGCAGGAAGACGTGCACTTAAGTCACCACCTGGGCCGCCGTGTGATGCTCAGGGATACAGTAAGACCAAGTGAGCACCAGAAAACACAGATGGAGCATCAAAGCATTTAAGGAATGGGGATATAGAGATGATGGATCCATTCAGTGCTCTTGACTTGATCTTGTCTATGAAACATATAATGGCAAAATGCACGTAAAGGGCAGTTTATCACATTCAGGGGTCGTTTTAGGTCTAGATCACATCAAAAATATGCTAACACCCCACAGAGCTGTGCACACATGAAACTGTTACCTATGCACAGTTATATTACAACTAGTGTGTTGACCCATGTGGAACCATGGGTTTTAGATCCTCTGATACAGTTCATTCCTTTACTTTCGTGGTAAATTCCACTGGGATTTTCAGTTGTGTAACCTCTCAGCTGGCATGTCTGTTTCTGCACATGAAATCTGACCCCATGGCAACGTGGCACTATTGTTTATCTGTTGCAGGTAACACACTTCAATTCTATGATTCTATGATTCTATGGCTATTGTAAGGCTGTTGTATTCCAAAATTACTAATATATCCCAAAAATATTGGTCCTATCATCTTTACCGTTTTCACTCGTCTCTTCCTTGACCAAAAATACATAAATATACTAAACTGCAGCAGTCAGCTCTTTCCGGATTTTGTGTGATGCCCAAAACACACAGAGTCCATTCCCTTATAATAGAGGAAATGTTGTACTGCTCACTCAGTCAGAGTAGCTTTTAACAATGCATTCCGTATTATACTTGGTCTTTATCATAGCTGTAATGCTAGTGGTATGTTCTGTTTTAATAATGTTCGCTCTTATGAGATGTTATGGAAAGCAGTTTTGAATTTTATACTGCATTTAAGTCACTCTAGAAACGTTGTGATTTTTAAAATTGTTAACTCTGACTTTTATGCAGATTCTACACTTGTTAAACACTGGCACCAGCATCTTTATACTTGTTACTGAAGAGAGACTGTGTGCATGTGTGTTGTTTATGTATATATCTATAGCTATTATTTATTTATTTATTTATTTATTTATTTATTTATTTATTTATTTATTTATTTAATGTTTATTATACTCTATGAACTGTAATTATTTACATGTCTGCTACAAATAAATAAATGAAATGAAATTATTAATAATAATAATAATAATAATAATAATAATAATAATAATAATAATAATAATAATAATAACAATAACAATAACAATAATAATAATAGTGTTTAGAATGAAACGTTCTGGAATTGTGCCAGAGACGCTCATGTATTGGATGGTAGATGCAGATGCAGATGCAGTATAGAATATATTCATGCCATTGGGTGGGCTGGGAGATTTATGTGATCACTAGAGGGAGTAGTGAGTCACTCTATCAGCCTCCAATAGCGAGGAAAATGAATACCATGGGGCTTTTGACCAAAGCATCAGAAAGTGACCAGATAAGATGAGAACCCCTAAGAAACAACTTTTATAGTAAAGAAACTGACAAAGTGATAAAAGCTAGAATCGCTGTTGTTTTCAGCACTGGATACAGCTCTAAATGGAAAAAAAAAAGTTTGGTGCTAAAATAATAATAATAATAATAATAATAATAATAATAATAGTCGTCATCATTGTCATTGTAGATGGCAGTAATGCGCCATCATCTGTTTTGCCAGCCACTGTTAAGAGGAAGAACAAGAATGCCTAGTTCACACATATACAGGCCTTTCTTCAGCTTCATTCTCAAAGCCAAAAAAATTATATATAAAAAAAGAAACATCCACACAAGCACTGTTGAAAAAAAAAAAAAATCTCCATCCATAGTAAAATGTAAAAACACATCTGAAGTACTGCCAACAGCATGCGAAACCAACTGTGTCGAGGGAGTGTTGGAGATGTACCAGTGCCCTCCGTAGGGAATTCTGATGCCTTGATTGTGACTATACTGTATATTTACATATAAACATATAGAAACTTTTCTCTTTCCATATGGCAAGGCATTGAAACAGAGCTTCTACATATTCAGAAAGCCTTCCAAATGGTCAGTTAGTGCGATAGCATTTGAACAGAAGGGAGAAAAAAAAAACAACTATAAAAATCCTCCTTTTAGAAAACATTAAAATTACTGTGTTGAAAATTATAAAGAACAAATTAAACTGGTTTGAAAATTCATATCTTATTTTATATCGAATTTGCATATATTAGGACATTATTTATAATTTTACCCATGATGATAATGTGTAACACTGAAATACAACACTGTACATAATTGGCCAGTTGTATGGATCTTCTCGATATGGTGTTTATTTCCTTATTTATGGAGCAGAGTATTGTGTCAAACAACCAAAACTGATGAATTTGGGATAAACACATAAGAGAACCACCATGCAACTGTATCATTTATAATTACAGTCAAAAGCCTGCTTCATCATTAAGGTGGTAAAAGTCAATATCTGCTGTGACCTGGGTTCAAACCGGGGTTGCTGCAGCCACAACACAGAGTACTAACCACTTTACGATCACAGCACAGTACAGCTGGACAGAAAGTACCGTTACATGACTCTGAACCATCCATGAAGTAGGATTAGACATTTGCTGTGTTTTCCAATTTAGTGATGTGTTTTTTAATAGTCTACCTTTACTTTATCACTATCTCTATAATTCTTGTTTATCTATTTTGCCTTTAAAATCACTTTGTTATAATGGCAGGAAAAATACAGAAAATGATCCTAATTTTTCATTAAGACAGATGTGTTCAGACTCTGCCAGATGGAGTCCTTTTCAAACTGACATGCACATGTGTAGTAGTCAGTATTGCAACTCAAAGTATTCACAGCAAATGTTTATAATAATTTTGGATCATCAATGGATGCACATTAATACATGCACCAGGATTGTATAGTGGTTAGTACTCTGCGTTGTGGTCGTAGCAACCCTGGTTCAAATCTGGGTCATGGCAGATTTGGACCTTTGTCTTACAGATGAGATATTCATTTATTAATCCCACAAGGGAAATTTCAAATTTACAGCAGCAAGAGTGGAGCACAAACAAAGCAAAAAAGAGCAAAATCAAAAATGAAGACGAATAATAAAAAAAAAAGCTATAAATACTATTTACAGCTGTGCACATGCTGAATATGCCACAGGTTGGATGGGGGAGATACTCATGCGTACACCTATATTAACATATCTACACACATATATACAGACATTGTACAGATTATACATATGAGTTTGGTTTATTGCACAGATTATTTGGAGCAGTTTCTGTTGTGAAGCCTGACAGCTACAGGACGGATAGACATTAACGTGGTCCTATAATGGTTAAAAAGATTTACAAAGAAGATGGCCATTATAGTAACCTTAAAAATCTTAAAAAATGTGTCATCTGTGATTAAAGATATATAGTCATGCTATATATATTACATTATAACATGCAAAACTGTACATATTAGCATAAAGCAGTGTTTCTCAAAAAGTGGGGCGGGCCGCCCCGGGGGGGGGCATGGAATCATTCCTAGGTGTTTATTTTTTCTTCAGGTTAGAACATGTAGCAGGTGGAACTAATGTTTTAGCGTTGGAGCATTCTGGACTCATTTTAGGGACGTACAACAAACAAATCTACTGCCATGGTGATCTTACACTAGACCAGACAAAGAGTTTAGGTTTGGAGAGTGGACAAGGATTGGACTGGAAAAGAAAAATGTGCAATGTTTCTGTTTTTGCACAGTTTGTACAGTTTGCACTTTGATGTTCTGAGATGTGCAACGTAAACGGGCTCATTGCAGCCACTGATATTGTTAAAATGTTCATCTTTGTTACCAAAATGTGTTTGTTGTTCTAAAAAAAATTTTTTTACCTTATTGTCATAGTTTTAAGATAATTACACGTTTCCTATTTTTATTTTGAAAAATAATGTCTCAGGTAGCAGTCTTGTTGAGTTCATTTGTATTGTTCAATCAAAAATCTACGTTATTTTTAATTTGCACAACAAATTATTCTAGGAAAAGCAAAAAGTATTTTTACGATATTGATGTTTCTTTCAATAAAAGTAATAATTGCACCACAGGTACAATGTTGTTGGAGTTGAGGGGGGCTTGGAGATTTTTCGTGCTCCAAAGGGGGGCCCGACAGAAAAAGACTGAGAACCACTGGCATAAAGTAATCATAACTCATAAAGCAAAGTATGGATTTACATAATTTTTGTGAAATAATCAAACGACCAATCAAATACCGATGAATGATGATGATGATGATGATGGCTATACCTTCTCTGAAATCCACACATGTAAATAAATTTGTGTTTCCAATTAGAAGCCCCTTACATTTACAGCTACAGCTGCATTTTAGCAAAGAAGCATCAGTTCCCCTCATTTCCCTACATAAGTGATATCATAAGATGTTGTTTTTTAAATGATATCCAGTATCCAGTCTGTGATAATTATAATAGAGTTGGCATCAGAATCTGATTTATTTCCAAAGTTTCACCGGAAATTTGCTTTGGCCTACAGGTGCTGCATTAACAGTAGATTTAACGGACATATTGTATGGACAGTGAATTACTGAAAATGTGAACAAGCAATTTATTTACTTAAATGGATACTGGAAATGTTAAATTTGCTCTACAGGGGTTCAGTGTGTGATGTTTATTGATATCTAGTAGTGAAGTCACAGATTGCAACCAAATGAATAAGAACACTGAAGTTTCTTGTTAAAGTCAGACATAGAATGTAATACTTTGTGATTTTCATTTTTGAAAAGTGCTTTATAAATAAACTTACTAAAGTCAGAGTCTGTCTTGTCTCTTCTGGGATTTTTAGATAAAATTTTTAGACTAAATCTGGTCTACACTCAAACATAGCAGGTGATGGTAAAGCATCTTAACGTTGACTACACAGTATAAAATGTAAATAAGAGGAAGTCAGTTCTGAGTGATCATAGATGTATAGTAGAAAAACAAGGTGGGCTCTATGGAGATGCAACCTTCTTCCTTTGTAAATATAAATGGCACATTCTAACGTAACAAAAAAAAACCAAACAAACTCATTTTTGTTTACTTGTATACTAATAAAAACACATTATATGAAACAGAATATTACATTCTATTTCTGCGATTATAAATTCAGGACAGTGTGCCTTTAAATGTCTGTAACTTCTTGTATTAATGCTGTTTATTTTACTGTTACGGTGGAATAGTGTGGGACAAGGCAACTGTCAAATTTTCATCAATGATCACTAGGATGAAAATTAATTAGTGGGACAGGTAGCTAGAAAACATCATCTGTGCATGGTGGCCTACTGTCACTGATATTTTGCTAATTAGCTGTTTGAAGGCAACAGACTTAACCATTCACACATTTCTTGTCTTCAACAACATTCCTGTAATTAGTCTGTTCAATTCTGATAGCTCGCAGACTACAGATGAATTCTTTAGTTTCAACTCCTCTCTGCACTGCAGTGCGTTGCGATTAGCATATAGACATATATTACTGTGTTATGTCTGTGTTTCAGGTCGAAAAGCTCATATAGGTGAAACTACTGACTGAGCTATCTACGCACAATAAGATCGTGTTAGTGAATAAACAGGAAATAGGCTCAGTTTGTTTGCTTTTTTTCCACAAATGACAAATAATGATGCTATTTGCATTTCTGTAATTATAATTTTGTTAATTTGTGATGAATTTGGAAAAGTAACCAGTAAAGCTTTACCACTTTCAACTTTTTTTTTTATATTGACAGTTTTGGTTCAATAATAACTACCTATAACTTTAAAAACCCTCAATGGTGCTGAAAAAGGAAATGTGTTTTCCGTCTAGAGAACTTTTAAGGAAAGTGTTTTGCAGAGAAATGCAGAGGTGAAAAGATGTATGAAATGTTTTATTCCAGCAGATATACTGTTAACTCAGCTGTTTACCCTGGAGCTGGAGTAACAGCAGTCGGCTAAAAATGGTTCTCTACTTTGCAGAGGCAAACTTATTGTTATTGTTATTTTTATTATTCTCTTATGTACAGCTTTCATAACCAAAGTTGCAAACAAATATATCACATACTGTACATTATGGATCTTGATATTGTTTGTAGATATTGTACACTGTTGATTGTGTCTCCTTGCATGAATATATTCAGTTGGATTCGAGCGCTTGAACCAGGGTTCAATATTTCAAACTCAAAATATGTACAGCTGACTTTCTTCTATCTATGAATATTAATCTTATGTTTTGTAGAGACAGTACCTGCTCCATTTGCATTTAGTGTCTCAGTTTAAGCTGCATAGTTTGACCTTTAATGTGGTTTTTAATATATTTTTTCTCCTATGGAACTTAGAGACAAACACCCCCAGTCTTTGTTAGTGTCACTTAAATTCAACCTGTGTTATCTTCAGGACTGTGTTGTCACTTCTTATCTTCTGTTTTGCTCCTGGTGATCAGCAGAGTTGGGTCGAGCAAGTCTCTGCCAGACTATATCTCCTGAATGCCATGACTGTATTGTCTGCACAGGCACGAAAGCCCTTGTCATGAGTGTGCATCAACAGCTGCTCAAAATGCACCCTGTGATGAAAAAGCACCGGAGCCCTGCTGTGGGGATACAGGTCTGAGGTTTAAGCACGACTAAAACAGGTGCTGCACACAACTGAAACATGATCTATGGTCTCTTTTAGTTAAGGTTGCACCTACTTTAATCTTCACTGTGCACTAGCATCACTGTGCTATTATTATTTAGACCCAACTTAACCCATAAAGACCCAGTGTTACTTTTGTGGCAGTTCCCGAATGACTTTTTCTCCCTGGTCAACCTCTCTTTAGTAATTTATCACCATCTGTATTTTGGATTTTTCTCTGTAAATTATGTATTTTTCTATACTTAATTTATTGTATTTAATTTGGCTAAATGTAATTCAAAGGTTATCATCTCAAAACAGAAAGAAATGGGGGAAAAAAAGCAACTTTTTCAGCAAAGATATCAATAACTGAATGTCAAAACAAGCATCTCCATCCACTGTCGTTCGTCAAAATATGTGGTTTTACTGGTGAATTGATGTTGTAGAAGATGACGGTGTTTCCACGTTCACTACGGAGCCTCTGAACGTCCAAATGGGTCATATCTGATGAACATGAAAAGATGACAAACTGCATTTTACACCAATTATTTAGTGGATCAACAGATATTAAACACATTAGATCAGTAGATGCCTTTGGTTACCAGTGGAGGTTTGGGTCTTTATGGGTTAATTATATTATTCATTTCATTTGTCACTGAAGTAATGCTAATATGTGTTTATGGTTAATCCTTCTATTTTTTGTCAACTTTTGCTTAACCCATAAAGACCCAAACAGCCAGTGGCGACCAAAAGCATCTAATCTAAATGTTTCATACCTGTTGATCCACTAATCATATCAATACATGTAAATAATTGGTGTAAAATACAGTTTGTCATCTTTTCATGGTCATCAGATATGACCCATTTGGACGTTCAGAGGCTCCGTAGTGAATGTGGGAACACCATCATCTTCTACAACATGATTCACTAGTAAAACCCATGGAGTTGGATCAATGACAGTGGATGGAGATACTTGTTTTTATGATCAGTTAATGATATCTTTGCTGAAAAAGTCACTTTTTCTTCCGTTTTCTCTGTTTCTGATATAATAACCCTCAACTTTAATCTAAGTTTTAATGAACATCTGCATGATCAGTAAATGAAACATAGGAAAATACATGGTTTACACTGAAAAAATGCAAAATAAGGAAGATAATCTTACAATCATTGGTGATAAATCACTTAAGAAAGGTTAAATATAGAGAAAAAATCATTTTGGAACTACCACAAAAGTACCACTGGGTCTTTATGGACTAAGTTGATCAGAAACACACACATTAATGATTCAATAATGGGGTTAGGATTTCAGTACAGAGGATAATATTAGAACAGTATTAGAATAAATGGTCATCAATCACATAAGAAAATTAAATATAGAGAAAAAAATATTTTGGAACTGCCACAAGAGTAGCATTAGGTCTTGGTGGGTTAAGAAAAGTTTTTTATGTGGTAGTAATCAATGGGAATCCTAAATAAAGAATCCTGAAAACGTAAATACAGAGGAGAAATGCCTTTATCATATCTTTCTCTAAATGCAACATACAGAATTACGACTATAATTACCTAACAATTATGACAAACTGAATCATAGAAGCACAAAAAACACAGAAAACAGAACATGTAAAAGAGCCAGGTCTTATGAATCTGGTATGTTTTTTTTTTTTTGAACTTCTTTTTATTTAGATTTCATGTATGTAGCCATACAGTGCATTGTAACAAATCATTATATAACAGAAATATATGTGTATACATACACACACACACACACACACACACACACACACACACACACACATATATATATATATATATATATATATATATATATATATATATATATATATGTACATCTCAGTCTTAATGGGGGTAGTAGTCCATGGTTGTTTCAAGTCCAAGGCCGCAGGGACCAGAATATTCAGGAGAGATCAACATCAACCTTTAAAATACAACATGGTAGAACCTTGACATTCTTTCAGAATCTGAGATTGAACAAAATAGAAATCCACAACAGCAACAACAATGAAAAGCAACAACGCTTACATCAAATTAAAATGTGACTTAATGTGGGTCCAGTTGTTCATAAATATTTCTCTTTTCATTTGTAACACTGCAGTGGTATATTCCATGTTGTACACATCCTGAATTCTATCCCTCCATTGGACTATTGTGGGGGGTTGTGGCTTTAACCAGGAGGTTGTTATTACTTTGTTTGCAATCAATAAAAGTATTCTAAGCAGTTTTGTTTGACTGTTTTCCTGAAGATCCTCAGGTATTAGGCCCAGTATAAAATGTGATGGTTTCATTGGTAGGTTTATGGACAAACATGCTTTTATTTCTCGTTGAATACTTTTCCAATAATCTGATAATTTTGGACAATCCCAAAATATGTGTATGGTCTCCTACCAAGCCACAACTCCTCCAACACAAAGATGAGGTATTGCTCCATCTCGATGTTATACGAGGCGTTCTGAAGTATCTCATTTTTAGCTTCCATCCGTATTCCCTCCAATTAGGACTATTTGTTGTTTTATGTCCCTCTTCAAATGAAGTTTCCCATTGTTCATCAGAAATTATTATGTTCATCTCTAGTTCCCATTTGAATCTGGTATTTTTTATATAAACTCTGGTATATGTATGGTATTTGTATATATTAAATAATATCTCACAACTGAAGCTTCTCAGATGTCAGGAAAAAAGCAGATTATGCCGACAGTAAATTATCTGAGGATTGTCTTTGGTCTAAATTATTTTTTCAAGTTGCAGGAATGATAGATCACACACTCGTAAGCTCCCTGATTCTGAAGCGTCTGATATCCAATAAAGTCTTTGATAGTAACACATGCAGTGCTTCAAAGTCAAAACAATCCTGTAAAAAATGTTCTGAAAATATATTGCATTACATTTCAAGTATCTCAGCATCAGAATCATTTTCTAAAAACAATATCTAAATTAAGCCCTACTTGCCAGGGACTAATAGTGTCATCTGATTTTTATGTGTGTTTTGTCGCACATTCACACAGGTCTGGCAAAATCTGTTACTACCTCAAAATGTGCGGATGTTATCCCCCAGATACAATGTCAAAATTCTCACTCTTACTATTCCGACTACCTCATACTAACTGTTGAGCTTGTTGAAAGCTAGCAAAATGTGCCTCACCACATGCTGCCATGCATGTCATCCATCACATCATGTTCTGAAATGGAACTTTTCTGATGGATTTGAGTTGCTCTTCCTGCAAATGGATCCCCATGCTGTGTAGCAACATGAGCCCCCCAAATTCATACCCAAGATGCTGTCAAAACTTTAGAAATGCAAATGATAATTCCATTATGCTCAGCTGGGAAAAAGACAGCATAAAGTAACGATGAAAAAGACGGCAAATCATCAACATAGTGATTGACACAGGACTAATATTATCTCATGACCTTTGTGTTTGGTAGATCAGTTAGATAACAGACTATGACCACCTGTGACTGAAGGTGAATAAGAGTTAATGACCAATGAAATAAAAATAAACAAGTGATGCCAGGCACAACAAACCCTGCTCCTTGCACGTTTTGTAGCTTCTTTTGGTGTCGATCCAGCAGTTGTCATCATGTCTATGCTTGTGGTGATGTCAGCATATCAACTGCCTCTGTATACATGCCAAATATGAAGTAAATTGAAACAAAATTGATGTTTTTATAGACATTTGAAATTTTCATCCCTTATAAGTAAATGGGGAAAAAAAAAAGATTTAAAAATTCATACAAAATTTGAACTTTGACCTACTTTTCCCAAAATGTAATCACATCTATTCTGGGTCACTGGCAACTTATAAACCCAATTTGGTATGAATTCAACCAGTAGTTTTGCTGCTAAAGTGTTAACAAACAAAGAAGCAAAGAAACAAACCGAAGGCAAAAACAATACCCCTCGTTTCCCCTATAGGGGACGGAGTAATAAAGCCCACAATGGTTAAAACAAACAGGTTTTTAGTGGCCACCGCAGGGGAGGGTGAGGTGAGGGTTATTCCCTTGCTTGTAACCTGCATCTTTACAATTATATGCAACAGACTAAGCATTTAATCAAATAAGACCCTAATTTTGATATACCACATTATTATTATTATTATTATTATTATTATTATTATTATTTTTATTACTACTACTACTACTACTACTACTACTACTACTACTAATAATAATAATAATTATAATAATAATATGGGCAACATGGTGGTGCAGTGGTTAGCACTTGTGCCTCACAGCAAGAGGGTTTTGGGTTCGATTCCAACACCAGTCAATGGGGGTGGGACCTTTCTGTGCGGAGTTTGCATGTTCTCTCCGTGTCTGCGTGGGTTCTCTCTGGGTACTCCAGCTTCCTCCCACCATCCAAACACATGCACTAATAGGTTAATTGGTTAATCTAAATTGCCCATAGGTGTGAATGTGAGAGTGATTGTTTGTCTCGATATGTTCAGCCCTGCGATGAACTGGCAACTTGTCCAGGGTGTACCCCGCCTTCGCCCCTATGTAGCTGCGATAGGCTCCAAGCGACCCCCGTGACCCTAGTGAGGATAAAGCGGGCTCAGATAATGAATGAATGAATGAATGAATGTATAATAATAATAATAGTAATGGATTTAGAATGAAGAATTCTGAAATTATGTCGAAGATGCTCGTGTACTGGATGATAGATGCAGCTGCAATGAATATTATCATACCAATGGACAGGGGGATTAATGTCACCACTAGAGGGAGTTGTGAGTCACTCTGCCGGTCTCCCATGGTGAGGAAATCTAACACCACGAGGACTTTGACCCAAGCATCAGAAAGTGACCAGATGGAAGGAGAACCACTAAGAAACAACTGTTATAGTAAAGAAAGAGACAAAGTGAAAAAAGCAGAATCACTGTTTTTTTCACTAGTGGACACAGCTCTAAATGAAAAAAAAAAAAGGAGTTTGATGCTGAAATCACAACATTTTTTCTGCACGGGTGAGTTTGATATGAGGCTTATGAAGGTATAAAGTTAGTGTATTATGATGTTATTTTCTTTGTTAAGTTGCTGTTTGTTGCATCACAGTTCAGACTAAATGGTGACAGTTCTGAACTTATTTGAACAATTCCAAACAGATCTTTAGTGCAGCTATTGACAACACAAACTGCACAGAAAACAGGTGAGCTGAGGATTTACTGTGGCTATTTTCTGTCTAAAACCAGAACTAAGCTAACGGAGCTATAATGTAAACTATCAGCTGATGCAACACATGAAAATTATAAGACACTGTAATTTTGACCGACTGTAAAAATAAGCAGCTATGAGTTTTAGTGTAAAGACGACAAATTGATGATGTAAACAGAAAGCTTGAATTTTTATTCAGTGAGTGATTCAGTCTGTGGATACATAGCATTAATTAGTTGGTGGTTTTGGTGGTCTTAAGTGTGTCCTGGTGCGTGACTTCCCCCTGCTGTTAAGTGTTTGGAATATCAATAGTACACAAAACCCCTTTTAATTCCAGCTCTACGTCCCTTGTGGGATCTGTTGACCATAAGACATGATTATTTGTATTCGCCTTGTGGGAAAATACACAATATCCCACACGTCCTCATCTTTTTCTGGTTCTCTGCTTCTGTTTACATCCAGCTAACGTCTTGTGGTCAGCACATCACACCTCTGGCACTAAAAAAAACCCAAAACCATGGAGAGTTGTAATATTTTTGTATGCAGCACCACATCCAACTGGACATGTATACAGCAACTCTGAGAAAGAAAAAAAAAACATACATGAAAGCTAGAGAGTCTCTTCCCTCCCTTTCCAGTCTGAACATGTACAACGCTTTTTATTCCCTGAGCTCAGTCCTCTGCTTTTGATCCTGTCAGCTCTACGCGGCTCTCTTGGACGGGTCACCGGATGAGAGCTTTGGGCCTGGCTTCTCCACAGGGAAGAAATCTGGACCTCAAAGAGAGGTCAGAAAGAGAAACTCAAACCCCGGGTCCTTGGGGAGAGGAGGCAGACTGCTTATCTGGGGCTTATCAAGCTATGGAGGGTTATATGCACAGTCAGGCCTCCGAGAATTGGTATTAAAACTGAGGAGGTAAGAGAGAGAGAGAGAGAGAGCGAAAAGGAAAGATGAGGGAGTGATGGGTCAATAAGGAGGGGTGGGGTCTCTGAAGGAGACAGAAAAGGGGATTAGTTTTAGATTAGATGAGCTTCATTGTCATCAATCCAGAAATTTCTTTGTCTTTTTAATCAGCTTCCTGCTCTCCTTCTCAAAACAGAGTCACCGAACAAGAGACAATTGTTAGGATAAGATTTAATTTTACTCCAGGACTATAAACACTTTAGGGGCTATTTAATTTTCATTAGAGAACCTGATGCTCATCAACAAATCCAATGTGTTTGTGGAGAATCTAAGGGACTCAGTAGCTCAAACTGGCACTTATTTAATTTAAAGTCTGGGTGCAAGTCTGATGATTCTACATGTTTTTCTCACTCTGGTCCCAAAAATACAGATGCACTGCAAAATATCATACAGATGTGGAATAAAATCAGGTTTGGGTTTTAGTTTGTACTGCAAAGGTTCAATACGGTGTTGCATGTTCAGCACCCCCAGGACCCTCACAAGGACCAAACGGATCAGAAAATGGATGGATGAATGGATGGATGGATGGATGATGGGAAGATGAGAAAGTCACAACAGAACTTGGTTTTAAAATGAACTCACTTAATTATCCCTTTAAGGAAATTTGGTTTCTGAATTTTAACCATCTTAATACACACACAGTACCTAGCATTAGCATTACACATTGCATATATGTCACTTTAATTCAGTAACTTCTATTACCTGTTTAACTTCACTGTTGCACCTTTATTGTCTATTTAACCCTTTCATGCATGATTTATGAGAACCTTATTCAAGACTTTTTTTTCCAGTGTGTTTTAATTCCTCTTTAGGCATTAAAAAAACAATATGATTGAACATTTTTTTATGAAGCTATTTTTCATGGAGTTACAAAAATATCCACTCAGCTGGACACCATGTTTTTGAAGCAAAGACACATGCATTTACCGACTGAAACTATGAAATACATTTTTTTAAGGCTGCTAATGTGATGTTTCCTCACATTTTTAACATACTATGATGCTCGTTATTTCTCACTCAGATAATATGCAAACAAAAAAACAATTTTTTGTTGAAAAAAAACAAAAAAAACAACAAAAAACATGTTAATTACAGTGTAATAACAATTAGCAGTTCATTTACATTCAAATATTTTACTGCAGATCAGGTTTATCAAGAACAGGAAAGTTACAGTAATGGTATGAATTACAATGTATGAGATGATGCATAAGGGTCAAAGCACAGTATTCGAAATCTCTCTGACGGGACATTTTAGAGACAATTTGACAGATTAGTGTTGCTAAATGACCCACAGTTTTACTTTTAAATTCATTTTTGCTTTAGTTGGACCAAAAGGGATTATCCAAAACAAGGAGCTACTTTATATTGAAATGAATATTGGAATGGTAATCAATTAAAGTTCGCTCTCTGACAGGACATGACTGTGTTTTGACCAATAAGCGTCCGCTGTGTTGGCTGATATACGTAATATAAGTAAAACAACAAAATCCGAGAATATACAACTGTAGTGACCATTATGCATGAAAGGGTTAATGTCTCTTCAACCCCCTGCTGCTTATTGTTATATTCTTTGTTTATAGTCATATTGCTTATTGTTTATAGCATAGTTATACCCTACTCTATTTTTTGTATACATTTTTTTTTTATACTATGTTGATTTTGCACCGTCTGTGGGGCTTTAGAGTTCTGTAATTTTAGTTTTCTGTATGCAATGGACATATGGCAAAACTAACACTAAACTGACACTGACTTTGACTGTATGAAAATAAAACATACCTGTTGCAGCAGGATTGTCATTAGCAATTAGTATTAGCACCATAGCACATACTGAACGTGCACAGGAACCAACTCTAGATCTGCATTAGGATCATGGTCAAGGGTCCTAATGTATATTCTATTGCAAGTATATACTAATGAAAAAGTGGGTGAAGCTACTTTGATGACAAATAGTTGTTGCACTGCTGTATTTAGGCTGGAGTTCTGTAACAGAGGTAGACCTGGATCAGTGTTTTCATTCTGAAGTGCTGGGTGTGGTGTGTAAGTGGGCCATGGGTTGGTAGTTGATAGTGATTATAAACTGGTGTAACTCCCCCCCACCTATGGTTGAATTCAAAGAGCTGCTGAAAGTATTTCATCCTCTAACTGCTCTGCACCACTCTATCTTTAGCTCATGCTTTGTTTTGCTTGGCTTGTCATTAGTTTTGTTTCATTGTTGTAGTTAATACTGAGAATTTGCATTGGTTTAATTTATGATAGATAGATAGATAGATAGATAGATAGATAGATAGATAGATAGATAGATAGATAGATAGATAGATAGATAGATAGATAGATAGATAGATAGATAGATAGATAGATAGATAGATAGATATGTAACCGGTGGTATCGGACTCTATGTTGTGTTCTTTTTCTTTTAATGATGAGACCTGCACGTATGTCCTTGGAGGCAGTCTCCGTTTATTATTCTGACAAAATGATAAAACATAACAACCTCCGGTCAGCAATCCCCATGTAAAACACTCCTCTCCCACAGAAAACCGGAACAAAAGGGCCAAAATACATTGAATTATTAAAACAAAATACAGCATATCTGACAAAATGATAAAACATAACAACCTCCGGTCAGCAATCCCCATGTAAAACACTCCTGCACAAACCAAATAATAAAGAAATATGTTTAAATACATTATAAGTGCCTAATACAGCCTAAACTAGCTGGTTCATGTAAAAAAATTAAATTAACAAAGGTTAAACCAAAAGTTTCTATGAACTACACGGCTGCTTACCTCTCCCACAGAAAACAGGAACAAAAGGGAGGAGGCAAAGGTGCGAAAACTCAAGTGATAGTGCGCAGCGTCACACTGTAAACCGTTCGATGGGGAACAGACCAAAACAAAAAGTTCCACACACACTGATCCTGAGGCCCACAATGTCAGGTACTAAACCAAAAGAAATCAAAATAAAATGAACAGATTTTATGTAATTACAACAATACACAATACAATATGCATACCCACAGTGCTGCTAAATAATTGACCCTGTTACAGATACATAGATAGATAGATGGATAGATGATGGTAATACTACTACTACTACTACTACTACTACTACTACTACTACTAATAATAATAATAATAATAATAATAATACATTTTATTTATAAGCGCCTTTCAAGACACCCAAGGACACTGTACAACAAAATAAAACAAACAATCCATAAAATACAAAGAAATAAACAGATTAAAACAAAAAATTACTATATATAGAAATGAAGTTGTGGGGGGTAGGCTATTTTGAAAAGGTGAGTTTTAAGTCTGGATTTGAATGTAGGGAGAGAATCACAGTTAGAGATGGATGGTGGGAGGGAGTTCTAGATAGATAGATAGATACTTTATTAATCCCAAAACAGGCAGGTTTGTAACCACATTAACATTAAGGTTAGTATATGCTCTAAAAAAACTTGCAAAAAACTTACTCTAAAAGTATTGCTAAAAAACCTACTTACTAAAAAACTTACTTTGAGTAGCTGGGGTTTTAGTTGACCTTTATTATACTCTTTCACAGCTCTGCTCCACTCTGTTCAGGGCCAGGAACCTATTTTGCACCAAACTCATAAGGCAACGCTTATTATCCAGGGCCAAAGTATGGCTGTCCACTGTGATCGTCCCCTCAAGATCCATGCAGCAGTGGACTAGAAAGCAAACATGACCCCTACACTATAGATTTTAAGTATATAATATTATCATATCAGCTGCATGTTCTAATTATTCTTGCATTTTGATTGTTTTATGTAAGGTGTTTTTAAGGGGATGTATTTGCCATTTTTAGGTTGGCTTCATCTCGTATCTATTGTGCAACTAAGCTAAACAGTACAATTTTAACAAAAGTACTTTGGATTTTTAGCTTACTTGCTCTTTTTTCGAGTCTGTATCATGAAAATGTGCTTGAATTGTCTTTTGTGGTTCATATTAACACTGGTGTAAAATACAAGCTGTGAAAATATAAACTTAGCCACTTCAGCCAGTCCTCTAGTGTCCGAGCCATGAGATGGCCTACAGGCAAAACAGTCCACTCCAGCATTAGCTGTTATCTCCTCACACTGTACATGCAGACTCAGTAGACATTTGTCTGTACACCATCTTTGTGCCTGCAGGGTAACAGGACCTTTATAGCTCATCAACAACGGCACAATTTGTCACCTGGTGTCACTGCCCATTTTAGACGACAAGTCTTGTCTTTTAAAACAATCAAAACTTGCTCTAAAGTTCAGCTTGAGCTTCTGAGGATAACTAACAGCAGATAATCACTCTAATTTTTCATCATATTAGAATGTTTAGCACCTCCACCAAACCACTGGATTCTACAGATGAAGTGGTACAGTGTAGTGGGCTGCTGATGCTGTCAGTTATTCTGGTATAGACCGGAGATAGAAAACATGCAGCCCACTGAAGGGTCTAATCCAGGTCTGGGGGATGAATTTGCAATATTCAAACTTCAAATCACTACTCAAAACTCACCTGTTCAAACTTGCATTTTCTTGAGCCCCTTTGTTCTTCTGTTTTGTTTGTTTGTGAAGTGTCTTTGAGTGTCCAAAAAAGCACTATATAAGTGTGATTTTTATTATCATTATCATTATTATTATTATTATTATTATTATTAGTATTATTATTATTATTATATTAACAGTCAAGGATGTCAAATTCGTTTTAGTTCAGGGGTCACATACAGCCAATGTAATTTCAAGATCGACCAGTAAAATAATCTAACTTGAAAAAGATGACAACTCCAATGTTGCTCTTTGTTTTAGTGTGGAGAATTTTTAAATTACATCAACTCAACTTTATCTATAAAGCACTTTCAAAACAACACAGCTGACCAAAGTGCTGTACACAGACATAACAAATAAAACATATAAAATAATTACATGATGAAACTAGCCTTGCACAAAAAATGTGACTAAACTAAACAACCATGAACAACCTGAAATTACAAAAAAAATTTTAAAAAAGTGGAATTTTAACAATATTATGCCTGTTATTAAATGTTTTGTGCCTTTGTAAATTACATTACAGTCATCATACATTACAATCTGTAAGTTGTAATGTTTATGTGTAAATGACGAGCTGAGGAGTACTGTTGTTAAAATGACACTTTGATTTGGAGTTGTTATTTATTGGGAAGTGATCATATTCCTAGACATTGAATACAATACAACAGTAAATGTTGACACAAACTACAGGACACAAGACAGTTAGTATATCAATATAATTTACATTGTATATATATATATATAAAAATCACTTCATAGACATTTTTGCTAAATGTACTACATTTAAGGAGTCCATCTTCTGCAGGTAATTTTAAATGTTATGGAACCCCTGTGGTCCCTTTGGACCAAAATTCACTCGTATGAGTCCATTCATGATTCTTTTACCTTTTATTTTTTCAGTCAACAGTTAGTTATTACCCCTGAGTCATGGGTCACTGGGGTATTGTCATACCCTGCAGTGTCCGTCTTCATGTCTGTCCATCAGTGTCAACACGATTACTCTTCATCAAATTGTGTGACATTCCTTCATGTTTGGTATTTAGGTGCATCTTGGGAAGCTCTTGGACAGGTTGTTAGGCTGCTGAACTTGACCTTTATTTTCAAAGTTAAAATTTATTTAATTATTCATTTATTTATTTTTTAGGGGCAGTGCATATTAATGAACATCTACAACAATTGCAGCTGTAAATATGCCAGATTGTAGCAGCAGTGCTAATTTCCATCTGTAGCCCCTAGGCAGGTGACAAGAAAGACAGTTGACAAAAAGGCAAAACATCATAAAAACACACAGAACAACAGTGAGGATAATGTACTGATGGTCACAGGCTTGGTTTTCCTTCATCCAATGTTTAAGTTGTGAAAGGAAGGAGGCATATGATTCTGAGTGTCTTATGTTGAGTGGTAAACTATTCCAATATTCAGTTCCAGTTACTGAAAGTGTAGTTTGTCCAACAGTAGTGCACCTGCGTGGCACCTCACAGTCTCCTCAAGATGTGGCCCTGGTGGCCCCTCCCACTGACAGAGCAGGCTTTGATAAAATCTGTCAAGGGAGGAGGGGCAAGTCCATGCAAGAATTTAAATATCAGGCATGCATTTTTAAAATTCACAAAATTATTAAAATTAAGATATTTATATTTATCTAAAACAATGCAGTGGTGGAAATTCAAGGTTTGTTTTTTTTTTTTGTCAAATATTTTTGAGTGGGTTTGAGTGTTGTGCCAGCACCAAGTGACCAGGAAGTTATACAGTATTCAATGTGAGAAAAAATCATAGAGTGTAAAAACATCTTAGCAGCATATAGGGTCAAAAAGGGTCTGACTTGTTTAAAATTTTGCACATTAAAATTTAAAATGTGGTTGACACTGAAGTGTTGACATAGATTTTTCCAGTCTTTCAGGGTCAGTGCATGGTCATGAGGGCAGATGGGAGAAGCTAGCACAGATGAAATAAGGGGATGGTGATAAGGTTAGAGGGGCAGGGAGCAATGGGGTAAGGTTGCACTGATGCGATATTAGGTTCGGATATCAGCCCCGATATCAACATTTTAGCTGGATCGGGGATCTGTAAAAGCCACCAATCTGTAAAAAGTATGTGCTGAGTGATTTATACGGTGATGTACAGCAGTAGCTGCTAATGCGGTTCAGAACCTCAGCTCTAAATCAACGATATTAGATCGATATCAAGGTTATTATTGTTAACGAAAACTAACAAAATGACGAAAACTAGAATCAAAAAAATATTTTCGTTAACTGAAATAAATAAAAACTATAATTAAAAGAAAAAAAGATAACTAACTGAAACTGTATTATGTGCTTAAAAAACGAACTAAAACGTATAAAAATTATGTGCAAAATTCCCTTAGTTTTCGTCTTTGTCAATGTTGATATGGGATAAAACGTGAAAATAGAGGTATAGAAGTTGGGAGGCCAACGGTAAAAGTATGGAAAGTTTCAGTTTCGTTTTCACGTAAATGATGTTGTGTATGAATCGCACCCCCGCCTACATTACCCCTCCAACCTGCTATAGTGAATTTATACATGGTACTGTACATGTGTTTGTGTCTGTGCTCAGTCAGAGCTGCCCCAATCTGACCTCCAAATAAAGTGTCCAGGGTAACCTCACTATTTTCTTTGAATAGGATGGCGAGGAAGATAAAATATAGGAAAAAACTGAAACTAACACTAAAACTAAACTAAAACTAAGCTTTCAGAAAAAACGACAACTAATAAAAACTAACAAACCTGCTCTAAAAACCAATTAAAATGAACTGAATTAGAGAAAAAAAAGTCAAAACTAAATAAAACTAAACTATAATTAAAAATCCAAAACTATTACAGGGTGGGGAAGCAAAATTTACAATGAACATTTAGTTGTTTTTTCTCAGCAGGCACTACGTCAACTGTTTTGAAACCAAACATATTGTAACACCCCGGAGAGTTCCACTCAAGGATGAAGCCAGTAGTGACGTTCAGGAGGTTTATTAATCATTCACAGGACAATCTGAAAAAAACGGCTCTCCTCAGGTACATCAGCATCCACACACACCTCTACTTCCGCCATGTTTGTTTACATCTGAGCCATCCCGATGTGCACCGCGGTCATCATGTAGAGCTGGCGTTCCCCGCGAATAGTCTGGGTGGCGCGAAAAAACAGCATCTCGAGCAGCATAATGTTCTTTTCCCACATCCGAAGCGTTCGAGACAGCTCCAGACATGTCCACCACAATATATTGATGTCATAATCATACCTAATACTATTATCCATACCTTTTCAGAAACTTTTGCCCATATGAGTAATCAGGAAAGCAAACGTCAAAGAGTGTGTGATTTGCTGAATGCACTCGTCACACCAAAGGAGATTTCAAAAATAGTTGGAGTGTCCATAAGGACTGTTTATAATGGAAAGAAGACAATGACTATGAGCAAAACTATTACCAGAAAGTCTGGAAGATACTATTAAAGAAGAATGGGAGAAGATGTCACCCAAATATTTGAGGAACACTTGAACAAGTTTCAGGAAGCGTGTGAAGGCAGTTATTGAGAAAGAAGGAGGACACATAGAATAAAAACATTTTCTATTATGTAAATTTTCTTGTGGCAAATAAATTCTCATGACTTTCAATAAACTAATTGGTCATAAACTGTCTTTCAAACCCTGCCTCAAAATATTGTAAATTTTGCTTCCCCACCCTGTATTTACTGATAAATTGTGTGAAAACTATGGGGAGGGCTTTGTGATTCTAGGGGTTTATGCTCAGAAGAGATCTACAAAATGTTACCAATTCATGTCAGAAAAGATATGTAGTGTCTTAAAACTTTAATAAAGATATGTGTGAAAAAAAAAAACAAAAAAAACAACGAAAACAACAAAATCCATGAATATAGAAGAGAAAAGCTGTAGAATAGCTGTCCACTGTAGTGACCAGTATGCATGAAAGGGTTAAAAGACCTGTCACCGCGTGTGCTAAAACAGGTGTGTTCCATCAGCAGGTGCTGTTCTGAAGACCTCAGGCTACGAGTGCTGTTCTAGAAAAGACAGCGCAGTCAGGTGAATTAAAAAAACAGATGTTGACGTACGTTACAACAAGCGAAGAAGAAGAAGAAACATGTCGCGGTATGTGTGGACACACCAGGAAACCCAAACATTTTTTAATTTAATACGAGATAGAGGGGTAATATATAAGAATAATGAATATATCTGGAAATCAACACCATATTTACGTTTGTCGCCATGTTTATGGAATGACTTCTCGTGTCATCTTGTGATAATAAATAAACAAATCATCGCATTTATAATTTAATAGAAAAACCAACATTACGCACTTCTGTTTTTCAACTTTTAGTAAATATCTGTAAGGTTTTGCACAGATGTCCAATGGAAAAGCGACTAGTGTCATCATAGCTCAGGTTTGGATTGGTTTAGGCACAAAAACATTGGTTAAGTTAGAAAAATGGTAAAGAAAAATGCTCAATACATACAATTTACCCTCAGTTTGCACCAAAACAACTGATTACCTGTGTATACAGGGTGGGGAAGCAAAATTTACAATGAACATTTAGTTGTTTTTTCCCAGCAGGCACTAGGTCAATTGTTTTGAAACCAAACATATATTGATGTCATAATCATACCTAACACTATTATCCATACCTTTTCAGAAACTTTTGCCCATATGAGTAATCAGGAAAGCAAACGTCAAAGAGTGTGTGATTTGCTGAATGCACTCGTCACACCAAAGGAGATTTCAAAAATAGTTGGAGTGTCCATAAAGACTGTTTATAATGGAAAGAAGAGAATGACTATGAGCAAAACTATTACGAGAAAGTCTGGAAGATACTATTAAAGAAGAATGGGAGAAGTTGTCACCCGAATATTTGAGGAACACTTGCGCAAGTTTCAGGAAGCGTGTGAAGGCAGTTATTGAGAAAGAAGGAGGACACATAGAATAAAAACATTTTCTATGATGGAAATTTTCTTGTGGCAAATAAATTCTCATGACTTTCAATAAACTAATTGGTCATACACTGTCTTTCAATCCCTGCCTCAAAATATTGTAAATTTTGCTTCCCCACCCTGTATAACCTTAGTATCAACCGATATGCAAGGTCCCAGCATTGGTATCGGCATTGGAATTGAAGAAGTTGGATTGGTGCATCCCTACAACAGGGGTATAGGTGTAGGACAGCCCTCATTGTCAGAAGGAGTCATTTCAATGTTCAGTGTTGGTCTTGTTTTCATTGACTCTGTATGCAAAGTAATTTTCAAGTTCTTAAATTATTTCTCATATTTGTTAATCAGACGAATTGCACTAAATTTCTTTGCATTGGCTTAATTATTGTTGGTTGCATATGTGGTCTGTTTCTCCATCTCCACTTCCTTTATCATCCTGCTTCTGCTCTGTTCAAGAACCGTATAGACTGTTTTATATTTCATTTTAACCCATCTATTGTTTTTCTTCCTTCCTAGTAGGTTGTTTAACACTCATGTCAATACGCAGCCAGTGGGTTTGTACTCTGCGTCTAATATTGCAGGCAGGATAACATTAGACTGAATGAATTTTAACCCCATTGCATCAGGCACCAACACAAAAGGGCACCTTGTACGATACAGACGCCACCGGCTCTGACAAAACAGCTGAGTTTGACATCCTGGGAATCATAACGGGCTGCACGTTCTGCCCCTTAACCACAGGCCACGCCAACCCTCAAAATACAGAAAACACTGCAGACATTCAACATTTATCATACGTGGAATTCAACGTGTGATGCAAGTCTGGTACTGGGTATCAGAAATATGCCAAAGGCCATGCTTTGCAGTTTATATGTGATTGAAATTTTAATGTTTCTTAGCTGGAAATTTCTCATTCATTCTATGTTACTCGTACAGTTTTTATTAGTGCTGCTGTAATCTGTAGGTGATTTGTGAGTTTATTAAAATAAATACTTCACTTCAGTGATATTTCCAGTAAAAACTGTCTGACATCATTATTCTTGAGAAAACACAGAAATACAGGTATTCACAGAACATCAGCCAATGAGAGTGCAGCATCACAGAACGTCAGCCAATAAGAGCGCAGCGTTACAGAGCGTCAGCCAATAAGAGCGCAGCGTTACAGAGCATCAGCCAATGAGAGTGCAGCATTACAGAACATCAGCCAATGAGAATGCAGCATCACAGAACGTCAGCCAATGAGAGCAAAGCATCACAGAATGTCAGCCAATGAGAGCATGGCGTCACAGAACGTCAGCCAATGAGAGCGAAGCGTGACAGAACGTCAGTCAATGAGATAACGGTGTCACAGAACGTCAGCCAATGAGAGCGAAACGTCACAGAACGTCAACCAATGAGAGCACAGCATCGCAGAACATCAGCCAATGAGAGCGATGCATTGCAGATCATCAGCCAATGAGAGCAAGGCGTCACAGAACGTCAGCCAATGAAAGTGTGGTGTCACAGAACGTCAGCCCATGAGGGTGAAGCATCACAGAACGTTAGCCAATGAGAGCGCGGTGTCACAGAACGTAGGCCAATGAGAGCGAAGCGTGACAGAATGTCAGCCAATGAGAGTGCGGTGTCACAGAACGTCAGCCAATGAGAACGCGGTGTCACAGAACGTCAGCCGATGAGACCATGGCGTCACAGAACGTCAGCCAATGAGAGCATGGCGTCACAGAACGTCAGCCAATGAGACAGCAGTGTCACAGAACGTCAGCCGATGAGAAAGCGGTGTCACAGAACGTCAGCCAATGAGAGCGAAGTATCACAGAACGTCAGCCAATGAAAGCGCTGCATCACAGAACATGTAATAAATAACTAACACATACAAATTTTAAAACCAAATTAAAAACATTTTTATTCTCATTAGCCTTTGAAAGGAGATAAAAATGGGGTCACAATTCAGGAACCAGGAATGTGCGGTTTTTATTTTTATTTTATTTTATTGTATTTCTGTTTTTATTTTTTATTTTATTGTATTTCAAATTTCATCTTATTTCTTGCACTTCAAAAATTCTATGCATAATCAAATATTTTAATGTGCGCTGTTTTTATATTTATTTTATTGTATTTCTCTCAAATTTCATTTTATTTCTCGATGTATAATCAAATCTTAATGTATTTTAATATTGTATTTTTTCAATCAATGTGAAGCACTTTGGGCTACAATTTCTGTATGAAAGGTGCTATACAAATAAAGTTTATTATTATTATTATTATTATTATTATTATTATTATTATTAATAAATGCAATGTAAACCATAACTTCCATCCAATCATATGAAGTACTGTATTCATAAACAGTTTAGTACGATTTCTTGCTTTTACATCGCACCTTGTTTTTGTCCAAATACTAAATAACTTTTTTTTTTCTTTTTTTTTAAAGTGTAAATTTGAATGTGTATGTATTGTGCTATACAAATAAACTTACTTTACCTTGGTGGAAGAGTCAGTTTTAGCTGCCTGAATAATTGAGTACGTGGCAGAGTCAACAGTGTTCAGTGAGGACAGGACATGTATGAGAAAAGCCTAGAATCTCAGACAGGTAGGACTGCAAGACATCAAGTAATTTCTACAAAACCATGCTTCAATATTGTGCAAAGCTGTTTTATTCTTCCACATGCATGAACTATTATTAACACAAGAGGAAACCAAAATGAAGCTGATTTACCTGCAGTTTCCTTTTCTTTGTTCTTTATAGTATTCAGATGCTTTCTTTTTATTTCATTTAACAAGATCATCTCCTTGCTGGCTTCAGTTTTAGCCTCAAAACTTACAGCCCCCCCCCCCCGCCATATATGGTGTCAATTTCAGTGAAACCTCACAAACCTCTCTGTTGTCCTGCAGTAATGATGCCTAAGTGGTTGTAGCAAAAAGACACAACTGTAACACCATTTAGGGCATTTATATTACCTTTCCAGCTGAGAAACTGTAGCATATATACAGTATAGCATTTGAAGAAACCAGCAAGAGAAAAATATGCCTTACAGACACACAGATGTGAACATCAAATTGCATCAGTATCAAGAGTGGAAGAGTTGAGGCCTGTGAGTCCTGCGGGGATTCAAAGAGACTGTTTTAGCTGCAACAAGGAAAACAAACATTCTCCACGCAAGAGAAGCACCAACTTAAAATAGAGACATTATTCTATATCCCTCAGTAAACCCACACAATAAAGATGCTTTCAGGCTTTGTAATATTTCTGAAAAGTGGTATAAGTTTAGAATTCTTCATAAAATTGGACTCCGAACCTGACCAAACGTACTGTCCTCAGTTGCTGCGGTTACTTATCCCAGTATGTTTGTGTTTGCAGGCAGGGATTGGGTGCAGAACAGAGCTCACTCTGCTTAATCCGACATGCTAACTGAGACAGTCACACCAGAAAATCCTTTAACTACAAAACGCCTACACTGCAGCACCATTCCAGTCAAACCCCTTCTATTTTTCATGTGACGACTCAATTTGTGTATTTGTCTAGTTTGGCCTTCAGGGCATATTCATTGTTATCGTTGTAAGACTTATCATAAATACTTTGTGAGACACTGCACATGTAACAAAGCCATTTAATAGCTTGTTACTGACCCCATCAAGGTTCCAGGGGCGTCTGAATATAGACTAATGAAATGAGATGTCAATTTCAAAGGTCAACCTCTGACCTATTGTTATATTTACAGAGAGTATCTGTAAATTGTTGGACTATATAATCTATAGAAAAGCAGGAAATTACATTTGAACTCAAATTTACAGGGTGAGTTATGAATTATGAGGGATATGGTATAGCTCAGGGATGAAATATAATTTAAATGTATTTTCTTAATTACAAATGTGTGCTATAGTGTTTAAATTCTGCTAATTAAGGCTTATGTCATAGTATATTGCACTGTTTACTCTGCTACATTTATTACAAATGACTTAAATTCCCTGTTGTATTACAGATTCATTTATTTATATGAAACAAAAATCAACTAATATCCGATGGTTTGCTTTTGTGGATTAGGTTACACATAAGTATATAGAGCAGTTAAAATGAACCTCACTATTACTAGCTGCAAAATTGAAGATAAACACACTAATGCATCAATAATATTAATTATACTGCTAGCATTGAATGCTAATAACATTAACATCCTCATACATCCCTGGGGGTATGAGCAACAGGAAGTGGCTTCTGATGTAATTACATTAACATATTAATATAAGAAAATAAGATCTCAAATATAATGTGTTCATCTACTGTTAAATGTACACCTGATGATTGACTCGTGTAACCCGTTCAATATTATACAGGGTGGGGAAGCAAAATTTACAATGAACATTTAGTTGTTTTTTCTCAGCAGGCACTACGTCAATTGTTTTGAAACTAAACATATATTGACGTCATAATCATACCTAACACTATTATCCATACCTTTTCAGAAACTTTTGCCCATATGAGTAATCAGGAAAGCAAACGTCAAAGAGTGTGTGATTTGTTGAATGCACTCGTCACACCAAAGGAGATTTCAAAAATAGTTGGAGTGTCCATAAAGACTGTTTATAATGTAAAGAAGAGAATGACTATGAGCAAAACTATTACAAGAAAGTCTGGAAGATACTATTAAAGAAGAATGGGAGAAGTTGTCACCTGAATATTTGAGGAACACTTGCGCAAGTTTCAGGAAGCGTGTGAAGGCAATTATTGAGAAAGAAGGAGGACACATAGAATAAAAACATTTTCTATTATGTCAATTTTCTTGTGGCAAATACTGTAAATTCTCATGACTTTCAATAAACTAATTGGTCATACACTGTCTTTCAATCCCTGCCTCAAAATATTGTAAATTTTGCTTCCCCACCCTGAATAATTACACAAAATTGGGTTAAATTGTCGTTTTCATTCATAGTTTATACATACCTGGTGTCTTCCTGATAGAGGGTATGCGCGTGACATCACCGCTAGCAGAAGTCACCGCGGTTCCGTCCACCGAGTGGCAGAAAGAGGGAGATGAGTAGCGGCTTTGGCTTGAATACTGCGAAAACTTTAGAACAATCCAAAACATGGGGCAGAGCTGGTGTGACATTGATTGCACAAATAGGTTTAAAAAGCACTCGGAGCTATCGTTTTACCAGCTACCTAAAGCCAACGACAGAAGAAGCAGATGGATCGCTGCAATTCGTAGAAATAACTGGAATCCAGGCAACGAAACCTGGATTTGTGGTTGCCATTTCGTGCCAGGTAACGTTAATTTATGCTGTGTTCTTGTGTAAAATCATACCTTAAATTACATATCGTTTTGGCTAACGTTACTTCTTAGTAAAGCTCTTAATGTTAGCATCTGTCATTTAGTTCTATGTTTCATAACTGAAACGTTTTTGCCTTCAATTGTGTGATTCTGAACCGTGTGTTCTATATAATTTGTAAACTAGCTTAAACTGAAGCTAACCTAGTTTTCCAAATAAGGGGGTACTCTAGCACAAAGCTGTTGTAGCTGTGTTGGATCAAGTATTTGATGTGAACTCTACTTAAATATCCACAGTACCAGTAGATCATCCACTCACTTGGGTCAATACTAAGGGTTCAACTCCAGTAAATCAGTAGTGAACTGTGAGCACTACTGCTGGGCCTTTACCTTGGCAATCACCGCCAAGAAAATACGTCTGCACTGACATAAAACCTCCAAAACAATAGTATTGAATTAAAGCACTCACTAGCTGTAATCCTCTAATTAACGATGATGTCAACGACTCTTTGGCTTTTGTATGCTTTCAGCCTTTGCATTGTGGATTTTCCCGGCGTTGAAATCAGGTTCATATAAATGTCAGGATATGCGATTTCCGGCCACATATCAATGTTCGTAGACCACTTGTTGTTTGGTAGTTTGTATGGATCCATGTCGAGTCCAGTTGTCTTTAATTTCATGTTATATTCCACATTTTTCCTGGTCTCGCTGTAGTTACTGCTATGCTCCAACATGTTGAGCCGGTTTGTTTTTGCCACTCAGTCGGAGTTAGAGGGGCGTGGCCCAGGGGGGAAGTGACATATGTGCATTCCCTCTATTGTACAGTCTGTTTGGGCTGTTAGTCCTCCAGCCACACCCACTTCTTCTTCATGTGTCTCCCCGTAGTGTTCATGTATAAATTCCCTGTGTGCCCATAGCTCTCCCCTTTTTCATATTGTCTCTGGTGAGAGGTCAGTATCCATATTATCACATCCTCTGTGTTTGTACATTTATTTGCTAATATTTCTTATTATTTATGTCATCCATGTTTATTAAGTTGTTTTTACTTTAATATTGAATTTGTTGGTTTTCTTGTCTGTCCTGCACGGTGTTAACATGATACTTTTGTCATTATAGATCTGGGTACAGGGCATGATTTAGCATCCCGGCTAACTGTTTTATAATCCTGTTATCCAGGTACGTTGTTGCGCCCTTTTTCATATTGTCTCTGGCTAGAGATCTGGGTACAGGGCATGATTTAGCATCCCGGCTAACTGTTTTATAATCCTGTTATCCAGGGTAAATAAATGGAGACTGCCGCCGCATGAATCACTGTGTCTTGGGTTTATGCTTGTCCAACAACACATCGCAGAGGGAATAGTCCGGTCACACTCGCATCACAAATGACCCACTTTCATCAGTGATTTTTAATTAAGTGTATGTCCTAAAACATGTGATGTAGCCTCGCAAGCCTGTCTGTGTTGCCATGGTAATGCTATGTGACGCTTGTAGCAATATACAGGGTGGGGAAGCAAAATTTACAATATTTTGAGGCAGGGATTGAAAGACAGTGTATGACCAATTAGTTTATTGAAAGTCATGAGAATTTATTTGCCACAAGAAAATTGACATAATAGAAAATGTTTTTATTCTATGTGTCCTCCTTCTTTCTCAATAACTGCCTTCACACGCTTCCTGAAACTTGCGCAAGTGTTCCTCAAATATTCGGGTGACAACTTCTCCCATTCTTCTTTAATAGTATCTTCCAGACTTTCTCGTAATAGTTTTGCTCATAGTCATTCTCTTCTTTCCATTATAAACAGTCTTTATGGACACTCCAACTATTTTTGAAATCTCCTTTGGTGTGACGAGTGCATTCAGCAAATCACACACTCTTTGACGTTTGCTTTCCTGATTACTCATATGGGCAAAAGTTTCTGAAAAGGTATGGATAATAGTGTTAGGTATGATTATGACATCAGTATATGTTTGGTTTCAAAACAATTGACGTAGTGCCCGTTGAGAAAAAACAACTAAATGTTCATTGTAAATTTTGCTTCCCCACCCTGTACTGTATACATTGTATAATAATAATACTAATACATTTTATTTATAAGTGCCTTTCAAGACACCCAAGGACACTGTACAACAAGATAAAAAACAATCCATAAAATACAAAGAAATAAACAGATTAAAACAAATAATTACTATATGTAGAAATGAAGTTGTAGAAGTGAGAGTAGAACTTATGGGGGGTAGGCTATTCTGAAAAGGTGAGTTTTGAGTCTGCATTTGAATGTGGGGAGAGAATCACAGTTACAGATGGATGGTGGGAGGGAGTTCCAGAACTGAGGAGCAGAGCGGCTATACATCCACGTTACTAGAAGAACATAAGCTAAAAGCTCAACAATACCAAGGCCCAATCCCAATTCACCCTTTGGCCCCTCCCCCTTAGCCCTACCCCTCCAGTTTGTGCGTTCAAGTGAAGGAGCAGGGGTGTCCCGATTCTCAATGAGTCAGGAGGGGAAGGACTGTTTGGCCCTCTAAACAGAGATTGATAGGGGTAGGAGAAATCTCCCATAATTCTGTTCAAATCATCGGCAAGATGGAGGTAAACACAGCAAAAAAGTGCAGCAGTGTGATGAAAGAAACACAAATGTACATATTTTCTTCGTAGATAACTTAATCATTTGATCGTCCGTTTAATGCTGTTTCAATGTGTTACAGACCGCATTTCTGCAGTTTGCGGTTGATATCCACAAAAAGATGCCCAAAGCCCATGCAACATAGGTGGTTACAGCTGCTGATGGCATGGTGAATTCTTTCACAAATAAAGTTTTCACATCTGTTTATAGCGGCATCGATGACTGCTGATGACGTAATAGGTCTCGAAGGGTCGTCTCATGTCATAGGGCAGGGGTCTGCAACCTTTATTATCAAAAGAGCCATTTTGCCCCCTCTTCCGCCAAAAAAAAGAAAGTCTGGAGCAGCAAAAAATAGCAGAGCTTATAAAATTTTAAAAGTTTTAATCTTTTTTTTTGCATTTTATCATTTTATCTTACAACCACTGAATACAACAAACAGAAGTGCAGTGTGGAATGGATTTTTGAGTATGATTACTCTAAATGTACACAGTAAAAGTTGTTCATAGTATTTGTGCTAATAGTATATGAATCAATCAATCAATCAGTCTTTATTTATATAGCATTGAAGTATGAAGTACTAATACCAAAAATACCAAATTCATGAAGTACTTATTGGAAAAATTAATTTTGTTTCATCATTGAATTTAGTCTTAATGTCACTTTTGTAGCTTGGAAGGGATTTTTGAGTCTGATTACTCCAAAAGTACACAGTAACAGTAGGTCATAGTATTTGTGGTAATAGTATATGAAGTACTAATACCAAATATACCAAATTCATGAGGTACTTTTAGGAAATCATAATTTTATTCATCATTGAATTTAGTCTTAAAAGCCTATTTCAGATGAAAACAAACACTTGAAGCTTGGAAGGGAATCTGGAGTATGATTACTCCAAAAGTACACAGTGAAAGTAGTTCATAGTATTTGTGTTAATAGTATATGAAGTACTAATACCAAATATACCAAATTCATGAGGTACTTATTGGAAAAAAAAAATTTCATTCATCATTGAATTTAGACTTAAAGCCTATTTCAGACAAAAAACACACTTTTGTAGCTTGGAAGGGAATCTGTTGTAGGATTACCCCAAAGTACACAGTACTCACACAGTACACAGTACATACTCATACAGTCGCTCTATGAAAAGTATCGCTATTTATGGAAATTTTTCTCTTCAAAACTCAACACTGCCTCCACAGTTCCCAGTTGTACTGCTCCACATCCACAAGCTCCCAGAAAACGGACAGAATTACATGAGAATATACAAAGGACAGAGAGAACTGTCCTTCCGTCTGCGTCTTTAACGTAGAGCATAAATGAGCCGTTACTTTGGTTGTCCGAAAGGCACATTTGCTCCATTCAGCTCATCTATCGTAATTGTTGAATGAGTAGCGCACAAGAAAAATGCTGGCGGCTGGCTTGACCACAGTAAAGGTAGCCGCTACAAGGGGGATGAAGAGCCGCAGGTTGCCGACCCCTGTCATAGGGGAATGTTTCAACCCCTACCCCTTGCAACAACACATTTCAAGGGGAAGTGCTGAATGCAAGGGCAAAGGGGTAGAAGGTGTGAAAATGAGATTTGAGATTGGGCCCAACTGTTGTACAACAGAACAATCAAAACAAGCACTTAAATTGGCAAATAAAACAATGAAACAGTCCAAGACCAGCATATGTCATGAATATTTTCATTAAACCAATAGTTTTATAGACCAATGTGGCAAACTTTTTAATGCCAATCTAACACTAAGCAGGTCCAACAGTACATGTGTTATTCCTCTACCGTTAAAACTCACTGAATGAGCCAAAAGCGAGGAAAAATACAAGTCACATTTTAAAGTGATGAACTGAAGTCCAACACCTCTGTTAATAAGAAGCTGTGGATTGTTTGTTCACAAGCTAATTCCAGTAGTTTCCGGTCATATTTGTAAAATTCATGTAGGAGTTTATTCCAGTTGAAACTATCAGGTTCACACGTAATATGTTATTTAATGCGACTAACAAGTGCAATTTAACTGCTAGGATGTACAAACAACATTTGAAATACATAACTTGTGTTTAAGGTTTAATGGTTTAAATGAATAATTATAATGCACCATTTTTGTAAAACATAAGCACTCAGCTAGAATTAATTTCATAACAACTATGTCACATTTATTCTGTGTCAGGTTGAACTGTTACCTGCCGCAAATGTAATCAGTGGGAGCAGAATAGAGCACTAATTGTCAGATGTCAGATGCCATAAGTCGACAAAAAATAAACAAACAACACACACATAATTGTTTTCCTCTCCCTGTGAGGACGCATAAGCCTTCCACTGAGGCACTTCTAGGGTTCGGTTCAGAGCCAGTGCTGAGTTCTTTCTGTTTCGACTGCCAAAGAACCAGTGCTCGATCCAGGAAAACTGGTTCCAGAGCAGCACTAAAGCTTGGTTTGTCAAGACCCACTTATGTGAGGGGCCGGAGTGGGACCACTGACCACGAAGACCAACCAAAACTTTATGACCAAGATTTTTTTTTTTTTTTTTTTATAATAGCTTTGTATTTTTCATTATAGTTGAGTTTTATTTAGTTTTGTCTTTTTTTCTCTAATTCAGTTAGTTTTAATTTTTTTTTAGAGCAGGTTTGCCAGTTTTTATTAGTTTTCATTTTTTTCTAAATGCTTAGTTTTGGTTAAGTTTTAGTATTAGTTTTAGTTTTGTCATATATTTTATCTTCCTCGCTGTCATATTTAAATAAATCCCATACAGGACTCTGCTGCTTTCTCCCAACTTTAGTCTCAGTGTTGCCAGGTAGAGTGGGGATGAGAAGACGACTCTAAACGACATGATGAACGACATGTTGTATGGTGCCGATAGCTAAAATTGTTAGAGCAAAATAAATCTATTTCAAAGATGAAAACGAAGGGAATTTTATCCATAATTTTTATACATTTTAGTTAGTTTTGTAAGCACACAATACAGTTTCAGTTAGTTATCATTTTTTCTTTTAATTATCGTTTTTATTTTAATCAGTTAACGAAAAGGTTTTTTCAATTCTAGTTTTCGTCACTTTGTTAGTTTTCATTAATGATAATAACCTTGCTGTAAACACACACCATACCTCAATGTAGTGTGCAATAACCACTCATGAAACATGTGCCTCATGTCTGGCACGTGTATGTATACATTGTTACATTTGCACATTATTATTATTATTATTTTATTTATTTATTTATTTTTATTGACTTTCTTTATTGGAAGCAATTTCACAGACAACAACATGACAGTGCAATGTGACAGAGAAGACTTCCATTATTTCATTTTTTCTTTTTTCCCCTCCCACAATTTCCCCCCACCAAAAAGAAGACAATTCCTGATGCAAATCCAATAATAACATGTTAACAGTACAGAGTGCATACAACAGATAGATAAATAATGAAAATATTGAGATAAAAAAAAGTAAATAAACTAAAATTGAAACAAAACAAAGCAAAACATTTGCACATTGTTATATTATTTTACCCTTTCAGACAGTATATCTCTGAATTGCACATATTATGAGTGCACACGATTTTATATTTTATATATATATTTTAATATATGTCTGTATTTTATTGTGTTGTAATTTAGATGTAAGTGCACTTTCACTGGTAGAGACCACCTGTAATTTCATTGCACAACTGGTGTAATAACAATAAAACCTATTCTATTCTATTCTATTCTATTCTATTCTATTCTATTCTATTCTATTCTATTCTATTCTATTCTAAAGTAGTGTCTAGGTTGGTTAGTAAAACTGCTGACAGGACACCTACAACTGCAACACAGAGGTTTTATGCGTAGGTTTTAAAAACTGTAACGTCACCACAGCATGCAGAGCATCCATTCATTTGAGTGGGAAGGACTGTGGCTGAAGCACTAATCTGTACAGTATATACAGCAGTCTTACTTCACATATGCAATGGGCTGCATCACACAGCAGTAACACAGAGGTCAGAAACTTTGGCTGAGGTGCAAATGAGCTGCAGAATCCAGTATTTTATAAATACATTAATGTCCAGGATGGACATGAAATCAAAGCAGCAGGGATCTATGAAAGAGAAAAAACATTACATAAATTTCAAGCAAACCACCAAATAATTAATGCTATGTCTCCACAGACTGTATCTCTCACTGGATGAAGTGTAAAGCTTAATGTGTACACACATCTGTATTATGGTATCATCACATTTTCTTCTTCAATCTAAGACTCAATGTTACGTTGATTGACAGTCAAAAAAGTGTGACTGTGTCTTATAATCTGCCCGTGCGGCATCGACCGATAGTTTATGTTTTAGCTCTGTTAGCTTAGCTGTTTTTACATTGAAAACAGCCACAGTAAAACCCACAAATCACCTGTTTTCTGTACAGTTAGTGTTGTCAGTAGCTGCACTAAATATCAGTTTGGAATCATCCAAACAAGGTCAGAAGTGTCACAGTTTAGTATGAACCATGTATCAACAAATGGCCGACTTAGCAAAGATAATATCAATCTATTTTATAAAAGTCAAGTGGCCGCTGTGTGTGTGCGTGTGTGTGTCTTGGGAATCACACAAAATCCAGATAGAGCTGACTGCTGCTGTTTGGCATACTTATATATCTTTGGTCAAGGAAGACAATAGAGAAAACGGCAAGTTGATAGGACCAATATTATGGGATATTAGTAATTTTAGAATACAATAACATTACAATTACATTGCTATGCCCAGAATGCTTTGGTGGCGACTGCTGGACAAATGCAGTACAGGATGCATGAATACACAACCGCATAAAAACTACCACATCTAGAACCCATGGATCCCCACTGGTCAACATGCTAGTAAATAATAATCACATAATAACTTCAATCAAACTCATCCATGTCAAAGAAAAACTATGATTTCAGCATCATTCTTTTCATTTAGAGCTCAGTGGTAAAAACTACACTTCTTCTATTTTTTATCACTTTGTCACTTTCTTTGACTCTTGAAGTTGTACTTATTTGTGGTTTACAGAAATGCACCACGGTAACGTTTTAGTCGGGTGAATGGGTCGTGGGGAATGTTTGTTCCCACGGTGAGTCACATCTCCGTGGGTCAGTGTGCATTCATGTCAAAGCTGGGACACCAGGGTAGAAGAATAAGGAACACTAGGACACATGCAGGTACGCAAAAATAATTTAATGTCCACAATCATAAAAGTTCAATTTTCAGGCTACAGAGCTGGCCTTTCCTTTGAATATCCTGTCTGTTGTAGACGGCCTCTGATATGCCATCTTGCTGACAGACAGCAAAGCCTCATGACAAAGTCCAATACTGCAGATAAGACCCCAGCATTTGCCTCTGTCTGCAAGCAACACAGTGTTAGTGCACAATGATATGTCTGGAATACAGATTTTAATTATTTAAAGCCAGTGTCACATCAAAACACTTCACTAATGACAGAATCAACAGGTGCAGGAGGGTGGTAAAGGTCGTTTTCAATGTGATTATGTTTATCGTTCATGTTCATATCATCAAAAAGCCTTAGTTCCTCAATCAACATTCCATCTGGCAGCGGCACAGCAAATCAACCAATCACAATTAGTGCATGAGTCGTTAAGCTCATGAAAGTGAGTGTTTCATCTTGTTTCTCTGTCGCTTCTAATATGAAGACTCCTGTTGTAATGTGCTAACCGCTGCTGAAGGTATGACTGAGCAGGATGTTAATAAGCACACAATGCTTTGCCTTCTTGGAGGCAGTTGTAAAAGCATCAGTTTCCTTCACGCAGTCTGTCTTCAAACACCTCGGCTCTTTCCCTATATGAGAGATGGCAGATCTAATGGGAGTCAATACAGGCCAATGGTTAATGCATGAGAGACAGTACTTTAGACTAATGGCTGCTGCAAAGTACAAAATCAGGCCACGAGAAGGCGAAAGGGCATTAAGAGGCAAAAGTGTGAGGGAGAATGAAAGAAGGAAACAGTGAAAATAATAGAAGAAGAATGACATGCTCCAGATGAAAGTGGAAGCAGTGATGATGTGTGGGATGAAAGTGAGACAGGAAGAGAAAGAAATGATGGAGATGTGATGTCAGTCTGCATCTATTCTCTGGGTCAAAAATGTTGCAGGCTGCCTGGAGGTTGAAGAAGGTTCTGGTGCCCAGGACTGTGTCACATCCACAAGTAAGATAGGAAAGATATTGTCGTGGAGGCGTAAACAACAAAGAAATTCGTGGAGAATGGATTGGTTGTCAGTCAGGCCTTCCTTTATTGTGCACAGGTGAGAAACTGACAAACGAAGCTTCGCCCTCTCTCAGAAGTCAGTTCTGACCTGTCCAGGAAGTCAGTCTAACTTATTGTAGCCTACGCTAAGCTTAAATGTGATTGGTTAATATGATGTGTGACACTATCGCTAAGCAGAAGAAAGAAAATAAGATACAAACAGACAGAATGCAAGACCTTGGAGTTGTCCTGGGAAGTTTTTGGGAGTTGGGTTATGCTGTATCTTGTGGTATCGTTAGAGAAAAAGTAGCCTACAAAATATGCAGAATTGAGAAACTGACTGAGAGTAAACATTCATAGGCCTGTGGTTAGAAAGAGAATGAAAACTGAAGAGCTATCATAGGTGTCTTATAAACTAATAGAAGACTTATGGTCAGTATTAAAATCACTATTAACAATATAGAACCTACAGTCGCAGATAAAATTATTAGACCACCCTCGTTTTCTTTAATTTCTTGTTCATTTTAATGCCTGGTACAACTAAAGGTACATTTGTTTGGACAACTTTAATGATAACAACAAAAATAGCTCATAAGAGTTTAATTTCAGAGCTGATATCTATCCATTTTCCATGTTTTCTTGATAATAACCAAAATTGCTTCAGTTTTTACATCAATATCTATGGCATTGTACTGCCAAAAACAGTGCTTTTAGGCATTCCATGTTTTCTTTTCTGTCTGTTTTAGTCACATGATACACACAGGAGTTAGTTCTTGATTGTATAACCATTGTTTTTGATGACTTTTGATGGTCTAATAATTTTTTCCACAACTGTATAGTTGATATAACCTGTAGTTGTGATTGAGTGTGGGTTGACTGATTGTAATTTTCCACATGGGATACATTTCTAAGTTTGGTATATCGTGGACTCTTATTTGTAGAAAATGTACTTTTGTGCAGCTTGCATATATTTTTTTCTATATTTTTAATGGCAGTTGTAAATAATCTTTGTAATCTGGAGGTTGCCACTTGTTAAGCCCCTTGAGGGTTTTGGTGACCATCCGTCACAATTTTTAACCAACATGTATTTATGTGTATGTTTTTTTTTTAACCTATGTGAAAATATAGAAATGAATAAATAAATAAATAATTTTCTGGAAACCACAGATATGTACAACCAGTCACACAATAAAAGAGAACAAACCTGGTTAATTGTCATTTTTAACACTTAAAGCTCATTCACTACAAATCCTTTATCTCCAAGTTTACATTTTGACTTATACATGGTGTTGGGTGTAGGTGATTAAAAAAAAAAAAAAAAAAAAAAAAAAAAAATATATATATATATATAGATATGAATATAGATAGACTTTATTTCATACATATGTAGGCAAAACAAATTCCAGATTTAAAAGGACACTCCAATATATGGAAATAAATCAACCAAAATAAGAAAATAAATATCACACAAATTTATATTTCATTGTGACTCTTTAACAATACTTTATATCTGAGAAGGAGTAGGAAGAAGTTGAGCTTACATTGTCCTGTTCCAGTTTTCCATGACTTGGCTAATCAGGTAATACTGGTATATACAGTCCACATAAAGAGTAGGTCAGTCATTAAATTATATATTAAAAAAAAGAGAACAAATGATTACATCCCATCAGTAACTATTACTGTTGTACTCACGTTCATTCTGGAAAATAAGGTTTTTATACAACTTTTTAAAAAATTGGAGAGTTGACAAATGACAGTGGATGGAGACACTTATTTTATCTTTAGTTAATGATATATTTGCTGAGAAAATCAGTTTTTCTTCAGTTTTCTCTGTTTCTGATATAATAACCCTCAACTTTAATCAGAGCTTTTATAAACATCTACATGATCAGCAAGACAAATATGGGAAAATACTTGATTTTCACTGAAAAAACACAAAATACAGAGGATAATATTATAATAAATGGTAATAAATCCCTTAAGAGAGAAATGTATTGGTAACTACCACAAAAGTAGCACTGGGACTTTATTGGTTAAACCAAATTCTAGTATCTTTCCTTAAACCTAGCTGTAAAAGTTTAAAATTTCTGTTGTAAAAATCAGCTCGTACTGTAAATGAAGTCAGCTGATTTAGTAGCATCTGAATGTATTTTCTGCAAGACACGGTCACCTCTATATATAAACTGAGGCTGATTGTAAATGGGAGTAACTGTAGGGCAGGTGATTTGTGGAGGAGAGAAACACAGTCAAATAAAGGGTTTACAGCCATTTGCAATGGCAATAAAAGCTAAAGGTGCAATTTGCACTTCATTCTATCAGTTTATACATCCATTAGTTGGTGCTGTCGGTGTAATTTCAGCTGCTTTGGCTGACAGCGGTAAAAAAAAAATATGGATGGAAAAATTCTTATGGATAGCATGAGAGTCTGATTCTGATTCCAGAACAAAGATAATCCACCATTATCCTTTATTTCTGTATGTACTTGATGTTTATTTGTTACTGATAGTTTTTGCTTTTACCATGTTCTGTAAAAACGCTACAGTATTAGCGTGTTGACCCATGGGGTTCTAGATGTGGTAGTTTTTGTGTCGTTGTGTATTTGTGCATGCTGTACTGCATTTGTCGAGCAGTCACCACCAAAGCGTTCTGGGCATAGCAAAGTAATTGTAAGGCTGTTATATTCCAAAATACTAATATCTCCCAAAATATTGGTCCCATCAGCTTGCTGTTTTCGCAAGTCTGTTCCTTGTCCAAAAATACATAAGTATGCCAAACAGCAGCAGTCAGCTCTTTCTGGATTTTGTGTGAATCCCCAGACACACATACACGTACACACACACAGAGGCCACTTGGGTTTTATAATATAGATACACATACTGACAATGACTGAACTTAAATTTACTTTTGACTCACAAATAGGGATGGGAATCGTTAAGAATTTAACGATTCCGATTCCATTATCAATATTGCTTATCGATCCGATTCCTTATCAATTCTCCTAGCAATTCTCATTGTGTGAGGGAATAAAAGAGTAGAAACGGGTATGTTTGCATTAACTGTCTTATATTTCCATCTCTGCACAGAAAATATAACATATACAGTATGTACAAATAAAAATAACAAATGATGCTGGGCCCGGTTCTGGGGGGGGGTACAGTGAATACAGTGAAAGTGAAACTAAAGACGTTTTACTAATTCCTCTATTGCTGCATTTGTACAACGTGGAACCGGTTCGACTCGACTCAGCTTGTCTCCCGTTGTTGTGCACCTCATTTCCTTTCCCTTCTTACCTTCGGAAACTCGTATTTGAGGAGTTACAATGTTTGTTGCCCACACCGGAACTGGAACCAGCCCGGCGTTCACTCTGCCGGTACATTCACAAGCGCCGCTAAGTAGCGTATCAAATACGTGACATTCCTGTAAATGATTCACATGATGTGGACAAATGTTTGAGGATATTGGAGGGATTCCACCCTTTTGAAGACATGGAAGCTTTACAAGTGTTCCAAGTAAGTGGACCTGGTGTCGTCTGTTTGGACCGTTTCTGCCTCAACGCCATATTGGCTACGTTCTGACCAAAACAATGCAGCGTACGTGTGACATCATCGCGCATGCACAACGAAGGCGGAATTGATAAGCAGAATCATTAAGCAGGCAGGCAAACGATTCCAAGGAATCGAACTACTGGGAACCGGTTCTTAAAAAGAACCAGTTCTCGATTCCCATCCCTACTTACAAATGTTGATTTTTTTCCAAAAAGTTACAGGCCACCACAAATGAACCCAATTTGGGTAGCAAAGAAACATCGAATTTGATTTGTCTGTGACCCAAGTCCTACTTTTCCACTGTTTTGTGAAAACTGGTGCAGTAATTTTTATGTAAAGTGATGATTTCCATGGTCTGATGGCATGTGGTTTCAGTGAAAGTTAAAAGAAAGAAGGTGGTGTACACAAGAGACAAGAGAGACATGATGACGATGATGTGCTATGATTCTACATCTGTCCTTCAGGTCTGACCATAGTGAGAGTTCCCAGTTCCTGGAGGGTGAAAGTAGGTGCTGGTAGCCAGGACTGTGTCACATCCAGAAGTAGCAGATAATAAGGAGTGGGTGTCTGACAGATGTCCTGCATTAGAAATCATGTTGTATCCACTAAAAGAGCGAGTGATGGGTGTGGTGGAGGTTGAACAGGGGTACAGGAAATATTCATGACTCCCAAACCAAATGACTTTTAAGGAAACCTTTTTACACAGCAGCATTCATCAAGTGTTAATGAACAGCTGAAAGGGTCCAAATGCAAATGCAGAGACTGGGAATGGAGAAAAAGAGAGACAGATGGAGAGAGGGAATGAGAGAGAGAGAGAGAGAGGGGAAAAAAAAGAGAGGAAACTATCATCGCCATGATGAATGAGGGTGGTGGCAGAAGCCCTCAGGCGATCACTCAGTCACTGAGACAGGCTTCTGTGGCCCTAACTTCATTATCATGACACAGTCACATCAACACACTCCTTCAGATAAGAGCACAGCAGAACTCGGCTCCAGAAATGATCAGTTAAACTGGTCGGGGTTCAGTGGCTTGTCACAGATAGAGAGGATGGGTCGGTCCTATTCAGGCTTTAGACGCCTGTCAAAAGCCGAGGTTTGTTCTGTGGAAATTTTGACATATTGTTCGTCGAGGTTGCATTGTTTTTGAGCATTAAATATAGCAGGGATTTTAAAGGTCCACTGTGCAACATTTAGGAAGATTTATGAGGATCTAATGGCAGACATTCAATTTAACACTCCTAATTCTATTTTCATTAGTGTGTCATCATGCATTTTGTTTTCATTACCACAGAATGAACCATTTCCATCTACAGACAGAGGGGGATTCTTCCACTATTTTGCAGCTCAGAGTAGATTTCCTCTTCTCTGCTGTTCCATTTTATAGTGAATGGCATCTGGTGATAACATGCATTACCTTCACCTACCACAGTTATTATCCCCTTAACTAAAAAAGCCCTGAATGAAGAAGCACAGAACAAACACTGGCTTTAATGTGGGGGATTTCATTGTCACTACTAGGGATGTAACGATTACCGGTATAACGATAAACCGTGGTAAAATTGCAGACGATTAGTATTACCGTTTAAATTCTAATTATCATGATAACCAAGTTTGATTACCGGACTTTTCCGGTGAAAACGCCTATGTAAAGATATACTTTTATGTCAAATATTTGAGTATAGTTTTAATTTAGTACAATTTAAATTTTATATATCTAATATTTAGAACCAATATTCACTTTTAAAGTCTTTGAAAAGGTTCATTAAGCATCTTTGTGTTATTTATGCAATAAATTATATACATTTTTCAAATCGGATTTTATATATATATATATATATATATTTTTGTGTGTTTTCTGGCCTTTTATTTTAATATAGTAGGTTAAGGTGAAAAAAATAATAGGCAGTTGATATAAATGAAGTTGTGCTGAAAAAAAAAAGATACCAAACATGGGTATAGTAAACATTTGTTTATATAGTATAAAGGCAAAATCAAAAGTACTGAAAAACAGCCAAAATAGGCTCAGACCCCCAAGGGTTAATATTTGAATGTTTCTGCCAAGAGAAAGTGCATTGTGCCAATTATTTTATTTCATAAATTTTTTATTTATTATTTTTTCAAATACATCTTGGTTAAATTATGTCAGTGTGTGTATAAGTATTTTTTGAACATTTTGAGCATATACCGTGATAATAATGATAACTGATAATTTTGGTCACAATAACCGTGATATGAAATTTTCATATCATTACATCCCTAGTCACTACAGGTGAGGATGGAGGTGAGGGACGCCCAGAACAGCCCACATCACACCTGTTTTGTCAGCTCTTCATTGGCTTCCAGTCAAATTTTGTATTGATTTGAAAATTTTAGTCCTGACTTTCCAGGCGTTGCATGGTCAGGCTCCCCAGTATATTGCTGACTTGTTGTGCCCCTACCCCTTAGGACGCACCGGCAGGTCTGCAGACCAGAGCCTCCTGAAGGTCCCAAAGACTCATTTTAAAACCTGGGTAGACCTGTCCTTTCAGGCTGTAGCCCCCAGACTCTGGAATGACCTGCCCCTGTCCCCCCGTGTGGTCGACTCTGTGGACTCTTTTAAAAGCACCTCAAGATGTTTTTATTTAGGAAAGCTTTTGGTTGATAGATTTAACCTTTTTATTTATTTTATGAAATTATTCTTATGTTATTTTAATGCATCCATTTTATGTGCAGCACTTTGGGATGTTTATCTGTGAAATCACTTTATAAATAATTTACTTACTTACTTACTTACTCATTTGGATGCAACTTCACCACTAGATGCCACTAAATAGCATGCAATGAACATTTTAATAATTACATTTAATTAAAGTCTCAGTTGTCGCTTTTCAATTTACCCTCAAATTGCATAAATACAACTTGCGCATAAAAATTAGCCAAATGGAAAAACGATAATTTCACCCAAATTCTCCTTTTTCAACGAAAAGTTTTTGCGCTTTTATTTCACTGTTTTTAATTGTACAGCTGCTTTTATGTCTTTTTAATCTATTCTTGTATTTCAGTCTATCATTTTGCTTTTTATTCTTCTGTACAACACTGTTTCAATTGTACAGCTTTTTTTAAATTTTTTTTTTATTGATATATTGACAGACAGTACAACATATGCCATCATCACAAAATAGAAGACATAAACATCATCCACTGTCTGGTTTTCAAATATGCACTTAAGACAAACACCAGCAAACAAACTAAAAAAAAAAAACAAAAAAAAAAAAAACCCACCACTTGTGCCTTACATTTAAGTTCTACATTTGTCCTCTCATTCTACCTCTCAGTCAGTATACTGGATTAGGTCGGACCAGACCCAGCGCCTTACGTTTATATAGACATCCTCTCTATTGACGTCAGAAAGGAGCCCCAGACTTTATTGAAAATGTCTTCTCTCCCCATTACTCTGTATGTGACTCGCTCAAAGGTAGCCATTCTTGTCATCAATTCAATCCATTCCTTAAAACAGCAGGGACTAGATGACTTCCAGTGTCTCAGAATTATTCTACATCCTGTAGTAGTAGCTAAATGTATCCACAGTCTCTGTCTTGCAGTCAGAGTGTTATTGTCTGGCAGCAGACCCAAAATACACAGAGCTGGAGTCTTGGACAGTTGCATTCGGAACAAATCATTTAAGAGGGTAACAACCCCTTCCCACAGTTGTACATTTTTTTCACAAGAATATAACGTGTACAAGAGATCCCACTTCCTTCTGGCACCTCCAGCGCTGTTTTATGTTTTTATTCTATTCTTGTATTTTTCTTTCATTTTTGGTTTTTCCCCTGTAAGTCACTTTGGAAAAAAGCGTCTGTCAAACGCATATATGTAAATGTAAATGTAAGAGGTAGTTTTTCGGGCACAGCGAAATTGGTTAGTTGCGCAAAACTGCAATGGAAAGACCTTTTGCACAACTAGTCATGTGAACAAAAAAACCCGGATGTTGATGGATGTTGCAACAAGCGAAGAAGAAGAATTTTCATTCATTCTTTTCATATTCAATTGAGAATCCACGATTAGAAAACAAAAAATGACTCGTTATTTCATTATTCATGTACAAATCAAAAAACGAGTTGTTTTTCATTGTTTCAATTGTACGCTCAAATTAAAAATTGGAAATAAGCAAATGGACCAAATGTTGGGTTTCATGCTGACATTTTTGATATCCAATTTGGTACGACTCAGAAGTTACAGACTTCTTCGTGTGTTGAGCTGGACAATCGTTGGTTTGATTGTATTCTACCTAATGCATTCTGCACTAATGGAGAATTTCGTGTTATTCAGAGGCAGCAAATGCGTTACTCTCAAGAAGGATGACATGACATCTGAAAAAATCGGCATGATCTTCCAGGTATTGTTGTTTTGTCTAATACAGTGCAGCCATGGTAGTCAATCTAAGTAGAAGCCACTTTGCGTAACACACGAAGAAGTCAGTAACTTCCATGTCATACTAAATCGGATATCAAAAATGTCAGCATGAAACCCGACATTTGGGCCATTTGCTTATTTCCAATTTTTAATTTGTGCACACAATCAAAAGCATGAAAAACAACTCATTTTTTGATTTTTGATTTGTACATGAATAATGAAATAACAAGACATTTTTTTTGTTTTCTGATTGTGGATTCTCAGTTGAATATGAAAAGAATGAATGATAAACAGATTGAGTTTGGGTGCAGACTATATTCTCACGTAGTAAAGCTGACAGTATAGTTTGCCAAAGTGTACAATGGCGACATTTTACGGAGAGATCTTTTTCAGCGATTTCCAAATTGTTTAAAATTGCATCTGAAGAATAGAATGCATAAGACAACTTGCTCTGAGCATCTCTCATTTGGTGGCAAGCAGGTCCTTAGAGATACTTTGGCTCTTTATCTGCTAAATGCGTGACGATTTCTCTGCAGTCAGTCATTGTCTCGTCTGTTTGGTGCCTGGCAGGTCATAGACAGTGGGTTTTTTCTGGGCTTTTTGGCAGAAAACAGCTGTCTGCTGCAGCTGAAAATGGGATTTATTGATGTAGAGTGGAATACTGAACTGCAAGTTATTAAAATAAAGCACTAAAGCTGATGAGGTGGGACCACATTCAGGTAGCAACTCTGTGGTTTGTCAATATGAGCAACACCTGTAACATTGCACTTATTTTCTTTCATTTATTTAGTGATTTGTGCTCTTGAGATTACAGTATCTGGGTATAAAAAGCAACTGCTGGAAGCAAAGTGCAGTTTACTGGGAGAACATGGATGACTTTTATTTCTTATTAACCATCACACTACTCCATAACAACCCATGCAGAACAGTTCCACTTGGCGTCCTTCAAAGAATCTACAGCCAACAAACAAACCCCTGTGCCTTGAGCCATGGTATTTATCATAATTGGAATTCATATCTAATTTCGTACCAGTTGTTTCATCTTTGTCAGTTTTTTTTCCCTGGGTTAATTTTGCTCTACATTGATTCTCATCCTCCTGGGCGATTTGCAGCAATCTGTGTCTGATTACTCTCCATTTGATTGATGAGGTGCTGTGGCCTCCTGCGCCTTCGGTCTGATTCTTACAGCGCAAACGACGCACGCAGGTGGCGATGGAACACGTAAATGCACATCACAACATATAAAGCTGTGGCCACTTGTCTCTGCAACGTCATTAATTCAGAGGCTTGGATGTGAAGTGTGCTTACTGTGGTTGACGAGGATGGCTCGAAGAGGCTTTCAAAGGTTAATCAATGAGAAATGCAATCTTACTAATGCTTTGTGTTGTCTGTTTTTATGGCAGCATAACAAACACGAACTTAATGAGGGGATCGGTTTCCACGGCAGATTGAAAAGCTGCATATTGTGAGCCCAAAGATACATTTTGCAGTTAATTGAAATGTGGGAGGTGGGAATATGAAAGGTTCAATATAAAATATTTATGCCTTTGAATTAGCTGCTTTTCAAATGTGAATGAGAACATTGCATAAAATATGTATGAGAGGATAGGTCATTAGGAAACAACTTACACCATTTTTAGTGTCCTATAAGAACGCACTAGAGGGGAGAACTGGCTTCAGTATGCATATCACCATCAGGAAATATAACTAAATATTTTTACTCAACACACTGTACTTGTCTTCACATGCGGCATTATACCTTTACAGATGTTGCTTTTTTCCCCCTATAGGTAAGTTGTTCAAATGACCTCAACCTTAACATCTTTTGTGGTAAAATGCGACATACACATGATAGCGTAATAACATTTAAGTAATATTTATCCAGAAAACATCAAATGCAGTAATCCTAACGACACAATGAATAATCACTATTTACACTTGAAGCACATTTTGCTGATAATATTTTTACTTAAGTGTTCGTTTGAATGCAGAATGCTTTCTTTAAAGAGTAATGATGTCTATCAGTACTTTTATTTAAAGGGGTCTGGGTATCTATATTCTAATCTCTACAGCAGGTGGAATCCTTGTGTCAGAACATACAGGGTGACACAAAAAAACAGGAACTTTTTAACAATCTAATAAAACCAAGAGTGATGGAAGAAAAATATTTTATTCAAAGTAATTGAAACCTTAAAACATGCCATTTAAGAAACAATGATGGAATTTTCATTTTTTAAAAAATTACTTCCTGTAGATGGCGTCCTCCTGTACGAATGCATTCATGAAATCTGCTGTTGAGATTCCTCATTGACCGCTGCAACATCTCAGATGGGATACTGTGAATTTCATCCTGAATTCTCTGTTTTAACTCATCCAGAGTTCTTGGTCGAGTCGTGTACACTTTACTCTTGAGATAGCCCCACAAGAAAAAATCACAAACGGACAAATCTGGCGATCTAGGGGGCCAGGGAACGTTACCGAATCTTGAGATCACACGGTTACCGAACAATTCTCGCACAGCCGCCAATGATTGCCGTGCAGTGTGTGATGTCGCTCCATCCTGTTGAAACCAGGTTTCTTGAACGTGTGGAAAATTGTTCAATTCAGGTGTAACGAAGGACTGTAACATCCCCACGTAACGATTCGCAGTGACAGTGACTGAGATCCCCTGTTCATTTTCAAAAAATCCATAGTTACTAAAATGGGGGTGTGTTTACTTGCTCAAGGTCACTGTCTTGCAGTGCTGCCACTTGCTCATGTCTGCCAATACGCACTTCAAAAATTCCCGTTTTTTTGGGTCACCCTGTACTTAGGGCTACCAAAACCACCAGTGAATCACGAGTATGTATCAACAGACTGTATCACTCACTGAATATAATATAATACAGGGGTTGGACAAAATAATGGAAACACCTTCACCTCAAGATGATAATGCCCCAATCCATACAGCTAGAATTGTTAAAGAATGGCATGAGGAACATTCTAATGAAGTTGAGCATCTCGTATGGCCGGCACAGTCCCCAGACCTCAACATTATTGAGCATTTATGGTCAGTTTTAGAGATTCAAGTAAGACGTCGATTTCCACCGCCATCGTCTCTAAAAGAGTTGGAGGGTATTCTAACTGAAGAATGGCTTAAAATTCCTTTGGAAACAATTCACAAGTTGTATGAATCAATACCTCGGAGAATTGAGGCTGTAATTGCCGCAAAAGGCGGACCTACACCATATTAAATTATATTTTGTTGATTTTTTAAGGTGTTTCCATTATTTTGTCCAACCTCTGTATATCTCATTTGTCACATCTTCACGTTTTATTCTTCAAACAAAAACTCATAATAAGCACTGTGTCTTATCATCTTCACATGCTCCGTCTGCTGATAGTTTACATTATTGCTCTGTTAGCTTAGCTCTGTTTTTAGAAAGAAATCAGCCACAGTAAAACTATACATCACCTCTGTTTTCTAAAGATCTGTTCGGAATCATCCAAACAAGGTCTGAACCACCACATAATAAATTTATACCTCCATAAGCATCATAATAAAACTCATCCATGTAGAAGAAACACTGCCTTTTCAGCATCAAACTCCATTATTACCCCACCCCCCGAAGGGAGGCAAGGGGTATTGTTTTTGGTTCAGTTTGTTTCTTTGATTGTTAACACTCTAGTAGCAAAACTATTGGTTGAATTCATATCATATTTGGTTTATAGATTGCCAATGACCCAGAATTAATCTCATTACATTTTGAGAACAGTAGGTCAAAGTTAAAATTTATTGTGATTTTTTTCTCCATTCACTTATAATAGGGGAAATTTGAAATGTCTATAAAAAAAAAATGTTTCAATTTCCTTCAAACTTGGCACATATATAGAATTAACTGATGTGCTTACATCACCACACACATAGACATGATGACATCAGCTGGATCGATGCCAAAATAAGCTACAATATATGCGAGGGGCTTAGTTTGTTGTGCCTGGCACCACTTGTTTTCATTTAGAGCTGTGTCCAGAGGGGAAAACAACAACAGTACTTTAACATTTATCACTTTGTGTTAGTGGTTTTCATCCCATCTCATCACTTTCTGACATTTGGTCAAAGATCCCATGGCATTAGTTTTCCTCACCATGAGACACCGGCAGAGTTACTCATTACTCCCTCTAGTGGTCACATAACCCCCCCCCCCCCCCCAGTTAGTATTAACCCGTAAAGACCCAGTGCTACTTTTGTTGCAGTTCCCAAATGAATTTTCCTCTATATTTAACTTTCCTTAAGTCAGTTATCACCAGTGATTGTAATGTCATCCTCTTATTTTGCACCTTTTCATTGTAAATTATGTATTTTCCTATATTTAACCCTTTCATGCATACTGGTCACTACAGTGGACAGTTATTCTACAGCTGTTCTATTGTATATCCATGTTTTATGTTGTTTTAGTTCCATTTCAGCCAACATAGTGGATACTTATGTACCATCCCATACACTGGAATTCATACCATTACTGTCACTTTGCTGTTCTTGATAAACCTGATCTACACTAACATGTTTTAGTGTAAATCAATTGCTAATTGTTGTCAAGACTGTAATTAACTACTTTCCTAATCAAAAACTTGTTTTTTTTTTGTTTTTGTTTTTTTGCATATTATCTCCATGAAGTGAGTAATAACTAATATTAGAGTATGATAAAATGTGAGAAGCATGAAAAATGTTTTTATTTCATAGTTTTCAAACAGTATATTACTTTTTGATGATTGGTTTTAATCTTTGCTTCAAATATTAAATGCATGGTGTCCAGGTGAGTGGACATTTTTGTAACTTCATGAAAAATAGTTTTATAAACAAAAAAATTCAATTACATTGTTTTTTTTTTTTTATGCCTAAAGAGGTATAAAAACACTTAGGAAAAAAATCTTGACTAAGGTTCTCAAAATTCATGCATGAAAGGGTTAATTCACTGATTATGTCAATGTTCATAAAAGCTCAGATGAAAGTTGAAGGTTATTACATTAGAAACAGAGAAAACTGAAGAAAAAGTGACTTTTCCACCAAAGATATCATTAACTGAACATAAACTCAGTGTCTCCATCCACTGTCATTGATCCAACTCCATGGGTTTTATTGGTGAATCAGTGTTGTAGGAGTTCACGGTGTTTCCATGGTAACTATAGAGCCTCTGAACGTCCAAATGGGTCAAATCTGATGACCTTGAAAAGATGACAAACTGTATTTTACACCAATTATTGACATGTATTGATAGGATTAGTGGATCACCAGGTATTACACTATTTAGATCAGTAGATGGTTTTTGTCGCCAGTGGCTGTTTGGGTCTTTATGGGTTAACAGACTCAGCTCATATCTCTATAAGCCAGTCCTTTGGCAGAACTTCTGAGCTGTGTATTCAAAACACACTAATGATAATTCCAGGTAATTTTTTTATATCTAGAAGTAAAAATACAACAAATAGCCCCTATAAGTAAGATATCAGTGTACTTCTTCCACCGCAGGAGGACCTATAGAGATTTCATACATTTTATTTTTTACCGTCCGTAACCTTCTGACAGAGTTCAAAATTCATTAGTGACTCCGGATGAAGCTGGATATCAAGGGGTCTCGACTAATACCGGGAATGAGCAGTTACGACAAAACAGGCCCCTAAATTACTGACATCTGTGGAAAGCAAGAAAAGGTTATCTCCGAAAATGTAATCATCATAAAGCCAATGAGCCGTGCAGACCACACAGCTGGGGCGAGCTGGGTTGAAATGTATTGCTGGCATTTAGAGCAGGTGTTGTTTGCAAGTGCTTAGAAAATTAAAGCCATCGAAGTAATACAGGGATTGGAATGGCTGCTGTGTGTACAGTGGAGGGGAGTGAGAATGTGCGTTTTATGGCCTAATGTGGAGAGATATACAGTTTGTTTTTATATTTGCCCATTAAAGCAAATTAAATAAAGAATAAACTGGTGGTGAATCATGGTCTAATTACACAACGGTTGCCGTGAAATAATCATCAATCTTACTCTTTTAGAGAAAAAAAAAAAAGAAAAAGTACAGCTGAGTGCTCTCCTAAACTGTAAAAGGTGGACGGTAATCTTCAATCAGGTGTACTTATGATGTGCCATATAAGAGATAAAACGATGATTGCTTGGATTACGTTGAGTTCACAGCCTTGAGGACAACAAGCCCTAGAGGTCTGAAGCACTCAGGTGTCAGTAAAAATTCCTTTATTAAACCATGGGGGACCAGTGTTTTTCAGCAGCACTGACAAAGAGTCTCCTGAGTTCAGAGGCACTGGTCCACCTCGCTTCAATAAAAAAAACTTTTAATATTCACCCGAGTGCTTCAGTTCTCGTGGGACTCTTGACCTCAGGATCATGGGCTAAATGTAAGCTGAACAATCTGTGGTTTAATCTCAACCAGCCTGCTGTAAGATGACCTCTTGAGAGGTACCCTGCTAATGCTCTCAGAGGATTTTATATTGTAGTTAATCTATTATTACGTTGTATAAGGCGTAGTGGTATCAGATATGTTCTTCTAAGCCAAGGCCGGTCTTCATTTGTTCAATGAAACCTGGGATGTAATTGCGGCTTCAATCAGATTTCATTTCAGTGACAAGTGCGTCAGAGGTGTTACAGTAGAACATGGCTTTTAGTCTTTAACCAATAAAGACCCAAACAGCAGTTGATGACCGAAACACTTAAAAATGTAAACTATGTAATACCTGCTGGTCTATTAATCCTATCAATACATGTAAATAATTGGTGTAAAATACAGTTTGTCATCTTTTCATGGTCATCAGATATGACCCATTTGGACATTCAGAGGCCCTGTAGTGAACGTGGAAACACCGTCATCTTCTACAACACTGATTCACCAGTACAACCCATGGAGTTGGATCAATGACAGTGGATGGAGACACTCGGTTTACGTTCAGTTATTGATATATTTGACTGAAAAAGTCACTTTTTCTTCAGTTTCACTGTTTTTGATATAATAACCCTCAACTTTAATCTGAACTTTAATAAACGTCTACGTGATCAGTATTTTAAATAGAGGAACATACCTGATTTTCAGATAAATGCAAAATAATAGTAGAATAAACAGTGATAAATCACAGAGAAAAATTAATCTGTGAACTGAAAACAAAAGTAGCGCTGGGTCTTTATGGGTTAAATTGAAAACCCCTTCTGAATGAAATTGTCTTCATTTGTTCATGTTATGTAGTCTGCAGATGAACATCTCGAATTATAAAGTAGAACAGAAATATGTTACAGTGCCTATGAGACACTGAAACATTTCATTTCATACTAAACTGTAAGTACTCAGATCAGACCGATACCAAGGCCAACAGCTTGCTTTTCTTCTTGTTCCACAATATTATTAAACCACAAACAGAAGGAACTACGTTTCCTTTCTTTTTGTCAGTTGGTACAGATGGTTAGTATAATTGACCGTTACCGTGGTGACAAGGTCATATTTCTAACAATGAACTTTTGTTGGCAAGAGCTGAAAATCAATGGACTGAAAGCTGTTCTCAGAAAGCACCAGTTTAGTCTTTTTCCTTGAACCTCCAGTAAAATAACAGACTCATGCAGCCACTAATGATTTGATCTTACTAGATTTTAACAGCTAATATTTTTGCTAATATAATATGTGATATTTTGTGCTTTCCTGACCCATTTCTCTCAACACAATGTTACTTTTTAATTACCGTGGTACATTTATATTCTTTTACTATGGCTAAATAAGGTTTGACATGCATTCAATGACATTATTTTCTTTATATTTACTTTACCCTTGTATGCATGACATCCACATTTGTGGACACATAGTTGCACTTTCCAAAGGGTTATAAAGGCAATATTCTCCAAACCACACGGGGGCAGTCTCTATAGACCCTAAGCAATACAATGAAAAAAGTATTATCTTAGTTTTAGAATTTGGACTGCTCTGTGATCTCATAAAGGTAACCTCTGAAGACCCAGCTATGGGTTTTCTGTCAATGTCTGTGGACAAGAGTTTCACAGCTTTATATATATCCACAAAGGGCATTTGATAATTAAAAAAAAAAAAAAAAAAAAAAAAAAAGCATCCTAAAAACTATTGCATCATGATGTTTCCATGATGTTTAATTAAAGAAAAGCCAAAACTTGTATTTTCCTGGTTCTCAGGAGGTTAAATATATTCTTAAACAAAACATATTTAAAAAAAAAAAAATCAAAATGCATTTCAACTTTTGCCTAATTTTGAGTAATAAAATCAATCCAAAAAAAATGTAGATACTTTTTTTTTTCATGAAGGGGTTAAATATTTAGCTGATATTAATTTTTATGAAATTATTTTATTATAATAATGCATCCTGGAGTATAGGAAGCATGTGTGGTTTTCTGAAGGTGTTATATATATTTAGCATATTTATTTCAAATCATTGTTACACCTTTGGGTGGTCATGTTTTATCTGAACAATGTATTCTGCCAGATTTAGCATAATGAAGCACTGTTTTTTTCTAAATGAAAAGTATAGAATGATCTTTACACCGTTTTATTCTCATGACCATATAACAGCTCACTGTATTACTGACCTTGCAGAGCATCAGTAAAAATACCATATGTTTGTTGACAGACCTTGACAGTTGTAATGATTTCTTCAGTTAGATTTTGTTGTCTTCTATGCAAACATGCATATGATGTGGGTGTGAACAAAGAGCCTCAGTTCTTGTAAGATTTATAAGATTAATAATAGATGATATGACATGTGCATAAGTACCTGCAGGAGAAAAAAAAAAACTTCAGTAGGAAACCAGTAAACAGTTACATTTCCTACATCTGGCACATCTGAGAAAGCTACAAACATATGTTAGGCTCTTAAAAAGACTTTCATAGCAGGAAAGACAAAATCTTAAGTAAATCCTTCAAATGTTCAATGAAACGGAACAACCAACCCCCAGGAATTTAACGCTGTGTTTCATTTTACTTCTTAAAGTTTTGCAGTGATCTGGTGCATGACATCCCAGGTGGGGAGTCAGACTTTCACACATGGAAGAACACTCTCTGAGTCACACACATGTACACACACGCACACGAGCGCACGCACGCACACACACACACACACACACACACACACACACACACACACACACACACACAGTATTAATAAGTAAAAAAGTGAGTCCAAAGACATGTTGGGAAGAACATTCTCCTTTCTGTCCTCTCCAAATATAATATTCCCTCACCGTGTCTTAGTAACGTGCCACTCTATACTTAGTTTTATTACTATCCCTAAGAGCCCATAAGCTTGTATTAAGGTTTGACACATATATAGTATGTTCGGTTATGAATATGGAAAAGCTGACCTTGGCAACAAGACTGCCACTCTTGTTTTGCTCCTTAAAAGTAATTTTCCTTCATTTAGCCACATCTAGACTCAAGTACAGCCATAAGGTGTCTCTGGTTACCTCTGCCTGGAGGTACTGTGATCACTTTGTTTTGTGTGTTTGCATGTGTGTGTGTGTGTGTGTGTGTGTGTGTGTGTATTTACATGTTTGTTCGTTTGTTTGTTAGCAAGATAACTCAAAAAGTTATGGATGGATTTTCATAAAATTTTCCGGAAATGTTGCTACTGGCACAAGGAAGAAATTATTAAGTTTTGGTAGCGATGGGGGAGGGGCAGATCTGTCTTGGCAGAGGTCTGCACTCTCCAAGTGCTTTTCTTGTTCCTAATGCAACCACTTCACCTATGATTAGACACAAAAGTTATGATGATTGCATATGTAAAGACCACATATTCCCACTACAAATATCTTGCTAATATTAAATAGTTAAAAAAAATAAAAAATCTGGAGCTTTTAAGATGTCACTTGCTTTTTTTTTTTTTAACAACTTTATCATTTTATAAGTATATTCTACAATGGACCAAAATGCATTAATTACACAGGCCAGTATCCCCCAGTCCCACCCCCTCCCTCCTCCTGGTGGTACCCACATAAATACAAAGAACATCTGACAAACAAAGCAACGACAATGACAACGATAACGATAAAAAACGACAACGATAAAAAACGACAACGATCAAAAACGACAATGATCAAAAATGACAATGATCAAAAACAAAGAAGAAAAAATCCTTTATAAGATGCGTCCACAGATCGCTATAAGACGCTCCATTGGTCTGTCCATCTGTTTGTTAGTTCGAGTTGTATTGATTTGATTGATACTACTGATGTGAAAGCAGTCATTGCATAGTTGAACATATAGTTTTTATTCAGTACACAAGAGCAGTGTTGGGTAGTAAGTACTGAAGCAGCATTACCCTGTATCACTGAATTTTTTGCAGTTTCTGAGAAAAAATATGTAGATTACACTTACAAATCCAAATGTTAGTGACAATTAAAATATTCATCCTGGTATAAAAAGCTTTGTATTTTTATGTCATGTAAGAACACTGGTCAGCCAGAGTGTTGCAATTTATTTATTTATTTTTAACCTTTATTTATGCAGGTAGTTCCATTGAGACACACAGTCTCATTTGCAAGAGAAACCAGTTTTGTACAGACATAAAACAACATTTAGTGATATGTAGGGTAGGACAGTTTACTATATCAGCTTCTACATCTAAACAGAGGAAGAGATATGGAGTCAAATATTCATATATACAGGGTGGGGAAGCAAAATTTACAATTAACATTTAGTTGTTTTTTCTCAGCAGGCACTACGTCAATTGTTTTGAAACCAAACATATATTGATGTCATAATCATACCTAACACTATTATCCATACCTTTTCAGAAACTTTTACCCATATGAGTAATCAGGAAAGCAAACGTCAAAGAGTGTGTGATTTGCTGAATGCACTCGTCACACCAAAGGAGATTTCAAAAATAGTTGGAGTGTCCATAAAGACTGTTTATAATGTAAAGAAGAGAATGACTATGAGCAAAACTATTACGAGAAAGTCTGGAAGATACTATTAAAGAAGAATGGGAGAAGTTGTCACCCGAATATTTGAGGAACACTTGCGCAAGTTTCAGGAAGCATGTGAAGGAAGTTACTAAGAAAGAAGGAGGACACAGAATAAAAAAAATTTCTATAATGTAAATTTTCTTGTGGCAAATAAATTCTCATGACTTTCAATAAACTAATTGGTCATACACTGTCTTTCAATCCCTGCCTCAAAATTTTGTAAATTTTGCTTCCCCACCCTGTATGTGATTTCATACGCACAGATATCACCTGCTCATTCACACAGTATAAATCTTATGTGAAAATTCAACAATTGAGAGTTGTATGAGTGAGAAATAAAGCCCACCGAGTGTAAAGAACACCACCTGCACATGTACAAAACATCTACTGTGTGTGAGTGAGTCTGTTCTGTGAAGCTGAATTCTGTTCACTCAAGTTGATCTGACTTTTTGACAGTTTGGGGCTGAAAACAAAGGAAGCACTGACCCTGTTATGATTCATCACTTTCACCACGGTCACACCTCATGACCTCTTGAACCGTGATTGATTGAGAAGTGTCATTAAACACTCTTCTGTCAAAGTCCATAGAAGAAAAAAGGAGGAACTGGAAATAGTTTTCAGTCCACAATGAAAGAGGTGTAACTCTGCGGCTATACACTGATGCTCCCATTGAGCAATAAATAGGTTTAAGTTCCTATTAACCCATAAAAACTCAAACATCCACCATTTACCCAAACCATCTACTGATGTAAAATGTTTAATATCTCTGATCCACTAAATGATTGGTCTAAAATGCAGTTTGTCGTCTTTTCATAGTCATCAGATATGACATATTTGGACGTTCAGACGCTCTGTAGTTACCGTGGAAACACCGTCATCTTCTACAACATTTATTCACCTGTAAAACCCATGGAGTTGGATCAATGACAGTGGATGGAGACACTGGGTTTATGTTCAGTTAATGAGAGATTTGACTGAAAAAGTCCCTTTTCCTTCAGTTTTCTCTGTTTCTGATATAATATACCTCAACATTAATCTGAGTTTATATGAACATATATATGATCAGTTAATTAAAGGAGTGATATTTTGCTTTTTTTAAATGGAAATATGCATTTTAAAACATTTCCCCGTGGTCTACATAAACTCATAAACTGTAAATGTTATGCTTGGGTCTGAATTCTTCATTAATCCAACTCCACAGGTCTATTTTCAACCCTATTTCTGAATAATGACACCAGAAAGGTCGTTTTGAGCGCTGGCCCTTTAAATGCCAATGAGCCACTTCATGCCCCACCCCCTCCAGGATGACCGTGCTGCTCTGTCCCATTCAACAAACAACTGAACATTTTAGGTAATCGTCTCAAAGTTTGGACATATTTTCAGTTTTTACTACAACTGCTGTTGCTGACAAACTATGTCGTACTCAGAAATGTTCATTGGAAGTCTTGACCTTATATGTGCAAATGTCGTGACGTAAGTACTTATAAAACGTAACAAATTAAGAAGGAATTGAAACGGGTTGTAGAAATCCACTCGATTTTTGCCAGAATGAATATAAAGATAGCTTTGCAGCACCTGGAGGGTTCAAATTCAAACTTTATGAACTATTAGGGTCCAAATACACAAATAAATGAAACAGACTAATAAAAGTGGGTTTAGCAAAATACGACCCCTTTGAATATAGAAAAATACCAAAATTTCACTGCAAAATAAAGAGGATAATATTATAACAAATAGTGAAAAATCACCTGAGAAAGGTTAAATAGAGAAAAAAAAAGCCAGAATAGTAGCACTGGGTCTTTATAGGTTACTATAAGTATATAATTATAGTGTATAATAGTACAGAATTACCCTAACAGGGGTGCAGCCACTTACATGAAAGGCCTAATAAATATTCTTATAACCTGTTACAGAGAAATAACTGGTATTACTAATCGGTTACAATTTTTTTCTTCAAAAAGCTGCTAAAAGTGCAAGTAGAATGGAACAAATTGTAATGCCTTCATTTAACAGATTTCATCATTAACACCATCAGGCTCCATTCATTTGGAAGAATAGCTACGCTTTGAGTTTGGGTGTTCCTCCTGACTGGTTTCCTGTGGATTGGTGCCATTTATCACACAAAAAAAGTAAAAAAAAAAAAAAAAGTGCCAGAATATAAGCACTTACATTCCAAGTTACATTTTAACAGAGTATCTAGCAATCTGTAACTTATTACATTTCAAAGATTACCATCCAAACACTACAACCTGGAATATACTGTATAATGTCATCAAATGAGAGAATAAATCAAAAATATATCGGCTTCTTCTTGTTTTATAGCAGCATCTGCAGCAGGAATACCAGGACTCACAAACACATAAACACAGTTTTAACTCATTAGCGTCACCTTTCACTGAACACTTTTCTTCCAATTTATTTCCTTGTGTCAGGGAAGATGAACACAAAACACACAGAGACAGAAGGGACATTGTGTGCTGTTACGCACTCGTGTCTCCCGAAGAAAGAGACCGTGCATCAGTCGATGGCTCTCTGACAGCTCAGATGCTCAGAGGCACGTTTTCAGTTGGGAGAAAACCTTCCAATATGGAGAGACGAGCGGAGTCTCTAATCAACCATTACTGCCAAGCTGAGGGACGGAGGGAACAGAGGCTCCCCACTGCGTCTGAAAGCTTATCAAACCATTCACATGCAGCATACAAAGGCACGCACACACACACACACACACACACACACACACACACACACACACACTCATTCACACTTTTGCTAATACACACACAAACACAGGTTACCAGACTCTCATGGGGTCTGATGTCATAACAAACTACCACCTCCTGTCAAAGTTACACAGCTCTCATACAACCCGGATCTTGTTTCACATATAATTATCAAAACTGTTCCTTACAGAGCGACATGTTATCCAACTAAGTCTTAGCAGAACCCGGCCAGCCGTATCTGAGACATTTGGCCTCCATGCAGGAATGTTTTCTTACTTGTTCTCGCAAAAGGCAATAAGTAGAAAATAAGAAAGTTCTATGTGAGATTCATGAAGCGTGAAATAACTAGGTTTATTCTGAGTATGTTGATGAATTGTGTTTGATCTTAAATTGGATGTGTGTATAAGGCAGTTTCCAATTAGCATAAGGAAACGCCCCAATAAACCCATATAAGGGCGGCAAAGTTATGTATTGTGCACAAGCCAGTGCAATTTAAAAGGCAATGTTGAACTTACAAATAGAGGAAAGGAAAGGAAAGGAAAGGAAAATGTCACCAATGTCAGGGCAGTTGTCATGGACCAAGCAGTCAAACACAAAACACAGGTTTAAAGCTCTGTCAAAAGGGATTTATCTTCCTGTAAAAAAATATTTTTAGGGATGCACCTATACTGTCATGTCGGCTCCCAGACAGTGTCTGGATTTTGTCTGTCTTGTCTGTCATTTCCTGTTTTATTTTGTTAAGTTTCCCTCATGTGTCATGTCTGGTGTCTTTACTTCCCCTCCTTGATTGTTTCACCTGCTCCTGATTACCTGACTCCACCCTGATGTGTTCCACCTGTGTCTAATTGTCTTCCCGCCCTCTTGTGTATTTAAACCCTGTGTCTTCCCCTTTTTCTTTGCCAGTTTGTTTGCTACACTCGTGTGCTTACTCACCAGCGGTTTTGGATCCTGTCAGTCTGTCTGCCCGTTGTGACCCGTTTTTGTCTACCGACCACCGAATCTGCCTGTCCCTGTTCTACCTGCCCGTCTGTTGTGACCTGGTTTGTTTTCGACTACCGATTCTGCCTAAACCCTGTGTACCTCAGCCTCCAACGATTACCTGTGAGTTCGACCCATCGCCTGGATTACTGACCTCAGGGTTCCGTTGGGATTTTTCCAGCTCGGCCACGCTGGCCGCCCGCTGACCCCATTCACGGCCCAGATGTCAAGCCCCGAACTCAGCGTCATCACAGATTTACTAATCATTCTGTGTTGTGCTTTAACCCTTGTGACAGTGTTCAATAAACACACTCGACTTTACGTCTGTCTTTTGGTCTTGCATTTGGGTTCAGCCTTTGTACCTGACTTGTTACAGATACCCCTTTTGTCCAGACCAAGTACAAGTACTTACGAACGTGACGTGCGGAAAATAGACGCAGGGATTCTGCACGACAGTACGTGTGGTGCGTTTGTACTCTGGGTGGCTCCGTGCGGCGAATATTCCCAAACTGCAGGGGGCAGTGTGCCACAAACACACGTCTATCACAGTAAAAAACAAGAGAAGAAGAAAATTCATCAGTTCGTTTTCTGTTTTCACATAGTTATCAATAAACTTATTTCCTTCGGAGGGAAATTTGTGTCTGTTTCCCTGTTTAGTAAAATTCCAGAACCAGCTCAACTCTCTCAGAATCCACAGGATGTTTGGGCTCCCCCCTGGGTCTCCACTTCTCCCTTTGGCGGTCTTTTTTGCCTTTACATATCTGTCCCGAATGTTTTTCCAGTTTTTCTTTGCCCATTCCTCCTCTTTGCCGACTGTTGCTGCAATTTCCCTCTGTGACTTGTTCACCACATGGCTGTGGCGGTGGTCCTGGTGTGACCAATCATACAAGTGCCTGTACTTCTGCACTTCTACCACCAGGAGCTCCTGAATGTCGGCCATGTTGTCTGCTTGTCTCTTACAAATTTTGTGAGGTGCGCAAAGCGGAAAGTTTCCGCTTGAGATGAGCCGCGTGAAGGGACGGGGCTGTGAAAATGACGTGAGTTGACCGTGTGAAGCTGCGCGGAGCTCACTGACGCGGTAAGCATAAACCAGCCTTTATAAGTCACGGTTTAGTATCGCTTGGAACCTCAGCGGAGGTGATACCAAAAAACTAGTACCGGGTACCAGATTCCAGGTCCTTTTTCATAATGGAAACGCAAAAAGGCCAGGCCGAGTCGAGTCGAGCCAATACCAAGCAGTGGAAACGCGGCATAAGTTGAACTTCATCTCGCTCCTTTTCAAATGTTTTTTTTTTTCCTTGTTTTTGTTTTTTGATATTTGAAATAAACCAAAAAAATGGCAGTTTAGAAATGAATGGGTGATGTTATGATTCACCATCCACTAATTACACACAGTCTATGGTTGTGGTTCATGCTCACTTCTCCTCTTGACAAAAATAAATAAATTACAATGAACAGCAGGTTCAGCCTCATAACTTCACTGCTCTAGACTGATAGAAATTTCACAGGTGTGGCTCCTTCAGTAGAACAGTCAAAGATTATCAACCTCAGTCCACTGCTGTGGCCACCTCTGTAATGTGTCTTCAAACCGATCTCGATTCTGCTGAAATGCAATGTCCCCGCTGAGGTTAACGACCATGAAAGGACCCTTGAGTCAGACCCTGACCTGTTGGGTCCACAGCTGAACGATTACGCATCCCTGGACAATGTGACATGAATTCTGATCAGGCAGAGCAGCAGAGTGTCCTTCACTGCTGCTCAGAAAGAAAATCACACTCCAGGAACCTTTTAACAAATCAAAACTCTACTGGTGGGGAGCTGGAATTTAACGCTTTCTACTTTGTCAGCTGTAGTTCTCAGAGGAATTTCACAGTGCAGCTGTTATGATGTTAACAGATTCACTTTTCTATTTTTTTGTTTTTTTGTTGTTTTTGTGCAGAAACCAGAGTGGTGGTGCATTTTTAAAGACGCAACCTTTTAAGGCCTTCAGGGGTTAAATGTATGTTTTCCTCACCCAGAACTCACAAACAGTAACAAAAACAACTGAAAAAACGCTAACATTTGGCTTGTACCTGTGTGTTTAAGTGAAGAGAAACAACAGGAGGAGAAAACAATCAGTCAGTAACTCAACAAATAACTAATACATTTTTTCAGGAGCATTTCAGGTTTGTCCCTGAGGACAGTTTTTATGTTTGTTTTAGCTGTTTTCTTAAGTCTAAACATGTCAAGGTTTGCAAATTAGATACAACTACACAGTAACAAATGCAGTGTCAATATTTCAGAGTCAAGCTATTTGAACCTAGATAGAATATTTATAGCTCTATGGAGAGTAAAGCAGCTCTAACAGTTGAGTTAAAAGTCAGTGTAAAGTTCTGCACAGATGCAGTGTAAAATTCAACTCAACAGAGTAATGATTAGTGCCAGTCTGCTGCATTGCATTGTGGGTACTGGACATTTTACTCATTGTGTTCTATTTTATGTGCAGGGGTTCGGGGGTGGGGTGGGGGGGGTGTTAAGGTTAATATGTTTGTTTTACAATGTTTATTGGCCTTTTTATGTTTATTTTTTATTAATGTGACACCTTTAGTCAAACCTGTAGGCAGAACAATACCTTACATGATTGTTGCTAAGTAGCTATAATTGTCTTACAAGTTATCAGACTTTGCTGTTTCAAAGGAAAAACATGTCCTAGGATGAATGAAACCTATAGAGTAAACTTATGCCCTTCATGACCCCCATGTTGGGGACTCCTGCAATTCTGCATTGTTTCAGTATTAGCAAAGGATGCAAATTGATGAAGAAAATAACACATTACAGTCCTTTTTCAACTAAATTTAGAGTAAAATAGCTCTAAAAGTGTAATCATATTACTCTAAACAGTGTGAAAACACTGCAGTGTTAAATATTTTTACACATTTCATTGTTAATTTTGGCACTGAACTGAGTAGAATTAACTCTGAAAATTTTACACTGGCCACAGAGTACATTTTACTCTAATTTTGAGTGGGACCACATGTTATCTGAAACAGAGTTAAATTGACACTGTTTTTTCCCGCGTACAGTCCTTCAGTTGCATTCCTTTTAAAAATGGAAAAATGCTTGTATAAGTTGTTCATGTCAAATGAAATAAAAATAAATAATTAATAATCAAAATGGCAAATTTTACTTGCCTTGAGTTTCTAAGGAAGATGTGGAACTGAAATGACTTTTTCCTATAACACACAGCTTATAATAATTATTGGGCGACTGTGGAAAAAGAAGTGAAAATTCAGCATAAGATAACTTGTGACCATAATGGTTTACTTATGCACAAAAGATACATAAAATGTTTACTTAACTTCATTAAAAAATAAGTGGTGTAAATGCATAAGGAGAAAACACAATTTTCTCAGTAACAAGTAACAAATAAATTAAGAACATCTGATTATAAAAAATAATTAATATTCAAAGAACCAAATAGGATTGAAATACAGAATATTCATGTCTATTATGCAATTAATGTGTTTTTTTTTTATGAATTTCAGTGTCATAAATATTCTAACTAACAGACCTAATTAAGACAAATATGAAGAGATACAGTAATAATTAATCCAAAGGATGGATGAAGTTGTGTGTATGTGTGTGTCTGTGTGTGTTTTGCATCAAGTGATAGATTCATGAGATGACCATTTGAAAGCTGAATTAGCTTTAATAATTCATGTTCATGTATATATGTGTGTTTGGATATGTATGAGTATTGCGTGATCAGAAGTCGTGTGTGTGTGTGTGCATGAGTGTAGATGGGCGGAATAGCCATGAAAAAGCCTGGACAAAGATAAAATATAACAGAAAAAGAGGGAAACATGCAGAAATAATCAGGCAACAGCTTATGTATAATTCTCTTGTGTTAATGGAGACTATCAAAAAGGCTCTGATCTGTAATTCCCATTAGTGTACAGTATATCAATGGAGATGGATGCTTTTCTTTTTTTTGTGCTTGTCTAGCAACAGGGTGCCGCCATGTTGAATCACACAGCAGCAAGAGAGCAATTCGTCTCTTTCCAACTGTGGGTGCTTTGCATGGCAGACTTTGGCAAAAGAGCAGCAAAACAGCATGTAGACTACAAACTTAAAGTCAGGTAAATGATCGACAACACTGAGAAAACACATAATAATCTGACTTTTTGCAATCCCACACTGTTGTATATATTTATATATTGTACAGTCGCAGAAAAAATCATTAAACCACCCTTGTTTTCTTCAATTTTTTGTTCATTTTAACGCCTGGTACAACTAAAGGTACATTTGTTTGGACAAATATAATGATAACAAAAATAGCTCATAAGAGTGTAATTTCAGAGCTGATATCTAGCCATTTTCCATGTTTTCTTGATAACAACCAAAATCACTTCAGTTCTTACATCAATATCTATGGCATTGTACTGACAAAAACAGTGCTTTTAGGCATTCCATGTTTTCTTTTCTGTCTGTTTTAGTCACATGAATACATACAGGAGTTAGTACTTGATTGCATAACCATTGTTTTTGATGACTTTTGATGGTCTAATAATTTTGTCCACGACTGTACGTACAAAAGACATTTTAAATCTCTTTTAAAGACGCACCTATTTGCACTGGCTTTTAATACAAATGTGTGACTTTTAATTTATTTTATCCTCTGGTTGTATTTTTAGATACTATTTATCTTATTATTGTGTATCTGTTTGATCAGTTTTAGTATATCTCATCTTTTATATCGATATATTTTTATTAGTTTAATAATATTTTGTATTTTTATCTATATCCTTACACAGCACTTTGGACACTTTGCGTTGTTGTACATTTGCTATAGAAATGAACCTGGCCTTAACCTTGTCTGTATCGTTTTTATTACTATTATTATTATTATTTTTTTTATATTGTTTGTTTTCTTGCACTATCTTTATGCATGCACACTTTTTCTTGTACTTTATTCTGCTGCTGCCATGACCATTGAATTTTCCTGTTGTGGGATCAATGAAATCTAATTAAATTAAATTAAATTAAATTAAATTAAATTAAATTAAATTAAATTAAATTTAATTTAATTTAATTTAATAATACAAGGAAAGCTAATAACAGATTTGTTGTGTTCATCTAAATATTTCAGACTTACATTTTAGATTAGATTGAATTTTATTGATCCCTTAATTAGATCCCTCAGAAAATACAAAGATAGGAAAAGAAAGAAAAGGAAAAGAAAGTAAAGAAAATAACTATAAAAACAGTAGTGAAAAACAAGCAATTGCACATTAGAAAGTACTTGTAGAAATAAATAATAAAGTACCAATTACATTAGAATGTGTTATGTTAGAATATTAACCCTTTATTGGCCATGTGACTCTTTTTGGTAATTTTTGCATACATTACAAGACAACAACAGTTCCAGTGAGGACAGTGAGTCAACAGTCTCAGGTCTAATGTGGTCTACAGGGTCTGTAAGGTCCACCTCTGCATGAACAGTGAGTGTACCTGCATTGTTAGGTACCATGAAGTAATGGTACTAATGTAAGGAATGATGTTTAAAGGGAGAATGTGGATGTGGACAGGGGTCTGGATCAGCACTTATGTTGTTATAATGTTCTAAAAGTGATGTTCTAATGTTCTAAAATACATATTCCTTTCACCTTACTTGTATTTTTTTTATATATATATATACTTGGATTTTATTTTATTTTTTGCCACTTTTGGGTAAGAAACCAAATATGATAACTTCATTGACTTTGATTTTCTACATGATAATTTTTTTTTTTTTCATAAAAGTAATAAAGTCTTATTTTATTTTATTTTACCTTTCTTTAACCAAGAAGTCCCAGTGAGATTAGGAATCTCTTTTGCAAGGGAGACCTGGCCAAGGTAGCAGCCATACAAAGTCCATTGATGATTGATGTCATAATCATACCTAACACTATTATCCATACCTTTTCAGAAACTTTTGCCCATATGAGTAATCAGGAAAGCAAACGTCAAAGAGTGTGTGATTTGCTGAATGCACTCGTCACACCAAAGGAGATTTCAAAAATAGTTGGAGTGTCCATAAAGACTGTTTATAATGGAAAGAAGAGAATGACTATGAGCAAAACTATTACGAGAAAGTCTGGAAGATACTATTAAAGAAGAATGGGAGAAGTTGTCACCCGAATATTTGAGGAACACTTGCACAAGTTTCAGGAAGCGTGTGAAGGCAGTTATTGAGAAAGAAGGAGGACACACAGAATAAAAACATTTTCTATTATGTCAATTTTCTTGTGGCAAATAAATTCTCATGACTTTCAATAAACTAATTGGTCATACACTGTCTTTCAATCCCTGCCTCAAAATATTGTAAATTTTGCTTCCCCACCCTGTATGTAGATTTACAGTTTTTTGACGATTATTCCACGACCATGGTGCATGGTAGGAAAATGCTGTTTTTCCAAAGTCTGTCAGAACTCTGGGAACAGTCAAAAGCAACCACTTGGAGGAACGTAGATGGAAACTACTAGAGCTGACAGAAAGAAGATTACTGAGATATTTTGGGAGTTTACCCAGCAGAGCTATGTCCTCCAATAACACACTAAGGTTGAAAGTTTGAATTTCAGAGTATTTCTATGAGTGTCCTATAAAGGGTTAAAATATACAGAGTTTATTTTGTCAGATATTGAGCAGAAATGATGTGTTTATATTATGTTTTGGTTGCTAATTCAATTTCTGTGGCTCTCAGCAGCTGGAATGATTGACAGGTTGACTGTTATATCGCCAAATCCAGGTGCAAAATGGCTCCTTGTGAAAACAGAAACCTGCTGAAGAAGGGGCAGCGAACGCCTGCTGTCAGCTACGTCCTCAATTGGTGTCATCTCAGGTAAGAGGGGGAGTCCATTCACAGGAAATAAAAGGCTGCATCGTCTACTGTTGTTTTCAGTGTGAATTGATGAGTGGGCCCATGCTCCATTAAAGAGACTGCCAGGGGAAAAAAAGAATAGGCCTTGGAAAAAGTCTGAGCGATAACACGCTGGCATGGATACAGCAGCGTGAGACTGGAGCACAAAAAGTGGAGCGTCAGGTGGGTCAGCGGTGGGGAACATGCATTTCCCATGACTCAAAACTGTATTGTATTGAGCCACTGCCGATCTGAATAGGGGATTTACTTTCAATGCGAAGCTGTTCACAGGTGTTATTCTCTGTCGTTTAAAAAGCCGAGACTGATTCAAATAAATAAATAAACGAATAAATAAAAGTGTAAAACCCATGTCTGGCTTTTCAGCGTCACATGCATTTGCTCAGTTATAAGTTTAAGCAGATTTTCACAAGCTTCCATAATCATTTGGTGCAGGATGTGGACAAAGCTCAGAAATAGAATGAAACCACATGTGGTCTGTAACATGAAAGGGATGCAGAGAGGAAAAATGTGTATAAATCTCAGGTATTTGATGAGATGAATCAGCAAAAGAAACAAGTGACAAAAATGCTAATTGTTTTTAACCCTATAATGCAGTGTTTTTCAACCTTGGGGTCAGGACCCCATGTGGGGTCGCCTGGAATTCAAATGGGGTCGCCTGAAATTTCTATTAATTGATAAATAGTTTTTTTTTAATTTATTTTTAATAAAAAAATATAATGTGAGTTGAGAGAGACAGTCACAATCCATAAAAGACATGACAAACTCTGAAGCTGAAACTGAAGCACTGTGGTACTGTTTATCTGTCAAATGTTCATTGTGGTCGGTTTCAGATGCTGCAGCTCTTTCATAATTCATAGTTTGAGTTCTTGTTTGTTCAGTATTAATTATCAGCCTTGTAAATCCAAGCTGGACTGACTGTACATATCCTGACCAAGGAAAATAAAATTCTCACTTTGTGCAGTAATCTACACCTGGCTTTTCTGCCTCTGTCCATAATAATATACATTATATAGACTAAATGTTGTCTAAAATTAATGTTTATTTGCCACATAGTATAACAAAATATTATATGATCAAAAACAAATTAATTTTAGCAAAAAAAAAAAAAAAGTTTCTGTTTTGAATGTCTGGGGTCGGCAGAAATTTGTGATGTTAAAATGGGGTCATGAGGTCAGAAAAGATTGGGAACCACTGCTATAACACCAAATGTATCACATTTGATACATGAGTTTTAAAGCCCTCTACATCAGGGGTGGCCAACCCTGGTCCTGGAGAGCCACTATCCTGCCTGTTTCAGATGTATCCCTCTTCCAACACACCTGATTCAAATAATAAGCCTATCATCCAGCTCTACAGAAGACTGATAATGACCATCAGGTGTGCTGGAAGAGGGAAACATCTAAAACATGCAGGATAGTGGCTCTGCAAGACCAGGGTTGGCCACCCCTGCTCTACATGACCAGTGTGATATGTTCTTTCTTAAAAAACCTGATGTATACAATTAGATACACAGATAATCCACCAGGGGGAGGAATTTGTTCACTAGAGGCCTTTCCAGTGACACTACAAGATTGTCACGAATGAGGAAGGAGGCAGAACTTTGCCAATTTTGAAAAGGAATTACCAATTTGTTAGACATGTTTGTGTTATATTATGTTTTTTCTTTTGTTCAAAAATAATATTTGAACATTGAGACCCGATGTATTAGATATGATACAAAATTGAAATAAATACATGGAAATTGATGTTTGAAAAAAAAAAAAAAAAAACCTTGGGGTTTTTCAAAAGGACCAATAAAGGCTCCAGTTTCAAAGAACTGGAATTTTCTGTCAATGATTTCATGATTCAGGTTTCACAGGTAAACTGTAATTACACTTACACTTGAATGAATCTATAACTTGAATATATTCTTTTTTTGAAGGGGTCATATTTTGCTAAACCCACTTTTATTAGTCTTTGGTCCATTTATTGTGTATTTGGACCCTAATAGTTGAAAAAGTTTGAATTTGAACTCTCCAGGTGCTGCAAAGCTATCTTTATAGTCATTCCAGCAAAAATTGAGTGGATTTCTACAACCTGATTTAATTCCTGCTTAATTTGTTACATTTTATAACTAGTTATGTCATGATATTTGCACATATAAGGTCAAGACTTCCGACGAACATTTCTCCGAGTACAACATAATTGCTTATCAGCAGCAGCGGTTGTAGTAATAAAACTGAAAATATGTCCAAACTTTGAGCCAATTACCTAAAATGTTCAGTTGTTGGTTGTATTAATGAGCACAAGTGGCTGAACGGGACAAAAGTCAACAACCTGGAGGGGGTGGGACGTGAAGTAGCTCATTTGCATTTAAAGGGCCAGCACTAAAAATGACCTTTCTGGTGTCATTACTCAGAAGTATTGTTAAAGACGGACCTGTGGAGTTGAATTAATGAAGAATTCAGACCCAAGTCGAGCATTTACAGTTTATGTAGACCACAGGGAAATGTTTTAAAATGCATTCCATTTAAACAATCAAAATACCACTCCTTTAAATCTCATATTTGATGAGATGAATGTAAAATGTGAATATATTCTGTTTTTAAGTCGAACTATAGGGGACAAACATTCCTATTATGTAATACTCACTATCTCATTGAACATTTTGATGCAATACTGAACTTTGAAAACTATAGCCAAGTAGCACTTGTGTCCTACATTTGCTCATTACTGACACAACCAGGCAAAAAAAAAAAAAAAAAGTATGTGACAAAAGTCTAAAGAAGGGGAATGCTGCTCAGAATGTTACAACTGGGATAACACACTCCAGCTACACTGGTGTGTGGATATTTTCTTGCTCTACTTTTCTTATATTGCTATTCAGAATCCAGTGAGACTCTTTACCTATGGGGATGTGTATATTTTTATTGCTGCACTCTTAAAAATAAAAAAAAAATCCCACACACAATACTTAGTTGGACTGCCTTTAACTTTGATTACAGGACATATTCACATGCAATGTATTACAATGTCGCCATAAATGTCACTGTTATTTCCACCCATTTTGTTGTGGCACATTATCCAAGTCAGTTTTCAGCTGCACTATAACCACATACTATCACCACTAGGATACACCAAAGTACATGCACCACTATTGTAAAATATCTATTCAAATTCAAATACAAATACACAGTATGTGTTTTCAGTCATGTATTTTTGTATATAAATTTCACCAGTCTATCCTTAAACATGCACATTTTTTCTTATGACTCTATTATTAAAGTCAGACATGTCCCTGACAAATGTCTTTTCCACTGATAGTATGGACGATGCATTTAGACCAGGGGTGGAGGTGGTACGAGTAGATCACATGGCATTGAAAAAATAGAAACTCAACGTAAAGACAAAACCAAATCAATGGTATCATTTGTACCTGGAATTGAACACCCACCTCCCGCATAGAATCCAGTTTCCTTAACCACTAAGCTTTCAGGCCGCTCAGCCATACCTCAACAGTATTACTTACGGACCTAATCGCTGATTGCATTTCTGAGGAAGGTCTGAATTCTTTTCGGGATGTGTCGTTTACTCCTGTGGGTGGAGCCTGGGTACGATTTTTTGCTCTCCTATCTCTTGTATTTTAGGGGGTCTATACTGTGCCATTTATAACAAGAGTCTATGGTAAATGGAGAGCCTTTGACACGGGGGGGGGGGGCGCATACATCTCAAATATTTTTTTCTTCCGTCACTCCAAAAATGTTCACATGAGGGTGAAAAATGCATTCTCTGCATCTCGTTTCATCATTTCGATGCCTCCTAACCACAGCCATGTGTGCACAATTACATATGCAAACTGTTTGCACCTCCTTTTGAGACATGTTAAATATAGATGCAGTTTCTATCAGCAAAATTTCTTTCAGGTTTGATAAATTTGCGTATGATAAATTAATATATTTACATTTTCTCCTCCTAGCACATGCACAACTGCGTGTAAACACCCCGTATTACATATTCATTGTGCCAAATGTACAAACTGGATGCAAACGCGCTATTTTGGACCTTTGAAAGACGCACTGTTAGTAAATCAGTTTGGACATTTTTTTGCATGTGCAATGAGTTTGCACGCATTTTAATACATGCAAACCTTTAGTAGATCCGGCACTTTATGCATCTCAAATTCTGCTCGATCTCCAACTTTGACTTGACTCTGTATGCATTTATTTGACGAAGCTCCGCTACATAGATTAGGGAGTACAGAGACATAAATTCAACATTCCAGAGTACAGTGTGGAAGAGCATCAAAGGGACCAAAGATGTCTCCCATCTGCAGCTGTAAATTTTACACAACTGCTCATAAAATGACAGAAACATTTTTGAACCACACTTGAATGCAGATTATACACAATACTCACTGGCTGTATCCTGTATAGCTCATTTATTTAAATATTAATGTTTGTATAAAATGATTTTAGGTGATTCCTATCGTCTTCTTCTTCATGTGAGACAGGTGAACCTCTGCTGACAACCCACCACTGTTGTAAAGTCTTCTCCATCACATCCCAAAGACTCTCATTGAGGTTCAGGTCAGGACTTTGTAGAGTCTAGTTTATGTGTGTCTATGCTCCATCTGAACCACTCACATAATTTGAGCCTGATGAATCCTGTCATCGTCTAATCTGATGGTCAAATTGATCAAACTGATGGTTGTTTAAGAAATGAGAACTGACTCTCTGCATTAGTGCATTAGTTAAGGTTAAAGAACGTGTTTTCAGCTGAAACATATGAGGGAACTTATCTATCTATCTATCTATCTATCTATCTATCTATCTATCTATCTATCTATCTATCTATCTATCTATCTATCTATCTATCTATCTATCTATCTATCTATCTATCTATCTATCTATCTATCTATCTATCTATCTATCTATCTATCTATCTGCAGCAATAAATCTGGAGAATAAGACAAATGATCAAATTATGTAAAGACAGAATCTAATTTTAATTGTTCTCAATATAGAGTCTAAATCAGGGGTGTCAAACTCATTTTAGTTCAAGGGCCACATTCAGCCCAATTTGATCTCCAGTGGGCCGGACCAATAAAATACTAGCATAGTAGCCTATAAATAATGACAACTCCAAATAGTAGTGCAAAAAATGACATTAAATGATGAAACTACTTCTATCCAAAACAAAAAAGATGTGAATAACTGGAAAAAACTGAAATTTATGCAGAAAAATAAGTACAATTGAAATCAATATTATGCCTCAACTTACAATTTCTACATGTGCATTATGGATCAGATCTACCAAGGCACAAAACAGGCAGAATATTGTTAAAATTGCACTTATTTTTCTTTAGACATTTCAGGTCGTTCATATTTGTTCAGGTTATTAACATTTTATTGTTAAAGGATATCAGAATTTAATGTTCTTTGCCATAAATCAAAGAGAAAACATTGGTGTTGCCATTACATTTATCATATGATTTTTCTCACATTAAACCAAGTAGAAAATTTGAAGTCATTATTTCCAGGTTATTATGCTGTTATTTTTGAGTTTGATGCCCTTGACTGTTAATATCTTCAGGGTAATTTTTGCATTTTGCACTTTGTAAATTCATCTCGCGGGCCAGACTGGATCCTTTGGCGGGCCGGATTTGGCCCCCGGGCCGCATGTTTGACACCTGTGGTCTAAATGATGTAGTAATAATGTGTGTTTTCACTTGATAGACAACTCTATGTACTGTCAAATAATAATTTTCTATTTGTGATGTCTGTGTGTATTTGTGATTTATGATGGCCAGTAATGAAAGCTCCGTCCACCTGTTTTCTGTTTTCAATACTTATTGAATTTAGGTTTATTATATGAAACTTACTGGAACTACAGTCTGCAGACCTTCCAGTTATGTGTTTGTGCTTCTCAGTTTTGCCCATAACCTATCTCATCATGATTGTTAAATACTCCTCTGCGGTAAGTGAAGCAGGGCATTCTTCTTTTTGCTCATAAATAGCTGCATCAATCTTTATGAAACTTTGGAAGGTGAAGTGAGAAGTGATCCGTTTGGTACATTTGGTGTGAGCATTAATGAAATGGTGTGCAAAATCAAAAAAAAAAAACAGCCTTGCCCATTATAAGAATGAAATATTTTTCCTTGCACAGGGTTTGTATTTAAAAGGTCCCAGATGCTGCTTAATTGGTTCACCAGGGAGGGAAGTGAGCAAATAAACCCTCAAATTGAATTTTTATAAAGTGATGGCTCATTAACAAACAGCACCAGGTACCGTTCTCCAATTCCCCCTTGATGGAGTCCAGTTTGGCATTTGTTGATTATGTCAAGAAAAGTTGGGTGATGAGGCATCCTGGAGGACAGGAGGAGTCTTGGATGTTCTCTTTCATAACAAGACGGGCAAACTTTGAAGTCGTAGTTTTAACAGAATGCCCTGAGGCTTGTAGTTGTTCGTTAAAGGTAAGGGACATCTATTTTTAATGTTATCAGAAGTCTGTCAACAAAAAAAAAAAAACCCTTTTGAGTTTCATTCTAAGAATACAAACAAGGTAAGGAAAGGCAGCCTGCGGTATGCATCACACCATTAGTCATGAAAAATGTGGTCAGTCCCAAAGTGCATCACTGGTTAGTTTATATTTTTGGATCGAGGTGATGCTGATGTTGCAGTGTCTGACTAAGTTCACCCTGACTATCATTAACTCTTTATAGGACACTCAGAAATACTCTGAAGCACTACATATCAACCTTAGTGTGTTATTGGAGGACGTAACAAGACTTATCACCCCACCCCCCAAAGAGGAGGCAAGGGGCAGGGGCGCCACTACTAATTGTGGGCCCCATGAAAGCAAAAGGGTCCATTCATAAAGTTCAGTATCTTGTCAATCTGTCTGAGTGGGGGTGGGGTGGGTGGGTGGGGTCCATGCATAATGTCGTTTATGCTAGCATGAAAACGAAACTGAAACTTAACGTGCTTTCAACGTCCGATTCCTGACTTCTATTCCTCTCTTATACAGTGACCATACACAGAATTTTCACAACTTCTAATCTGTATTTACTGGACCCCCTCCTCTGCTCTATGGGATGGGCCCCATGAATTTGTCACATTTACCCCCCCTTATCGGCACACCAAGCAAGGGGTATTGATTTTGGTTCGGTTTGTTTCTTTGTTTGTTTGTTAACACTTTAGTAGCAAAACTATTGGTTGAATTCATACCAAATTGGGTTTATAGATTGCCAGTGACCCAGAATAGATGTCATTACATTTTGTGAAATGAAGGTCAAAGTTCACTTTTTTAAAAATGATTTTTAAAAATCTTTTACTTATAATGGGCAAAATACGTGTTAAGGTTGGGGTTTGTTGTACCTGGCACCACTTGTTACTTTTGTGACATTTTTAAAAAAAATTATTGTTATCTAGAAAATCAAGGTTAATGAAGTTAACATATTTAGGTCCTTACCAATAAGTGGCAAAAAAACAAAAAACAAGTGGTGCCAGGAACAACAAACCCCGCCCCCTTGTACGTATTTTGCCCATAATAAGCAAAATGGAAGATTATTTTAAAAAATCATACAAATTTTTACTTTGATCTACTTTTCCCAAAATGTAATGACATCTATTCTGAGTCACTGGCAATCTATAAACCCAATTTGGTATGAACTGAACCAATAGATTTGCTGCTAAAGTGTTAAGAAACAAACAAACCAAACCAAAAACAATACCCCTTGCCTCCCCTTTGAGGGAGTGGGATAAAAATCCTAGAAGTATATAAAAAAAATATATATATAAGAAAAACACATGTAAGGTGAAAGGAACATGTATTTTAGAACATTAGAACATCACTTTAAAACATTACAACATAAGTGCTGATCCACACCCCTGTCCACATCCACATTCTCCCTTTGAACATCATGCCTTACGTTAGTACCATTACTTCATGGTACCTAACAAAGCAGGTACACTCACTGTTCATGCAGAGGTGGACCTTACAGACCCTGTAGACCACATTGGACCTGAGATTGTTGACTCACTGTCCTCACTGTAACTGTTGCTGTCACTGTCTTGGAAATTACCAAAAATAGTCACTTGCCGGATAAAGAGTTAAAGTAACCATTAAAGGTACAGCGGATAAGATGTAGTAGGATTTATGAAGCTCTGATAACAAAAACAGAAAATAATATTGATATTAATGTTTTCATTAGTGTGTAATCACATGACTTGTTATCTTACAATGGGCCGTTTACATCGACAAAGAATATTCACTCACAGCTGAATGAGAGCTCAAGTGAACTGAAAAATAAATAAATGATTTCAAGCAGTGATTCATAAGATATATTTGTTCAAGCAAATAGTTTTTGTGAATGACACAATGCTAATTTAATCCCATTTGAGAGACAGTTTTATCGATTTGAATGCTTCACCGACACCCAAAACACTGCACACTGAACATGGGTCGATGATACCTTGAGAAAGAGTAATCATAGTAATAATTATTTTATCTTTAGTCTTGAAGCTTGCAAAGTAATCCACCACAAATGTGCACTTGATACATGATGTAGCACTGTGCTGCACTGCAATTTGGACCAGATTAAATTTCTAGGCAACAACATTTAATTTGTTTCAGATTCAGCTCCCTGGTTTTATCCGCTACTGTATGACCAAATAAATCCCATTGGAATGAAAATGGTTGTAAATTTCTACACATGTGGTCTGAATGCAATCATAACCACATAAGACATAAATTGTAAACTGCTTGTTTTAACATGACATGACCATGAACCTGTCCATGAGCAGTCAATTGGTAAGAAAGGAAGTGTGAAAATTGTCACATTGTGCTTCACAACATATCAGGTTTTGATTTTGCATCTTATATACTATGTTTATTGTATTTAAAGACCCACATCACTCATATTAACAGATTATAATATAGTTTTAATCCTATAATGCCAAACGTATCATATTTGATACATGAGTTTTGAAGCCCTCTACATGATTGATGTGATATTTTTTTTCTTGAAAAATCTGATGTATACAATTAGATACAATACATGGATTATCCACCGGGGGAAGGAATTCATTCACCAGAGGCCTTTCCAGTGACACTACAAGACTGTCATTAATGAGGAAGGAGACAGAATTTTGCCAATTTTGAAAAGGAATTACCAATTTGTTACATATGTTTGTGTTATGTTTTTGTTTGTTCAAAAATAAAAATACGGAGCATTGAGACCCAATGTATCAAATATGATACAAAATTGAAAATCATACATGAATATTGACATTTGAATTTTTTTTTTTTTTTTTTTTGGTTGTTCAGAAGGACCAATATAGGCTTAGGTTTCAAGGAACTGGAATTTTCTGTCAGTGATTTAATGGTTCAGGCTTAACAGGGTTAAGTTGTCGTGACATGTCCTGTATGAGCACCTAGAAGAGGTTGTAGCCGGATGACGGTGGAGTGAGTGAACAGACTCAAAAACAGAAGTATAAATTATATTATCTTCCTCTCCGTGTCAAACCAAATTCCTGAACAACCATGCTGATTGGTCCGTCACCAGGTCAGTACTGGGACATCCTTTGCAAATGACATTTACGCAGACAGATGATCTTAAAGAATGAGCCTAATGGACTCGGTTTTGACACTAAGCTGACCTTTTGCCTCTCAACATCTGTGTCCCATTATTCTTGCTTATCCAGAGGTGAAGATGAACCCAGAAACGAACAAAGGACTGAATGATAAAATCACTCTATGTGCCATGTTAATAATGTATTACATTATGTGTTAATGTTGATTAACTCAGCACGTTAACTCTTGTATGCATGTAATACTTAAGCCATTTGCCTGACCTGTGGTTTCACATATGTGTATCCTGATCATGTTCACGGTGAATTATGTGAAAGTAAGAGTATCACCGCTTATAGCATGTCTGAATAATCATGCTATTATTTTACTGATGCTTAAGTGAGGTTACAGGTGATGTATAAAGTTTAAGAGGATCTTATTTGAGGATGCAAAGTTTTCTTACAAGGCTAAGCCACAGTCCTCTCCCCCTCTGTCTTCCCAAGAGGGAAGAGAAACGTGATATTTTTGAATATTCACGAGGAGGCGTTTTCCCGCCGAAAACAGACAAAGAAGGCAACGCCCCAAGGCATCGATAACTCATCTATATGTACGAGGAAGGCGTGGCAAGCTGGTTTTTGGACAAACTATAAAAGTGAATGAAACCAACTTTTCTCCAGAGCTGTTCTATCCTCTAAGCTCTCCAAAGAGCTTTTTCCACCCTGGCTGCTCTCACCTACGCAAAGAGCTTTCTCCACCTCTTCTGAGCTCTCACCTAAGAGCAAAGAGCTTTCTCCAAGGAGTCTTGACCATCTCCTTGGCTCTCAGAGCTGTTCCATCTTCTCCTGGCGAGCTTTCCAGAACCAGCCGCCAGAGCCAGCTGTGAACCTCCTCCAGCCAGCAGAACTTCAGAACTTCAGAGCTTCAGACCTTCAGGCCTCCAGCGCAAGCACGTCGCTTCACAGCCTGTTCCTACTTCGAACTACGTCAGAAGACTTCATCCATCTGCCGTCAAGGCCGTGCCAGTTGCTGCATCCGCACCGCAACAACTTGTAAGAAAACTTGCTCCTGATTTATCTGAGTTGGTGTTATTCCAAGTTAAGTAGGTTTACCTCAACGTAACCTCACTAACATTATAATCTCTTGAATATAGCTATCTGCCAACTTAATTTACATATTCTCCTGTCCATAATCTCCTGCTCCTTTGGTTGTATTTGTCTCTTGTCTTTATGTTATTTGTGTGTCTTAGTTTAGTTAATAAAGTATTTATATGTATATAAATCCATTGCCTCAGTTGTGCTTTGTGTACTATTATTCACACATGGGTTCATCTGTGCAGTCCACGAACTATCAACCTATGCAAGATTTCCAAATTATTGTTTTGAGTTGATTTAAGTTTAAGTTTGGTTATAAATCTATAATTAAATTAATCAATAAATCAACACTCAATTAATAAATAAATTGGTATCCAATTCTTGCTACAAGGTGTTCTTGGTCCGCAAACAAACGGACTCTGGGTTGGTTCACCACTGGTGTGAATATAACTGGCCTCGAGCCGAAACAACCCAAGGAACCATGCGCTTTTTTTTGCTTGATGACCCACCGTAGCTGTTAGTAGCCAAGCCAAATGGGTAGTTAGAGCTAAGAACAGCATCCATGAGCTGTGGACAGACTTGGAGCAATGAGCAGATTGAATGTTTCATTGACATTTGGTCAGAATGTCCATATTACGAAACTGGCTCCGAATGAGCTGTTCTTGACAGTTAACATAATTTTTGTAAATTTGTGTTTGCAAAAATAGAATACATAGTCCAAAACTGTACGTAGGACCTCCATGTTTGTTTTCATCAACACCCGGCGTCTCTGATTCAACCTGACCCCGACTTTTCTGTCCAATCCTAGCCCAGTTCGTCACATGCATGCTTCTGTTTACAAATTTTGGTCCACTAGCAAAAAGTGCAATGAGAATGTGATCCAACCTAAATGAAAAAAGATAAAGTCCGCATTTGTTCCAAATCAAATAAGTGGACAAAATAACTTTCCAGGTGTGAAAACACCCTTAGATGTCATCTGAAGTGTTGTTAATTTTGGTCACTGCAGGTGTGTGTCTTACCTTATTCGAGAAACTGCTATTTTTTAGAAGCTTACAAATGTGACAAGAACATTTACAAAATAAAAGCTTTGTTGGGCAATGGATGGATTCAATCCAGTGAAGTGTTACAGTGCTTTGATTTTGAAAAGGAAAAGAAGTGTGGCGTTTGCAGAAAAGTGCATTATGTACTATAAAATCGCAAATGTTAGCGGATCAAATATGATTTCTGACTAAATTGTCCTGACTCTAATAATTCACATAAAGGCCAGCACAGGTAAATAAAACCACATTTTGTGGAGATATGGTAAATGCACCATCTCGACAATAGCTGCGTCGAATATATTCCACTTAAGGAATCCATTTAATATGTTTTTTTTTTTCTCTGTATTTTCTGTCTGACACATTTTTTTGTCCTTTTCAGACTCTTAACAATACAAAATTAGATATTTAGGTGGAAAATGTCTCTTCAATTGCACCGTAAAAGTCTCAGTGATGGACAAAGAAAAGAGCAGCATTCACAGCGTACAGGGCAAGAGGAAGGATATTCTTTTGTGTCTGCTTTTATTACAGCGAAAATGAGCCTAAGTCTCGCAGACGGAGTGGAAGCGGCAAGGTTATACAGAGGTTCCTTCTGAAAATGTTCACTCAGATACAATTTTAAAAGCCCCTCCTGTAACTAATCCATGAAATAAGCAAGATCCAGACAGTCTCAACTGTGAGGTAAGGGAGGTTGCGTGTGTTTGTGTGTGTTTGTGCGACGTGAACATGACCCTGGAGAGGAAGAAAGCGAGCGGGGCGGGTTTTCACACATTGGACACATTTACTGGATGTTCTCCAGACTGAAGTTACGCCAACAAACAAGTGGATTTGTGCGTAACTGATACCGTTGTTTCCTCTCTCAGACAATACAGAAAGGCTTTACCATCTTTCACCATTTCCTGACAACTTAAATCTATTGCAGTTTGCTGTTGCTCTGCAGCCACTCGCCTTCAAAACCAAAAACACATTCATTGAGGGGAAACAAAAAGAGCATATTTCATTTTGTGCCAAACACCATGTATGTAACAAATCCAGAAAAGACATTACCAGTGTACTTTCTCAAATCTATTAGTCCTAAAATGACATTAAATGAACTTGTATATTTATTTCAATGTTAATGAATAAGTTAGTATAATTGCCTAATGGACAAATTTAAAATGAAAATTACAGTGATTACTCAGAAATCATGTGGTGAGCAATTATGATCTACACAGTTCTTTTATTCCACTGTAAAAGCTGTCAACGCTCCATTAACCACATTAACAAGTACTTGTACATTAATAACAGGTCAAATGTGTCAGCGGTAAATGCTGATAGCGGCAACCCACAGACAGTAATCATTCTCTTCACATATGCACAGCGTCTTAGGGTGTTTTAACCCTTTATCAGGCATGTGACTATTTTTGGTAATTTCTGCATACATTACATAGCAGCAGTTACAGTGAGTCAACAATCTCAGGTCCAACTCTGTCTGAATAGTGAGTGTACCTGCTTTGTTAGGTACCATGAAGAAATGGTACTATATAAACCTGCAATAAACCTCTGGCATGATCAGCATGTGCTCAGTTATAAATAGTATATGTAACTTTTTTGATTGTGTTTATCTTGATTTTGCACTTTCTTTGCTCTTGTGTGCTTGTGCTTTGCTGCTGTCAACCTGAAATATCCCCCTGTGGAACTAATAAAGTCTTATCTTATCTTATCTTATCTTATCTTATCTTATCTTATCTTATCTTATCTTATCTTATCTTATCTTATCTTATCTTATCTTATCTTATTATGTTCAAAGGGATTATGTGGATGTTGACAGGTGTCTGGATCAGCACTTATGTTGGTCTAATGTTATAAAGTGATGTTCTAATGTTGTAAAATACATGTTCCTTTCACCTTACATGTGTTTTCTTGTATTTTTTGTATTGCCACAGTACTGTAGGACTACTTTGTCATTTGTCTATTACCATAGAGCCAATCAGCACCATTATGTGCAGACTGGTCACCCTGCTGCCACAGTACTGTACCAATCACACATGCCGTGTGCCTATCCGGTTACAGGAAAATGCCTGGGTACCAGTTACCAGAAGCAGGTTTGTGTGCCCATTCACACTTTCAGTTTCAGCAGCAGGCAAACCACAGGAAACATGGTGACTGTTTTGCCTCATATGAGGAATTTGACTGTTTTTTTTTTTTTTTTTAAATCAGCCACTGGGGCAAAATTCAGAGTGCAGAATTCGGATCATTTTGATTGGCTCTGTGGCAATAAACAAATCAATATTTTGTGCCACAGAACTGTTGCAGGAGCCATTGCCATTTTTACTTCCGCCAAGGAACGGCGGAGGTCATTTTTTCATAGGGGTTTATTCTTCAGTCTGTTTGTCTGTTAGCAAGATAACTCATAAAGTTATGGATGGATTTGGATGAAATTTTTAGGAAATGTTGATACTGGCACAAGGAACAAATGATTAGATTTTGGTGGTGATCGGGGGGGTGTGGGCGGGGCTGATCTGCCTTGGCGGAGGTCTGCGCTCTCCAAGTACTTTTCTAGGTATTTATTACCTCCACCAAGTGTAACATTGGAGGTTATGTTTTCATCGGAATTTGTCTGTCTGTCTGTTTGTTTGTTTGTCTGTTAGCAAGATAACTCAAAAAGTTATGGACAGATTTAAATGAAATTTTCAGGAAATGTTGATACTAGCACAAGGAACAAATGATTAGAATTTGGTGGTGATCTGGTCTGAGGGGGGGACTGATCTGCCTTGGCGGAGATCTGCGCTTTCCGAGTGCTTTTTTAGTTTACATATACTTCTTGGAATTTTTTTTTTTTTTTGCCATTTTTGGGTAAGGAACCAAATATGGTAACTTCATTAATCCTGATTTTCTCATAACAATAAAAAATGTGAAAAATTTCACTACAGTAATAAAGTCTTGCTATGTCCTCCAGTAAAAAAGTTTTTCATGAGGTTTATGGCACGTTTACAGTTTTGGGTCAGTCTTGCTTTTCTCTCCATCGACATCATTTCCATAAGCAGCAGGCAGCTGTGTGTCAGTGGCATTTCATTCTTCATACCAAACAGCAAAATGAAGGAGATGATTTGGAAGCTGAAAAGTTAAGAGGGTGCAATATGAAGACACAAATCCAAATAAATAAAAGTTTACTTAGCTTATTTGCTCATTTGGCGACAGTACACACTCATGAACATCTGTGTACAATTAATACAAGATGTAAACAAGCTAAAGTAATCCTTAGTTAGATGAAGAAAACAGGACATTATAAGAGGGAGCAAATACAGGTAGAAAAGGGCAGTGTATTATATCAGAGTCTGGATGTTAAACTGATCTTCCACCACTTGAAAAATTTTGATGAAAGCAAAAAGCATCATGGAATTCAAATTTTGACGAACTGTTAAATGGTGTCCCAGCTTTTTTATTTTTTTTTTTATTTTTTTTTGTCATTGAGGTTGTACACAGCAGGTTAAAAGTGGTTTAAATTCTGGTTTACTTTGAGTGATTGTTTGAAATGAGTATTAAAACCGTCACACTCCTTTATTTGAAGAGCGATGCAATATGTACTTCCATTTACTGACAGTATAATTTATTCTGTCTGTGTTGCAAATGATATTTACTCACTATGTAAACACGATGAAATGCAAGTGTTTCTTTTTCCAAGATTACTTGAAGAGCAAATCTATTCATTTAAGTGTTAATATATATTTTAATCACATCTCACATGGCTCTTTACTGTTTTGCATGCCACTACTGTAATGTCTATTATTGTGAATATAAGGTCTATATTGTTGTCGTGTCTATATTGCATTTCCGTTGTCACTGAAATATGAATATGCACGATAAACACATCACAAAAGGCCGCCTGCAACACAATCAATAAGCAAAATTGTTCTATTTGCACACGCTAATAGTCTGTTTCTTGGAGTTATTCAGATGTGGCTCTTCATAACAGAACATCTATATAGCTCTGAGAAATAATAGATGCCAAAACTCGTTAGTCAACTAAACATGAGATTTAATTTTCTTGTTTGTTGTTTCCTGTATAATTCTCTCCTTATAATTTCCTTATAATTCATAATATCAGCAGATGTTGTCTTTAGAAGAATGTATTTTAAAAGGAGCAAGAGTTCTTTAACATGAACCAGCATATACAGTACGTGTGTATTTTTTTTCTATTTTTTCTTATTTCTCAGACTAATATGTTATTATTATGCCTTTACACATCATATAGATAAAAGAGTATTTGTTTATTCATTACAAGTCACCATATTTTCCTCATATTATGCTTTATATTAGGCTTTATCGGGTGTTAATTGTGCAATTTGAGCTTGTGGTAAATGCATTTCCCCGTAGGTAATTAATAAAACAGTCCAATCTGATCTAAAAGTTAGTTTGTATGTGTGAATATGTAAGATGTGAAATGCCATGTTTATTTAATTGTTTTTGAGCATCTAACTTTGTTACCACGAGCACATTTCAGATTTATTAACTCATTGATTTGTTTTAAATTCCAGTGCTGAGTGGATATTTGATGAGCACAGATGAGGATACATATGATAATGATTTGACTGATATGGGTGTTACAGAGGTGCAGTTGTTAGAGGGTCTGGAGTTTGATTCCAGCACTGGTCAGTGTGGTCCTTTCTCTGTGGAGTTTACATATTTGTCTCTGTATCTGCATGGGTTCTCTACATTTTCCTCCCACCGTCCAAAGACACGCACTTAATAGGCTGAATGATCAATGTACATCATCTAATAGGTGTCATATGAATGAATGAATGTTTTTATTATTGTGTCTTACATACAGACATGCCCAGCCCAAACCAAAGATCAATTACCAGACAATAGACACAGTATATAAGCAAAACAAAATACTGACCTATTTAACCCTTTCATGCATCGTGGTCACTACAGTGGACAGCTATTCTACAGCTGTTCTCTTTTATAGTCATGGGTTTTGTTGTTTTAGTTGCATTTCAGCACACAGTAGACGCTTATGCACCATCCCATACACTGCAGTTCATACCGTTACTGTCTTTTTGCATATTATCTGCATGAAGTTAGAAATAAATAGTATTAGAGTATGTTAAAATGTGAGAAAACATCAGATTAGCTGCATGAAAAATGTTTTATTTCATAGTTTTCGCACAGTATGTCATTTTCGGATGATGGGTTTTAAATACATGTTTTTTTTCTTCTTCAAAGATTAAATGTTTTATTTTTTAACAGATTTTACATTTTTTAACAAACAGACAGTAAAACAAAAAAGTAAAGACATATGAAACAAGAGACGTCAACAAGCACAGACAGGGCAATATCAAAAATTAAAGTACAACGATAAAAATGTGGGTCAATGAGTCACAATGTTATCCCATCATAATAACTGAGTGGACATTTTTGTAACGCTGTGAAAAATAAGCTCATAAAAGAATTTCAATTGCATTGTTTTTTTCATGCCTAAAGAAGAATAAAAACACTCAGGAAAAAAATCTCAACTATGGTTCTCATAATTCATGCATGAAAGGGTTAAACAAACACATGCGCTGCTTTTTCCAAGCTTTACAAATAAATAATGCTAATTTAAATACATTTGAACTAAACAACCATTTCATCTTGTCATCATCAGAGCTCCAGAACAGATCAAGATTTCGGATACACGTCATCAAACACAGAGGCTCTTAGTTCATCATATAGAGGACTATACAAAAGAAAATGTGATTCATTTTCCACTTCCCCCTAATCACACAGTCCACAGAGTCTGTTTTCTTCTGGGGTTTGGGTAAATCTCCCAGTTTCTAAAGCCAAGGGAAGGATTCCTGTATGCAACTGAGCAATCAGGGACCTTTGGTTCCTGGTCAAGTTTGCGCTAAAATAAAACTCTGTTTTATATGTTTTTTAATTGAATGTATGTCCGCAGCTTCGGTTTAGTCAGGATCCCATTCTCCCATTTTTCATTAAAAGCAGACATTAGGTTAGCTCTGATCTTGTTAATGCTACATGAAAGGTTGTTGTGGAATATGTATTGAAGTTGTGCTTGTCATAAGTGGTATCGGTGCGGTTGTATTGGAGTACTTTACCAGTACAAGTACACACGCTGAATGTCAGACCCAATATCCGATACTGGTATTGATATCGGTGCATCCCTATTTAACCCTTTCATGCATGAATTATGAGAACCTTAATCAAGATTTTTTTACCTGAGTGTTTTTATTCCTCTTTAGGCACGAAAAAAAAAACCAATGTGATTGAATTTTTTTTTTTTTTTAAATCAACCTGTTTTTCATGGAATTACAAAAATGTCCACTCAGCTACACCATGAATTTTATTCTTGAAGCAAAGAAACATGTGTTTAAAACCCAATATCATAAAGTGATATGAAAACAGTGAAATGAAACCATGTTTAATGGAGTTAATCTGATGTTTTCTCACATTTTAACATATTCTAATACTAGTTATTACTCACTTCATGGAGATAATATGCAAAAAATAAATATTAACAATTGATTTCCGCTCAAGAACCAATCAAGGACAGCAAAGTTACAATAATGGTATGAATTGCAGTTTATGACATGATGCGTAAGTGTCCACTGTGTTGGTTGATATGGAACTAAAACAACAAAACCCATGAATATACAAGAGTAAAGCTGTAGAGTAACTGTCCACTGTAGTGACCACTATGCATGAAAGGGTTAAGATGGCATTTAGACCTTTCCAATTATGTGTAATATTTGTCTTAAACTTGTTTGGTTCAAAAGTTATGAATCAAAAAGTAGAGGCTGTCCATCTGTGACGCCCTTGACCTAGCCCACATGCTAATTTCCAACTCCTGTCCCTGGTTGGGCTTTTCTACAGCAGTACATTACAATATATAATCAAAAATAAATAAATAAATAAATTAATTACAAAAACACTGTTCTATATTTTTGTAGTTTAACATGGATTCAACAGTTATCAATTCCTAATAAAGACTAAGAAAGAGTTAACATCTCAAACAATGATTTCTTTTATATCAGCCAGTTCATCAGCTCTTGACTTTTTCCTCTAAACTTTCATTATTATTATTGATATTTAAAAATCCATCCGCAGTTGATCTCTGTTTGATAACGTCTAAGTTTTAAGCAGACTATTTTACATGAAACATCACATCTGAAAGGTTTCTTTTGTAAGATTGGGAGTGGAAGAAATGAAACAAGGGAGAGAGTAGAGAGTAAGACATCAAAAGAATAATTTACATCCAGAAAAGAGGGAGGACAAATTCAGTTTAGGGACAGAAGAGGGGGCTGAGCTGTGAAAGTGTTTAGAGAACGTGTCACATTCAACATCAGCGTTCAAAGATAGAACAAAAAAACAAGAACTCACTTTTGAAGACAAGTAGCAACGTGACAACAATAGCATGAGCAGTTATTATGAATAATTTGTATGGAGCGATTTGTAAAGTTCAGAATATGTCTTAGCCGATTATAATATATTATCACCTTTATTTTTTTTTGTATCATCATCATTTTCCATCAGTGTGGTAGTGAAATGTCTTTGTTATGCTTGGTTAGGTTTAAAAATGTACAATTACTATTAGTTAACCCATACTTAACTGCAACGAATATAAAAAAACAGAACTTTTGAGATATTATAATATTAAGGTGGCGTGTAATGTAAATAATTTTTCCTTTAACCCATAAAAACCCAAACATCAACCAAAACCATCTATTGATCTAAAATGTTAATATTAATAACTGTTAATCCACTAATTCTATCCATACATGTAAATAATTGGTGTAAAATACAGTTTGTCATCTTTTCATGGTCATCAGATATGACCCATTTGGACGTTCAGAGGCTCCATAGTTACCATGGAAACACTGTCATCTTCACCAGTAAAACCCATGGAGTCTGATAAATGACAGTGGTTGTAGATGCTTGCTTTTATGTTCAGTTAAGGATATATTTCACTAAAAAAGTTGCATTTTCTTCAGTTTTCTCTGTTTTTGATATAATAACCCTCAACTTTAATCTGAGCTTTTATGAACAGCTACACGATCAGTAGATTAAATATAGGAAAATACCTGATTTATACTTAAAAATGCAAAATACAAAACATATTATTAGAATAAATGATGATAAATCAGTTAAGAGTGGTTAAAAATGGAGAAAAAATCATTTGGGAACTGCCACAAAAGTAGCACTCAGTCGTTATGGGTTGAATGCATTTCTTTTAATGAGACACAGTATTTTCTAACACTATGACTGGTATTTGTATTGATGTACATGTTGTTTTGAGGGTGAGTGTGTGTGTGTAAATCAGCTGTTCTGTTTATAAGCTTGACAATTTAGAAATTACCTTAGTGTGTGTTTTATGCACCACTTGGTTTTCTCCATCAGTTTATCACAATTTTCTTTTCCATTGGACATATGCGTAAAACTGTACCGATATTTACCAAATGTTGAAAAAACAAAAGTACATAATGTTGTTTTTTTCATTAAATCACAAATCCGATGATTTGTTTATTTATTATTGTGAGATAACATAAGAAGTCATTCCATAAACATGGTGACAAACGTAAATATCGTGTTGATTTACAGATATATTCATTATTATTATATATTACTCCTCTATCCCATACTAAATTATAAAATGATTCCTTTCCTGGTGTGTCCTCACACTACTGTGTTTCTTTTAAAACTCTTCTTCACTTGTTGTAACATCCGTCCACATCCATTTTTTTTTTTTTTTTTTTTTTTTTTATTCATGTGACTCTAGTTTTGGAAAAAAGTCTTTCCATTGCAGTTTTGTGTAGTATACCATTTGCACTATGCCGGAAAAACCACCTCTTGCCAGCGCAAAAACTTTTCATGGAAAAACAAGAGTTTTGGCAAAATTGTCGTTTTTCCTCTGGGTAAATTTTTATGCACAACTTATATTTGAACAATTTGAGGGTCAATGGAAAAGTATCTACAGATATTATTTATTATCATCATATCATTTACAGTGCTGTGAATGTTACGTATTTGCCACCTTCAGGATTTTTTTCATCTTTTTGCATTTGTCACACTTAAATGTTCCATATCATTATACAAATTATAACACCAGATACAAAATTCAGTTCTTAAATGATGATTTCAATTATTAAATGAAAAAAGATAACCAAACTTACCTGTCCCTTTGTAAAAAAAAAAAAAAAAAAACACCCAAAAAACAAACATATTGCTCCCTAAATCATATAACTGGTTGTTCCACCTCAGGCAGCAACAACTGCAATCAAGCAACACTGATGAAAAACATGATGTGTTGCTTTTTGAGCACTCTTAGACTGCTTCACTGTGTCAGACGTGTTCTTTTTAAGTTATTTCTTGATTGAACGGGTCTGGTAGTAATCAGGCCTGGGTGTGGTTAACGAAACTGAACTCAGCTTTCCTAAACGTGGTTAATCACAGTTAATTTATGATTTAAGAAGGGGGACACTTACTTTTTCACTTTTTCACAGAGGTTTTTCAAATAGCTTTAGATAGCTTTTTTTTTTTTTTTTTTTTTTTTTTTTTTTACTTGTTATTTAGATACTTTCTTTTTTCCACAACAGAACATTCTCTCACATAGGACCCTATGAATTAAAGCACAAGTAAATGGAATACAATAGAAATACCATAAAGAGAAGTCACATGGAAAATAAATATTTGTTTGTGCCAAGGAAAACTACAGCAGTACAATGTCAGTCATAATCTTATAACAGCCCCCATTCCTTCATCAGTCACCCAAATACCAGGTATTACAGTTCCATCTTTGCTCAAAGGATCCATCTTTAGTTGTAGACTTGTGGTTATTCTCTCTATCGTGTAGACCCTTTTCAGTCTCTGTACCCACTGAGTTATGGTCGGTGGTTTTGGATCCTTCCAGTTATCATTTTCTTAGTGATCAATGAAAGTATCTGTAACACGTGTCTTTGAAATGAACTATATGTCTCCTTAGGTATAGCCAGGGTGCGATTTGTCAACAAAACAGATGGGGGGGGGGGGGTGTTTTTTTGTTTTGTTTTGTTTTTTTTAAGTCGGGAGGGGTGGGGTGGGGGTGGGGGGGTGTCCATAACTAATGTAACTAACGCTGGCGTGAACCAAAAGTGAAACTTTACATCCTTTCAACGTCCTACTCCAGACTTCTATTCCTCTATTATATGGCGGATTTTACACGAAATTTTCACAACTTCTAACTCATATCCACTGGACCCCCTCCACTGCTCTACGGCCCCCCCACAAATGCTGGGCCTCATTAATTTGTCTCGTTTACCCCTCCCTTTACAATGCCCCAATGCATTGGGATGTTCGCAAATTCTGAAACTGCCAACAGTTCGGTTCAGGTGAACGTTAGTGCCAGTAATGTAGGATATATGTGTAAGAAAACTGTCACAACCTGCCTGTTGTTTACATTGGTTGGTTGTCTCCCCCAAGGATTAAATTCAATGAGCACAAGTAGGGATGTAAAAAACCAGAGGGGGGTTGATCCCTCCCATCCCCTGGGCATAGCTCCCAGTAGGAATATCAGTTAATCTAATGGGGATTTCACTGGTAAGATTTTGTCAGTTTCTTCCTTGACTCTACTGGGCAGTCCCAAAAGATATGTAAATAATCTCCAATGTTTCCACAATTTCTCAGCTTTTTTTTCCCCTTAATAAATTAAATTATTGTTTAAATACTGCATTTTGTATTTACTTGGGTCATCTTTGTCTAATATTATCATTTGTTTGATGACCAGTCAAGAAGAAGGCAAATACATTTTCACAGCACTGTATGTAAATAGAAATATTCAGGCACCGGATGCCAAACCCCATCCATGTTGGGTCCATATAGGCCTGCTTTACTCCTCTGTCCTCTGTGGTTTCTTTTTTTTGTGGCGTATTAACTCTCTTAAATGTGCACGAGGCACCTGTTCACAGGTCAATACAAGTTAAACAGTTTAATTAAGGCTATAATAGATTAGAATTGTTCCAGTAGGGTTTCTGCTCATGTTCAAAACATATCTGTGCTTTGGATGTTTTTTTTTTGTTTTTTTTTTCAGGAATATTAAATGACTTAAAACTAGAATAGACCTACAATACATTTTGACCAAAACCCATTAAGCCATTGCTCAAATCTGTAAGAGAATGAGACCTTGTTAAAGCCTCCGTGGTGGATAATTACATTTGTCACAAATTATTCAGTAGTTGTATGAGCTCATGTTTCATATTCAGTTTTTTGGAAGTAAAAAAAGACTCAGTACTGAGGATAAATGACCCAGTCTATGTCGATGAGTAATATTATATTGATCCTCCAAAAGGCCATGGCTACACTAATGTGTTTTTGTTTTAAAATGCATATGTTTTTACATGTTCACTACTAGTGTTCGTATAGAGCAGGGGTGTCAAACTTATTTTCTTCCAGGGGCCACATTTGGCCCAATTTAATCTGAAGTGGGCCGGACCAGTACAATAACAGCATGATAACCAATAAATAATGACAACACCAAATTGTTTTAGTGCAAAAAATAACATTCAATTATGCCAATATTTACATTACAAACTATCCAAACAAAAAGGATGTGAATAACCTGAAAAACATGAAATTTGTTAAGAAAAATAAGTAAAATTTTATCAATATTCTGCCTCGATTTATCATTTATACATATGTATAACAGATCCAATCTACAAAGGCACAAAACATTTAGTAACAGGCAGAATATTGTTAAAATTGCACTTAATTTACTTCAGACATTTTAGGTTATTCACATTTTATTGTTAAAGGATAGTTTGTTAATATTAACATTTTCATAATTTAATGTTATTTGCACTAAATCAAAGAGAAAAAAAATGGTGTTGTCATTATTTATATATTATTACAGTATTATTTTTGAGTTTGATGCCCTAACTTGCACTTTGCAAATTCATCCCAGGGGCCGGATTGGACCCTTTGGCGGGCCGGTTTTGGCCCCCGGGCCGCATGTTTGACACCTGTGGTATAGAGGGTATGCACGTGATGTCACCACTAGCGGAAGTCACCATGGTTATAATAAAGCCATAATATTACAAAAATAATGTTGTAATTTAAAAACAGGTGGAAAAATATCATAATTTACAAGAATAAAATCGTACCCTGCTGGTTCACAGCAGTAGTATCTGCGTTGTATGAAGTATTTAATATTAACTAGGCGTAAATCTCCTCAGTACCAGTAGATCATGCATATATTCATTGGGGTCAGTCCACGGTCTACTGTAAATGCACTGTGGATCAGCTGGTTCTCTGCCTAGCTTTGGACCCTGGTTGTCATTGATGATGAAACCATGTATATTTGTTTCAGGTAAAAATAGCAATGATCCCCTATATCCCCCTGGATGTCAGGATATGCGATTTCTGTCCACAAGTCAATGTTCGTGGACCAGTTGTTCTTTGGTAGCTCGTACGGATCCATGTCCAGTCCAACTGTCCTTAATTTAATTTCATATTTCACATTTTCCCGGTCTGGCTGTGTTTACTGCTATACTCCGTCATGTTGAGCAGGTTGGTTTTTGCCACTCAGTCTGACTTAGAGGGGCGTGGCCCAGGGGGGAAGTGACATATGTGCATACCCTCTGTTACTCTGGGGTTTTCACCAACACTGGAAATTGGGCTTTTTGAAACTCTGTGAGTAATGTTTTTCTTTGTAAACTCCACAGTTGTGCTGTAATGTTTCCAGACAAAAACTGAGGCTTTTAGGCTACGTTTAGATGGTAACAGTACAAAAATGCTGCCAAGCTCTGCTCTCCTGATAACACACTCAATAAGGCATTAACCAGCGGATAGCATAGTGGCTAACGTAGCATGTTAGCATTAGCATAGACGCCAAACTCATTAAAAACTCAACATTAGCAAACTCAAAACTCAACAGGATTCTTATAGGATGAGTCAGATCTTACAAACGCCAAGTTACAGAAGTTTTGCTTCCTTTAACTCATGAATAATAACTTTAATGAACTTTTATTAACAGAGCTCAGCTTCACAGCAACTCTCTTCCTAATTAGCACTTTACCTTAGCTGACAAACTGAACCAAACACCACCAGGTTCAGCAAAACAACTAAAATAAAACCAACTGATAACAACATTTGTACCAACATTACCTTATCTTAAAGTCTCCATAATTTGTGGTTATAGTGGTTAAATCTAAAAACAGCTGGACAACCCAGATAGCGAAGAGATACTGGGACGGATCTGGAACAGAATCGCACCCCGACTCGGCCCGAAACTGTTTGGCAGATCCATCCCGGTGTCCAAACGCACACCGGGCCAAAACAGGTACTGCTACACGGATCTTCTACAGAAAAGGTCCAGCTCTGGCCCAGCTCCGTTCAGTCACATCTAGAATATACACAAGAATCATGTTGGCCCAGATTTGTATTATGACTCTGGTCCAGATTCATATTACGATTCTGGTCCAGATCAGCATTACAACTTTGAAAATCAGTCTTGGTTGTGTGATGGGAGACTGTTCTGGGCCGAATCCGTAATCCAGCACAACTCCAGAACTGCTAGAGAGAGCTGAAAGACGGATCAGATGCAGATTTGGTCCAAAGTCAGAAAACGGATGTGAGCTATAAACGGTTGTAAAGGCTTTAATGCGGATCTGGCCCAAAGGTAATTGCTATCTGGGAAGTCAAGCTAGCAAACTATAGGGCAACAGCTGAAAATCCAACATAACGGTTGTGTAAGATATAAATTTAAACAAATGCTAACACATACCAAAGAAAACAGAATTTACAACAGTCTGCTAATACAGGAAATACACTCGATAATTTGAAAGATGATATCTTATTAACTTAGCGCTGGACTTGCTAGATCAGCTGCAATAGAAATGAATGTGTTCTGACGGCGTTACTCTTAATGTAGGAACTACGGACCCCTCCAAAACCCGGAAGTAGGTGCATATTTCATCCACCATTTTTTACAGCGGGAGTCGATGGAAGTGGAACTCTGATATATCTCGAAGACTCTGGTTATCAGGCTTCAGCAGAGCTTGATGACAGGCTTATCATTTGAATCAGGTGTGTTGGATGAGGGATACATCTAAAACATGCAGGATAGTAGCTCTCGAGGACCAGGATTGGACACCCCTGCTTTAGATGGTTTCCACTCTGGAAGGTGGTTTCACTTTTTTGCATTTTCAAGCCCCCAAAAATGCTGTTGCCGTCTAAACGAGAGGCACATTGGATGAATTATTTTGTTGTTTTCACCCCAGTGTTGTTGTGTAAACTGGGCCCTAGAAACAATGATTGGATCTTTTCAGTCACTTTGTTTCCCACTACCCCTGATTCACCTCTTTTGTGTGACTTTCTGTAAGAGTACAGAATGTAGCTCCAGACTCCCAGGTGTCAGTTCAACACCGATACTAGATTACAGGTGCTTATGTTTCTTGTTTACTCTGATAGCAGCTGTTTTCAGGTTAAATTCTGCTTTAACATTCACAGGAGGCAAGCTCGCATTCCAGCTGTTTATGAACCTGTACCATATGTATGTACTTAAGGTGGGTTACAATACTAAGATTTAATTTCTGAAACTTTGCCAAGACCCTAGAATGTATAGAAATAATTTCCATTTTAAACAAGCTCTAAATATTCTCCCCAACTCTAATCATACACTTTCATGTATTTTAAAGGTTTTATTATTATTATTATTATTATTATTATTATTATTATTATTATTATTATTATTATTATTATTATGCTGAAATTAAGACCCATTTACCATTTTACTAAACCCATAAAGACCCAAACATCCACTGGTGACCAAAATAATTTACTGATATAAAATGTTTAATACCTGTTAATCCACTAATCCTATACAATACATGTAAATAATTAGTGTAAAATACAGTTGTTTATCTTGTCATGGTCATCAGATATGACCCATGTGGACATTCAGAGGCTTCCTAGTGAATGTGGAAACACCGTCATCTTCTACAACATTGATTAACCAGTAAAAAAACATAGAGTTTTATAAATGATAGATGGAGACATTTGTTTTTATTTTCAGTTAATAATATATTTTACTGAAATAGTCACTATTTCCTCTTTTTTTCTCTGTTTTTGATATAATAACATTCAGCTTTAATTTGAGCTGTATATGGACATCAGTCATAATCTGTAAATTAAATACCAGTACCAGATTTTCAGAAAAAAAGTCATTTAGGAACTGCCACAAAAATAGCACTGGCCTTTATGGGTAAATGAAATGATATTTTATGTTAATTATCTAAGTGGTATGGTGGCATTGTGGTTAGCACTTCAACCTCACAGCTACCGTTGAAGGTTACAGATTTGATTTTCAGTTGCAACAGAGTCTTTTTATGTTGAAAACATTCATTGAAAACAGACATGTAGATTAATTCTTCTGTCAGTGTCCTTGAACACAGTGCTAATGAAGATCTGGAGTCGGTCCCTAAGTGCCTGCAGTGATAGCTCACTGCTTCCACTATGTGCTAATGCTAATGCAGGGTACAGTGCAGATGAGGATGGGTGAAATAAGAAACCTTACCCTACAGCAGTGTTTCTCAAACTGGGGGCACGAAGGCTTGTTGGGGGGAGGGGTTAGAACATGTAGCAGGTGGAACCCTGGACTCATTTTAGGGACGTACAACAAACAAATCTACTGCCCTGGTGATCTGTCACTAGACTACACAAAAAGTTTAGGTTTGGAGAATGGACAAGGATTTGACTGGAAAAGAAAAAATGTGCAATGTTTCTGTTTTTGCACAGTTTGTACAGTTTGCACTTTAATGTTCTGAGATGTGCAATGTAAACGGGCTCAGTGCAGCCTCTGATATTTTTTAAAATGTTCATCTTTGTTACCAAAATTGGTTTCATGTTCTAAAAAAAATAACTTTGTCATAGTTGTAAGATAATTGCCCATTTCCTATTTTTATTTGGAAAAATACTGTCTCAGGGAGCAGTTTTGTTGAGTTTATTTATATTGTTCAAGCAAAAATCTAAATTATTTTTAATTTACACAACAAATTACTCAAGGAAAAGCAAAAAGTATTGTTATGATATTGATGTTTCTTTCAATAAAAGTTATAATTGCACCACTGTTACAATGCTGTTGGAGTTGAGGGGGGCCTGCAGATTTTTCGTCCTCCAAAGGAGGGCCCGACAGAAGAAGATTGAGAACCACTGCCCTACAGGGATAATAAAGTGAATTAATCTTATTTAACCTATAGTGCTGCAGTGTTAAATTCTCTGTATCTAAAGTCTGTCCAAAGACTTGAAATGAGTGTAGATTGCCATATCGATCAAAATCCTTACTGTACTTATGCAACATTTATGAAACACCCAATAAAAAGACCTTGAGTCGGAGTGTTGGAGCGTGTAGGAGAGGTTGAAAAGGTGGGGAGTGCACTGCATGGAGAGTGATAGACAGACCGCACAGCTGAACCAGGAACCCCAAACACCGTCAGGGTCATAGTCTGGGGACCTAAAACAATGGTGAGAGCAGTATTCATGCTGTCTGTGCAGTATCTCACCTTGGGCTGCCTCCTCCTCTCAGTTTGTGGTTCAGCGGCTGTGTCTGGGTTCGCAGGTTTTACATGCCTGAGCGCCTCACCATGGGGAGTCATGTGTGGCAGCCGCTGTCCAAGGTGCTGAACTTTCTCCCCCCAGTGGAGAGTGGGTACTTCATGCTGACGGTGAGCAGCTTTGTCCTCACTGGCCACATTTACATGCACCATTCTACCGTTTTTACCCATATTCTGAAAAATACAAAGGCAGTTAATATTCCTCCTCACAGCCAGAATGAAAGTAGTTGGGTTTTTTTTCTGTTTTCAGTGGTGGCAAATGTTCCATTATCTGAACCCTGCCTTCCTCTTTCATCCCTTCAAACACCTTATTGAACAGGTTACTTTTTACCCCACCCCCTGAAGGGAAGGCAAGGGCTATTGTTTTTGGGTCAGTTTGTTTGTTAACACTCTAGCAGCAAAACTATTAGTTCAATTCATACCAAATTGGGTTTATAGATTGCCAGTGACCCAAAATAGATCTCATTACGTTTTGGGAAAAGTAGGTCAAAGTTCAATTTTTTAATGAATTTTTTAAATCTTTTTTTTTCCCCATGCACTTATAATTGGCAAAATTGCAAATGTCTATAGCAGCAAAAATATTGGTTGAATCCATATTTCATTGGGTTTATAGATTGCCAGTGACCCAAAATAGATGTCATTACATTTTGGGAAAAATAGGTGAAAGTTAAAATTTTTTATGAATTTTCTAAATCTTTTTTTCTTCTCTCATTTAGTTATAATGGACGACATTTCAAATTTCTATAAAAACATCAATTTTGATTCAATTTACTTCAACCTTGCCACATACATCTACAGAGGCAATTGGTATGCTGACATCAGCACATGCATAGACATGATGACATCAGCTGGATTGATGCCAAAATAAGCTACAATACGTGTGTGTGTGTGTGTGTGTGTGTGTGTGTGTGTGTGTGTGTTGCGGGGGTTGTTGTGCCTGGCATCACTTGTTTGTTTTTTGTTTTTTTTGTTCTTATCCTACAAAAACCCCTAAAACCTGCTGGTATCCTGTTATTTCATAATGTTAAAAAATTGTTCTGTTCCTGCCTCTAACCAGAATAATTGACTTGTCTTTTGAGAATCCATCTGTATCAGAAACAATATTTGTCTTTATCCCAACTGACTACAGATGGGGCTGCATTCACTGATGTGCAAAAGTTTTAGGTCTGTTGATTTAGCAAAGTTACAATATGAAAACCACATACTGTATATGCAGTTGTCAATTTAATCATGGAGATACAACCAGGACACACAAGAAATATGTGCAACATTAAAAACAAAAGTTTCAGTGAAAAAAAAAACAAACAGTGCATTTAGTATGTATTTAGTGTGACCTCTTTCTACATTTAACATGTTTTTAACTATTTAGTTTAGACAAATATGACAGTTGCTGCACTAAATATCTGGTGTTTAACACAGTTTTATTGATGTCTGACATGTTTTATTCAACACATGACAGATGTTTCTTATTCTTCAGGGTATTTTTTGTAATTGGGATACATTAAATACTGACTTTAGCCTGTAGAAGGCATTTAGTCACTGTACAAATATTTTCTTGATGCATCCAAGAGAAGAGACTGAGAAATAAATATGTGTCCTTATTACAATCCTGCAAAAATAACAAAACTAAAGGTGGAACAAGACTTTTGCTCAGTACTCTTCATGCATATTCTGAACACACCACATGTCTAAAGAATCCTCATAAAACCAGAATAATATCAGCATGCCTCAGTCGTCTTGAGCAGAAAATGCTTCACTTAGAAAAAGGCCTTATTCAGAATATCCCAATAGAATATGCAATTTACCCAAGAACCTGTAAAATTTACAATATTGTCACATTTTCAATCCAATCCATTTTTATTTATAAAGCACAAGTTTAAATAAACACAAAGGTCATATTTGGAATGATAGCGGAATTTACACTCATTTGACACATTATTTGGTAGCCTACACCTGGTTAGTACTGTGTGCGCCTAATAAAATGGCCAGTCAGTGTATATGATGGTGGTGCAGGTCATGTGCTTCTGCATAACATGTGATGAATGGATATTTTCTCTTTTCTGGACCATTCTCTGTAAACCCTAGAGAAGGTTGTGTAAGAAAATCACTGGGGGCCATTAATTTCTGAAGTACACAGACCAGAGTGGCGCCAACAGCTATGCCACATTCAAAGCCTCTTTTTTTCATTTTTCTTTCCTGTTCTGAAGCTTGGTTTGAACTTCAGCAGATCGTCTTGACCATGTCTACATACTTAAATAGACTGAGTTGCTGTTTTGTGATTGGATTATGAGATATTTGCATTCATGTGCTATTGAACAGGTGTACCTAATAAAGTGGCCAGTGAATGTAACATGATAGTGAGGATATTCTTTATCCTAAATTCTACCTTTTCAATTTTTAGTTTTTCTGAATCTATGCCAAATTATGTATAGTGTTCAGCCTTAAATGGTAACATGCCTCTGTATATGACCTCTTTATTCATGTGCTTTGCCGATGCCTGACCATCCTCAGGCAAAAACTAAAACTGGAGAGTTTGCTTTTAGTTTTGCACTGCTGTACCTATAAGTAATTTCTATGTATTTATTCTGTTTTGTTTGGTTGTCAATGTAACTGAAAACAAGGGCATGACCTCAAAGATCTCGCAAGACTTAAAGTTTGAATTAATGTCCTCGACAACATACTTTTATTTCAATAACCCGATCTTATAAGGGTATACTGTGTAAACTATTTCACTGATCTGCTTGTTGTGATAGTGTTAATATAGGTGATACCATTTAAAAAGAAGCATAAATGGTTGTTATTTGTTACTAAACACTTAAAAAAAAGATCTAACTCAGGTTTCATAAACTGAATTGGGTTCATTAGGTAGCAAGAGGAACATTATTGCTGCATTTTGTAATATTATTTTTGCTATATCTCAGATTCTGAATCAGTTAGCCTACTGTATTTTATCCTTTTATCAGTTTGCATGTTAGACCATTTACTAATGTGTTACTATCAATCATAACAGACAAAAGGAGACTGATTTTGAAGTGTCAAAACACATCTCAAGTGTAATCATCACAGTTTATTCCCTGTTAATTTGACACGGCAAATTACGTTTTTTGAGTATTAAGATGTGTTGACGGTTAAAGAAACAACTTATTAATAAATCAGAAGAAGCTGCCAGGTTTAAACAGAGACAAAGGAGGATCGGTAAACAATGAGAGCTGAGGTTTAACAGAGCAGATTTATGGTTCATTTTTTATGTCTAACTAACACGGTACAGTTTATTTTATTTAGACAGAGTTTGCAAATAATTTAAACATTAATTAAAGAAAATAATATTAAATGTATTTTTGTTTTTCTGATTTTAAACCTCCAGCATCCACAACATTTCTTGTACATGGATGAGTTTGATTATGAGGCTGATGAAGATACAAAGTTATTACCCCACCCCTGAAGGAGAGGCAAGGAGTATTGTTTTTGGTTTGTTTTTTTGTTTAGTTTGTTAACACTTTAGCAGATAAACTATTGGTTGAATTCATACCAAATTTGGTTTATAGATTGCCAGTGACTCAGAATAGATGTGATTACATTTTGGGAAAAGTAGGTCAAAGTTAAAATTTTTAATGAATTTTTAAAATCTTTTTTTCCCCCATCTACTTATATTGGACAACATTTCAAACTGCTATGTAATGTGCATCAACTTTAATTCAATTTACTTAAATCATAGCAGAGATATAGAGATTAATTTTAGACATCACTCTGCAAAATATCTAAGTGATAGCTTATTTTTGAAATTTTTTTTGTTCAATTTTTAAATCTTTTTCTTTTCCCATTTACTTGTAATGGGCGAATTTTCAAATGTCTATAAAAGCATACATTTTGTTTCAGTTTACTTCAAACTTGGCACATATTTAATATATTCATATTTTTTATATTTAACAAATTTTGTATATGGATGAAAGAGTCTCAAAATATGCTACAATACGTGCAATATGTGCTTGGCACCACTTGTTATAGAATGTTGTTATCTTTAAGTTGGCCATTTGTTGATCCACGGTTCGGACTAAACTGTGACAGTTCTAGTCTTGCTTGGATGATTCCAAACAGATCTTTAGTGCAGCTACTGAAAACACAAACCGCACAGAAAAAAGAGGTGATTTGTGATTTTGCTGTGGCTGTTTTCTGTCTAAAAACAGAGCTAAGCTAACAGAGCTATAATGTAAACTATCAGCTGAAGCAGCACGTGGAGGTTATAAGACACTTTTATTTTGACCAACTATTAAATAACCAGCTATATTTATAATGAAAACTTGTTGATACCATAATACAGATGTGCATAAACAACGAACATCATAGTTTATTCAGTAAGTGATACAGTCTTTGGATACATAGCATTGATCTGTTTGTGGTTTTCATAGCCGTAAGTGTGTTCTGGTACATTATTATTATTATTATTTTGTTTTTTTTGTTTGTTTTTTTTAATTTTATGTGTTGTTTTCTTACTTGCTGTTTTTAATCACCTTTTACATGTTTCTTTTATAATGTGTTTCTTTTTATTTCAATGTCCTGTGTGAAGCACCTTGAATTGCCTTGTTGCTGAAATGTGCTATACAAATAAACTTGCCTTGCCTTGCCTATTTCCCCCTCTCCCCTTTTGAGAGTTTGGAACATCCATCCATACCACATATCAACCCTCTAAAACGCAGGTGTCAAACATGTGGCCCAGGGGCCAAATCCGGCCCGCCAAAGGGTCCAGTCCAGCCCTTGGGATGAATTTGTGAAATGCAAAAATAAGATATCAACAATCCTTTTAGTTCAGGTTCCACATTCAGACCAATTCCGTCTCAAGTGGGCAGGACCAGTAAAATACTATCATAATAACATAAATAATGACAACTCCAAATGTTTCAGTTTGTAGATGTAAATATTTTCATGTTTTTACACTAAAACAAAGTATAATTTTGCAAAAAAATGTGAATAACCTGAACAAATATGAACAACCTGAAATGTCTTAAGAGAAGTAAGTACAATTTTAACAATATTCTGCCTGTTATTAAATGTTTTGTGTATTTGTAGATCCACTGTGATCTGAAAGTTATAATGTACATGTGTAAATGATAAACTGAGGCAGAATATTGTTAAAATTACACTTATTTTTTCAGTTTGCTCATGTTATTCACATCTTTTGAAAGGATAGTTTATAGATGTAAACATTTTCATAATGTAAATTTACTGTTTTCACTCTAAAACATAGAGAAAAGTTTGGAGTTAACAATATTTATATATTATGTTATTATTTTACTGGTTCGGCCCACTGCAAATCAAATTTAGCTGAATGTGGCCCCTGAACTAAAATGAGTTTGACACTCCTGCTCTAAAATGTCCAGGGAAAATAAATGCATTTGAAAATAAAGCACATTACATATTAAAACATAAGTCTCAAAACATTAGCCATAATTGTTGGCTATCCCACTGAGAATCACCAAGTCATTTCATTAATTTCTAAGCTTTTGTACAGACATTTGGTCCTCACTAATTAATTAATCAGAAAACATCATTACTAGAGACTGTTATTTATTTTAATATAATAACAGATGATTTTAATTTAATAACTTGTATTCAGATGCAAGCTGGAGCTATTATCTGCCGCTATTTGAGCTACCTTTTGAAAGTTCTTTCAGTATTATGAGGAAATTATGAATATTTGACACAAACCCCCAGTGGAGGGAAAGCTGGGAGTCTCTGTGGTAGATCTCATTCTGAATGGCATCTGCTGGCTTTCCACAGAGAGCTCAGCCATATTCAGGGGGTGGTAATTTCAGGAAATAAATTCAACTGCCTCGTCTCTCGCAGGGGGGTTTGTGAAGTTCAAGAGGTCCTGATAATTTCCCTTGCTTTGCAGAGAATTTCAGACCATCATCACATGCGGTACCGCAGAGACAGGGGAGCGCAAGGTAACAGACATCTATGCATCTCTAGAGAAGAACACACAGCTGTTAATTACTAATGAAGGACACACAGGGATTTTACACTCAAGGTCAAAGAAATGAGAGAAAGAAACACAAACAGGACAAAAAAAAAAAAAACCCTCTGGGTATATTAGCGTGTAATTAAACCTGACATAATGAAGGTAATATTATTGATTTAATTAAGATAAAGTGGAATTGCACACTGTGTATGAACAGCGAAATTCTATGTAAAGACACATATTAAGAAAATGACTTTTACTGCCCTTGCTCATGTAGAGAAAGGGATTTTGTTAAATGAGCAAAAAAAGGAGAAGATAACAATAAAGATGATGAATAAATGCCTTCTTACCGTATTGTCCTGAGACTTAACATAAACTATTTAGTAAAGTTACTCATCCGAACTGTCTCACACAATGAACACTCAGTGTAAACATAATATTATGGGCTTATTATTTACTGAACTCCGTATTTAGATGCTTAGTTGAGCTGCTGAAGTTTTGAGAGGTGTAATGACTACACAAGGACGTAATGACATCCAAAACACTTTCAGAGCTGGATGATGATGCAGAGGTTGAGCTTGATGTTACAATTATTTTAACAATATTAGTGAGCTGACAACAGAGGCACATGGATATAGGTTTTTAATTGTTTTTCCTATCTAACCCATAAAGACCCAAACTATGGGGAACCGAACCTGCCATATTGAAAAATATATACAGAAAAATACAAATGGCTTGATAAATTAATTTCCGTACCCTTTATTTATCTATTTTGTCCTTATTTATATTTTTCCTTATTTAATTGATATCCCTGCATTATGGAGGACTGAACCTGCCATATTGAAAAATATATACAGAAATATAAAAATGGCTTGATAAATTAATTTCTGTAACCTTTATTTATCTATTTTGTCCTAATTTATATTTTTCCTTGTTTAATTTACATCCCTGCATTTAAGCCATTTTTATATGTCTGTATATATTTTTCAATATGGCGGGTTCAGTCGTCCATGTTGTAATTATCCAAATTACGTCCAAAATAACGAAGCGAGACTCTCGGTTTAAAAATACGCATTCATTTTACTGTGTGCGGCAACTTGAAAACACATACAACTTTTCTCACAACTCGTGGCATACATACATCTGCTTCCGTGAAAATTTCCTATGCTTCTTGGGTAATGCTAAGTCTCATGGGAAATGTAGTTATCTTAATCTTAGCATTCACTATGGCTTATTTTAGCTCAACTTTTAACATAAATCACAAATGAAATATACTGTATATTTTACTCAGAAATAAATTAACATGAAATTGCATATATCATGAAATTATAATAAATCCAAACACAAATTACTTGTACTTTATCTTTCCCCAAATAAAGTCACAACAGTCCATACCAAACATCCTCTGGTGAACAAAATCATTGACTGATATAAACCGTTAAATCCACTAATCCTATCAATACATGTAAATAATTGGTGTAAAATGCAGTTTGTCATCTTTTCATAGTCATCAGATATGACCCATTTGGACGTTCAGAGGCTCCATAGTTGCCATGGAAACACCGTCATCTTCTAAAACACTGATTCACTAGTAAACCCATGAGTTGGATCAATGACAGAGGATGGACACACATTTTTATGTTCAGTTAATGATATATGACTGAAAAAGTCTATTTTTCTTCCGTTTTCTCTATTTTGTGTCATTGTTAATTTGAGCTTTTATGAACCTCTACATGATCAGTGAATTAAATACACAAAAATACCTGATTTTCACTTAAGAACGCAAAATACTGAACATAATATTAGAAGGAATGGTGATAAATCACTACACAAAAGTTCAAAATAGAGAAAAAATCATCTGGGAACTACCACAAAAGAAATCCTGGGCCTTTCTGCGTTAAAACCCTCCCCCAAAAAACAGTTCTGCCCTTGTGTAAAATGTGCCGTGTTGGATTTATTCTGAGACTGGACAGTGATCTTATGCATAAAAAGCTGGTATTTATTCAAGTTATGTAGTGTCCATGGAAGGGCAACAGATATAAACAACTTCATAATTCCTCTTACATGGTCTGTGGCCCAAATTTGAACGCCTGTCCAGATAATTAGTTCAGTATCATTAATGCTAATGTGGAAGTGCAGTGGTACCCTGTTGAAGTACTTACCTGTAAACACTGAATGGTGAGAATGAAAATGAGATGTTTCATATTGTAAGTACCTCAATACGATTAAAAGCAACATTTAAAAAACAGCAGTGGCGCAATCTTATAAAATAATAATGATAATAACATAACACCGTCCAAAACAACCTGGTCCTTACATGCCCTATAACATTTGCAGCTTAATGAGACTGGATGGTGTCTTAACAGAAATGATTTTGATTCCCTGGCAGAAACGGCTGTGTTTAGTTTCTTGACATTTTACTGAAGGTGTAAGGTGTAGATAGGTGCATATGTAAAAGCTCCTTTGCCTTTTCAGATCTGGCCTCGAGGACTGTTAACAGAAGTAGACCCTGGGCAAGAAGGGCATAGCTTTTCACATACCTTTGGTGGATTTTACCCACAAAAACGGTCATAAAATCACAGTTTTATTTAAATATATCACTTGTGCACTGACAATGCTGTTACAAATAAGAAAATTCTGGCTCCTCTGCCGGTTAAAGGTTAAAGAGGACTGACAGAGGTTAGAAGAGCAGAAGGATGTGCTGCTGCGTGACAAATTTCAATTCTCCATGATATAAACTATTCAATATAAGGGGGCTCTGATGGACCGCAAGGATGCATAAACTGTAGGATGCATACTTATAGTGAAGCATGGGTCAAACAAAGAGGGACTCTGTGGCTTTTGCAGCTGCAAAACACCTGCAAAGAGTGGAATTTACTGCAAACTGTGCATTGTTACACCTGTGACATTTGCATGGATGTAAATTGGAGATTTTTTTTTTTTTTGGCAATGGCTGCTGCCCAGTACTATGGCAGAAATATATCGGTTTGTCTATTGCCACAGACCAATCAAATGTTAGCATTTGTACTCGAGCCAATCATAGGTACTGTTACATGAACTCATTCCCCCCTATTTTTTTTTTTTTTAACTAATTCACCTCTTGTTGCCACAGTACTGTGGTGATACATGGCAGTTACTACAGTGCATTCTTTTGTGTATTTTCCTACCACAGTACAGTGGCAATTGATGGAAGAAATGACAAATTAGTGATAGTATAGAGTAGAAATTATTGTTGTAAATACTCTATATGTTGTTTTATATTGTTCTTTGCTCTGGAGGCTGGAGAGGGTGGGCGGAGCTACATGTTAGATAGATGCGGCGGTGTGCAGTGTGACTTCAGTTCTGTGTCAGTTGAGTGCTATGGTCCTGTGGAATTCTGCACTCTGAATATTGTCCCAGTGGCTGATTTATATCAAAGTCAGATTTACCTACTGGCGCCATGCACCCCCCGCCACCCAGTGTTTGAAAATCTTTAGAAAAAAAAAGGAAAAAAAACCAATGCCACTTCAGCCAGGAATTGTACCTAGGTCTTCCATGTTGCAATCTGATACATTACTGCATGAGCTAAATATCCATTGTGTCCCAGCTCGACCTATTTACCATATGATTGCCTTGGTACTTTTCGGGATGTAAGTTACCAGTCTAGACATGATATAATGAATGTGCTGATCAACTCTGTGGTAATAGACAAACTGATATTTCGTGCCACTGTACTGTCTCAATAGCCACTTTTTTTTTTTTTTTTTTTTTTGGAATCAACTGTTTTTATTGATTTTAATTTTCAGTTTGCAAAAATAAACAAATTCAACATTACACAACAAAAAGTGCACACTACACCTACATTACACACAGAACACTCCCCTCTGCCCTTCCTCCCTCTCCACCCTTATTCCCGTCCTTGTGGGACACACAATCTGTTATTGAGCATCTGACAAATAAAGTAGAAATAAGAATAACTGAATAAACAGAGTATTAATCAGGATTACAAACAGGACATATCGAGTTACTATAGATGAAAATTAAAAGTGTAAATTGGAGAATATTTACATATTTTTACAAAAAAAACAAACCCTTTCATTGTAAATATAACAGCAATAGAATAACTGGGGTTAACTGCAATCAAATGTGGACTCACTAGTTGCTTTTCCATTGACCCTCAAATTTCTATTTTTTTTTTTTTTTACTTCTCTGGTATGTCACTATTGGTGTGAATGTATGTATGTGTATGTGAAAATGATAAGTGAGGTTAACTATTTATAAAAGACCCAACAGATTTGATTTTTCATATATTATGCTGATAGGAGACTAAAGTGTAGACTGTTGTGTGGAGAAGGGGTGGGATTAAATAAATTAAACTTCAAACAACTCCTTTTCAAATGTGCAAATGAAGTCATACTTTGTTTTCATGAATATGCATAGGTTTTTTTGTTTTGTTTTCTTGCAGTTTGTCTTATTTCTAAGGACTGATTAGGGTTACTTTTGTTTTGTTGAATATTGGAAGTAAACTAAACTAAACTAAAATTGCACGAATATAACTTGTGCATAAAAATTTACCTAATGGACAAAACGACAATTTCACCAAAACTCGTTTTTCGATGAAAAGTTTTTGCACTGGCAAAAGGTAGTTTTTTGGGTGTAGCACAATTGGTATATCACACAAAACTGCAATGGAAAGACCTTTTTCCGCAACTACAATCAAGGTTCTATGGTGGCGCACCAGTTGCAGTGACCCGATGTCCCTAATCATTGATCAAAATCTCATTTGATGTACTCTGTGCTGTATGTACACTGTGCTGTCAAATGACAATAAAGAAATCTGTAATCTGTAATGAACAAAAAATATTGACGGATGTTTCAGCAAGAGTTTTAAAAGAAAAATGTTGCGGTATGTGTGGACACACCAGGAAACTGAATCATTTTTGAATTTAGTATGGGACAGAGGGGTAAAATATAATAATATTGAATATATCTGTAAATCAATGTGATATTTGTGTTCATTGCCATGTTTATAGAATGACTTCTCAGGTCATCTCGCGATAATAAATAAACAAATCATCGCATTTGTGATTTAATGGAAAAAGCGACGTTATGCGCTTTTGTTTTTTTTTACATTTAGTAAATATCAGTAGTTTTCCACAGATGTCCAGTGGAAAAGCCACTACTCACTCTTTCTGTATCTCTGTGTTTCTCCAAATCTTCAAGTTTGTGAGGTTTGAATGATACTGAATCAATGTTTCGTGATCAACTGCCAAATTTTAAGTTATATATTGTGGGGATCAGGTTGGTGTGCATGTTATCTTGATGTTTGGGTTACTTTAATATAACTGCTGTTATCATAATATGAATTTATTATCTTGTTTTACTGGAGCGTAACATTTGTAGTACATAGAACTGCAAAAAAGTCTCTCTGCAGAGTGAGTGTTGGTTTTGTTATGTATGTGCTTTTTAGTTTTAGGGTATATTAACGAGTATGCATTTATTCTGGGGTCATGATGAAAATATAAATACCAAGGAAAATCACATGCACATATTTTGAGACTCTCTGGAAGCCTATTTCATTCTTTAATGCATCACATAAAAAGGTTGAGCTTCTTTTACAGCCTCTCTGAGCAGTTGACCTTGAAGCTCTGTTCAGAGACAAGTTTCACAAATTTTACCATACATGATGAAAACCCACTTGTCCAGAAAATACATTCATATATGGCTATATGTTTAAATATAAAGATTCAAGGAGACTTTATTGTCATTCCATACAAGTGTGTGGTAAATGGAAGGAATGAAATTAATTACCAAGGTCTCACCAACAACAGAAAAAAGCTATACCAAGATAATAAACTATTAAAAAATAGAACACTTCTCTATATAAATTGCATCTCCAATTGTGTCCTTTGGCTTTTTTTCTTCAAATTATGGCCTGGACCACCGTTCCTCTCAACTATGGGAGGTACCTGTCCTGTATTTGAATGTTTCTTGTCTTAGAGGCAGGCTTTTTATTTCACAGTCCAGTCCTAGATGGCTTGAGAGTTGGCTGGAGAGTTGGCTTGTGACCAAAGGGTCGCTGGTTTGATTCCCTGGACTGGCGGAGAGTTGTTGGCTGATGTTCCCTTGAGCAAGGCACTTAACCCCTTCATTTGCTCCCCAGGCACCTGACATGGTGAGCCCACTGCTCCTAGCATGCAGTGTGTGTGATGCATGATCTAGTGATGGGTTAAAGGCAGAAGACAAATTTCGGTGTGTGGTGCATGTTTACGTGTGTGACAAACCACTACTGACAAAATAAATATTATTTTCTATTCTATTCTGTTCTGTTCTATTCTATTCTATTCTATTGTGTTGTGTTGTGTTCTGTTCTATTCTATTCTATTCTATTCTATTGTGTTGTGTTGTGTTCTGTTCTATTCTGTTGTGTTCTATTCTATTCTATTGTGTTGTGTTGTGTTGTGTTCTATTCTATTCTATTCTATTCTATTCTATTCTATTCTATTCTATTCTATCCATTTGCAATATTCACTCTAGTGTTTCAGTGGATAGAAACCATTCATTGCTTAACAATTTTTTTTTTGGTGAACATGGTCTTCTAGTCGCCTTTGTAAATTTCTATAAATTACAGTTTCAATGATAAAGAAAGACACACACAGTGACTGAAATTGGACACTAACACTTCAGATATATGGTCTAGAACCTGACCTTGATAACTGATCTAGGAAATAAAGCTGAATTATATTCCTGAATGTGTTTTGTTAAATTTATCGATATTAACATTATGCTTAACTGGTAGTACATGACAGAACAGGAACCAGAAGGTTGTCCATATTATTTTGACCCCTGCCTGTGTTCAAGAACCAGCTTTTATTTTTTTCAGCGGTGTTGCACTTCTTTCTAAAAACATGTTCAAACTTGTCATATGAGAGCATTAAGATGCCCATTTCTAGTGGGGTGAAAAACGCAGCCCTCCTCTTCCCAGTTGCCATGGTGACTCATCGAAACGGGGCTCCATTGATGCTGTCTTTTTATAATTGTGGTGCACGTGCTTAACTCCAGGTGAAACTACTCAGAGTTGATCAAACTAACTCAAATCAGCTGTTCTGGAACCGAAAACTCAGTTTCCTATCTGACAGTAGATCGACTCAGAGTTTGTTGAACCTGCTTTGTGAAACGGACCTCAGTTCTTATTTGAGATCAGGCTTGAAACTGACTCCAGGATTTTATTTGAAGAAACATTGTAAATGCAAAGCCACCTTGTGAACGTTTCATTAAAACACAATCAATATTAAATAGTGTTAATCACTATCATTTCAAAAAGGCAAAAATGTTGACTATCAATAATGTAACAACATTAAAAAAACTCTTTAGTGTTATGCATATGATCAATATTTAAACCAAAACACAACCTTCCTAACTCTAATTAAAGAGCATTTTTGATCTAAACCTAAAGGCAAAGAGTACGGTGGTGGTCAGGTGAACAAGAGAACGAATGGAAAGAGCAAACACCGTTAGTGGAAAAAAAGAAAATGAATTAAAAAAAATATATATATTATTTAATTGGTAGGGGTGACATGGTGGTGCCGTGGTTAGCACTGTCGCCTCCTAGCAACAAGGTCCTGAATCTAGGGTTTAATTCCCTGGGGGGCCCTTTCTGTGTGGAGTTTGCACGTTCTCCTGTTCTCTCTCTCTGGGTACTCCAGCTTCCTCCTACCATCCAAAGACATGTATCTATGGGTCAAAAATTTTCTTTCTCTTTGTGAACACAATTGCATTGTCCAATTTTTTAACCTGCCTTTTATTTTTTACTCTGCTTTATTGCTTGTTTTACACTCTCCTGTTTTACTGTGCGGTGTCCTTGAGTGCCAACAAAGGCGCCTATAAATAAAATGTATTATTATTATTATTATTATTATTATTATTATTATTAATTAGTTGAGCTAAATTGGCCAGAGGTGTAAATGTGAGTGTGATTGGTTGTTTGTTTCTATATGTCAATCTATCTGTACTATATATATCAATCAGTCAAATTGTATTTATATAGTGCCAAATCATAACAAATTATATATTTTGTAGATGAAAGATTTAATATGTCGACTCTGCAATGGACTGGCGACACATCCAGGGTGAACCCCACCTTCGCCCATAGGTAGCTGGGATAGGCTCCAGCACCCCCCTGTCCCTCTTGAGGATAAAGCAGTTCAGAAGATGAATGAATAAATTTAATTATCCCTGTGATTTTGCTCTAAAGCACACATAAACTCACCCATAAAACTCTATGGGAATGATCTATATGAAAATACAACTGAAGAACCCACTGCTTCCTCCTTTCTCTTTCTGCTTTTTCCTGCTCGTGCTACTTCCAACAGGCAGAAAAGTGTCTGTGTGTGCTATGCCTGGAGTTTTGTCTCTCAGACAGAACTGCATTCCCTCTAAAAATAGCAAAGTGAGAAGGCCAGCTTTCTTTTTGATTGTTCAATGCTACATGATGTCATTATTGGCTGGAGGAACAAACACACTGTCAAAGGTTGACGCCCCCCGAGAAACATCCCAAACACAGCAAAACAAGAGAAAAATAGAAAACACAGGCAGAGGGCAGGTTCTGTGCAGGTAAATACACCACCAGACATCGACAGAGGGTCAGAAGTAATGATTTAGAGGGATTATTACAGCATGACGCCCTGTCCAAATGAACACAGATATTTAGCAAAACTATCATTTTTGTCTCTTGCACATGTAAACAGTGTTTTTGTCACAAAAATGATGAGTTTTAAAAATGCTTTGTGAAGTAATTATTATTTAGTTTTTCCCAAACTCTGGTTTGTGTGGATCTGTGCGTTCAGGGAAAATGGAGAAATTGGAAAACAGGGTCATCACACACAGTTTTACACATGGATTTTATTGCTTTGTGTAATGAACGTGCACCTGAAACATCAAATCCAAGTGTATAAATCAGTGCAGCAGATGGAGGTCAGGACAGATACTTTTAGGAGACAGAAGGGACAGGCATTATGGACAAATCCACATCATGTAAAGGAAGACACTTCCACAACCCAACACTTAATGTAACAGGTTTATAACTTTACTTGTCGCTGCTGCTCACCTTCGTTACAGATTTTAGCTTCTGCATCTGTATCCAGTATTATCCAGAATATCCACAGTTTGCAGTCCAACACCAATAATGGTTTGCTCTAATTTTTGTTGTCAATTTTGTGTTGTGTGGACAGAAGGTCTTTAAAAATCAGAGTAAAAGCACATCTGTTTAGAAAAATATTCATGTTAGTGTGGATAGAGAAAGAGTCTATATGTTTTATGATTATTTTTTTTTTGCCATTTTAAGGAGAAATATTACATTATATTACATTTGATTTTTTTCTGTCCACCATCACTCCCACTACCTCTTGCCTAATGGTAACAGACATAGAACCACTGCATCCTTATGTGACAAATTCAATTAAAAAAAAAACCAAAAAACTTTGTTTATAGAGCTTTTCAACATTTAACACATATAACACTTATAATTACAAGTAATGTGTTCATAATACAGAGACTGACATTGGACATGATAAACAAACAGACAGTTGCAGGCCAGGTAACATATTCACATAATAAATGTATTTTTATTTATTTATTTATTTTTTTTACATACTTATTTATCATTTTTTGGTGCAGACTTAACTTACATTGAAGATTTGAATATTCAATTTCAGAGGCATTAAGCCTGTCCCTTTCTTCCCCTCCCCTCCCCCTCCCACTCCTGGTCCTACATAACATAATTGATTATAGTAATAAAAATGCCAAAGTACTAAGAAAAAAAAGGTAAAAAAAAAAAAAAAAAACATTTAAAAAGAGAACAAAATAATAAAAAGAAGAAAAGACAATAATAAAAGCAAAGTAAAAAAAGAGAAAAAATAGCCTAATAGTAGACAAATCTGCTTATTCACAACTACATCCTACACACAAGATATGGACATGTAATGTTATTAATATTACTACAGAGTACACAAGTATATATAGTACGCCAAACAGGAAAAACAAAGAGAAAAAGAAAATGCGTGTATGGGAAAACTGCACTAACCCTGCACTAACTTAACCCTACAGCCCCATACTGCTTGAAATCTTGATGGCTGACCTCTCAAATTCTCAAATTTTATTTAATCTTCTCTAAATAAAAAAAAATCCACATTTTTTCCAACAAAATCAAGGCGCTGATTTTGTTTGTAGCATTTTTACCCTTGACCACACTGGCCACAGGGTATTGTCATCAGTTGGTCGTCCATCCATCTGTCCCAAAACTTTGCTATACACTGATAAGTCAGGCCACTGGGGGCAGTAGTGCGCCTGATAAGTCAGGCCGAGGGTTTTTAAGTGGACACACGTTATGTTTCATAATTGAACTGTGTAAATTAGGCAGAAATTGATGATTACAATGATCAAATAAGTTTAGTGAACTAATAATAATAATAATAATAATAACAACAATAATAATAACAACACTGGTCAACAACACATTTATTGTTTAAGTTTTTTGAGCTGATTTAGGATAATTTTGGTGTGCTGAATCCAAAAATCACATTAATTTTGCTCAATCAGGTCAACTTTCTGAACTATGCTACAAATTGGCTTTTTAACATTTTTGCTTACATTTATGGGCATTTTCACATCATATGATACAAAATTCTTTCATATTTCTTGCAATAAACAAGTTCTGAAGATTTTACTTTTGCCAATTTATGATTAATGTTTTTTTTAATATTACAGGTGAATGAAATGGCTTCGACTAGAAGATCTTACAAAAATAAGCCTGACGTATTCTGCTACATCTGCGGTGAATACACCATTGTACCTAACAAGAATCCTGTTAGAAAATGATTTTTTTTCTCTTAAAACCTATTTTGGGTGAGAACTATATAAAAAATCAACTGATAAAGTCACAAAAATGTAATCAATTTTGTGAGAAGATCAAATTTTTCAAAATCAAATTAGCAAAAGAACCTGACCTGATTGAGAAAAACAGATGTCATTTTTGGATTTAGCGGTGCAAAATGGTCCTCATTCAGTTGAAAAAACCCAGACAACCAGCAAAAAACATTTTTTTGTAACCCAGTGTAATACATCACACTTACATCACACTCAAAGACATAGACGATATCAGTGTCTTTTTCTTCTTTCCTATATATTCTTTACAGTATCTCATTGAGTGGCGGTGGAGGAGATCAGTGAGATTCTACACTGATCTGAATATTACTGAAACAAAGACCTATCTAATACCTGTCTGATCTCTTTATCGTATTGCCTGTAGAGGGGTAATATCAGAGCCATTCATTTTACTTAACACATTAAAGACAATCCTGTACAGACTGCATGAAGAGCCCCAATATGAATCCGAATGATAATGATCCAAAAAGGTCTGAAGGGGGAACAGTGGGCTATAAAGTCCCTCTGAATCCCTGTAGTCTTCATATGACCACTGATCTACTGACGCATGGTCTGCTGTGGTTTCAGTTTTTAATGAAAAGCTATAAAACACCGCTGGGGGAAACTTACACCGTACACACAGAGACAACTTCTCGCTCAGTCAGACTTCTCCCATTCCGCCTCCGAGTTTCCTGGTACACACTTTGCTTTCAAATCACTTCAAATTAATTTCCCACTGCCTTGTTTTCATTAGTTTTCCATGTGCAGTTGGATTGCATAATTTGATAAATTTAAATTCTTTCATACACCCGGAGGGAAGAAAAAAAAAAAAACCTGGCCTCATTAGAGTGACAGATAAACCACAAATACTGGAGCAGTTGATAAAGGGCTGGGAGAAAGAAATTTAATTACCTTAAAAAAAAAAAAAAAAAAATCATAAAAAAAACAACCAGACTCCCAGGAAATGGATCACAATGCCCTGACTTTTTAAACAGCAACACAATGCTATCATATTGGCATGATAGACAGGATGGTTGTAAAGCATTAATAAAACCAGCCAATTAGAATTTGCTGTGGTTCGAATGCCAACTGAGTTTCCACACTGAGATCGTATAAGGTCTGTGTGCTAATGAGGGATGATGAAAACAATTTTAAAGGAGTTATCTGTCGTATATTTGGCTTCCTCATATCACTGTGCACACATCACGAGGCATGATCTGTATTCTCCCTTTCCAGATGATGTTTTTCATGCGTATTATATCTGCTCTGTAAAGGAATCTGAAACAAAACAAACAAATAAAACAAAAATAAAACATGCTTGCGACACGTTTTCTCGCTGGATTTCACGAATGGCTGTCACAGTAATGAGTGACGTACAGGACAGATTGGATGTGGCTGATGTTTGCATCATCCTCGAACTAGTATCTGGTCATTAATCTCAATTTTCTTCAGTTTTCGGTTCATTTGATGTCACTATATGGGTATAATAGAGGAATCACAGGCAGCAAGCTCAGTCATACTTTAAATATACGTCTAAACTTTAAGTAACATTTCAGTTTAACCCATAAGGACCCAGTACTACTTTTGTGCCAGTTCCCAAATAAATTTTTCTTTCTATTTAACCTTTTTAAATGACTTAGCACCATTTATCATAATATTATCCTCTTTATTTTGCATTTTTTCACTGTAAATTATATATTTTCCTATATTTATTTCACAGATCATGTAGATATTCATTAAAGCTCAGAGTAAATTGAAAGGTTATTCTATCAAAATAGAAAAAAACTGAAGAAAAAGGACTTTTTCAGCAAAAATATCAATAACTGGACATTAAAACGTGTCAAACTCCATGGGTTTTATTGGTGAATCAATGTAGAAGATGATGGTGTTTCCATGTTCACTACAGAGCGTCTGAATGTCCAAATGGGTCATATAAAAAAGATGACAAACTGCATTTTACACCAATTATTTACATGTATTGAAAGGACTAATGCACACGTGTCAAACATGCGGCCCGGGGGCCAAAACCGGCCCGCCAAAGGTTCCAATCCAGCCCGCAGGATGAATTTGCAAAGTGCAAGTTAGGGCGTCAAACTCCAAAATAATATCATAATAACCTATAAATAATATCAACACAAATTTTTTCCTCTTTGATTTAGTGCAAAAAAATTTAAATATGAAAATATTCACATTAACAAACTATCCTTTAACAATAACATGTGAATAACCTGAACAAGTATGAACAACCTGAGATGTCTAAAGAAAATTAAGTGCAATTTTAACAAGATTCTGTCTGTTACTAAATGTTTTGTGCCTTTGTAGATCTGATCTGTAATGCACATGTATATAAATACAAATGATAAGTCGAGGCATAATATTGATAAAATTGTACTTATATTTCTTAACTAATTTAATTTTTTTCAGGTTATTCACATCCTTTTTGTTTGAATAGTTTGTAAATGTAAATATTGGCATAAATGAATGTTATTTTTTGTACTAAAACAATTCGGAGTTGTCATTATTTATTGGCTATTATGCTATTATTTTACTGGTCCGGCCCACTTCAAATTAAATCGGGCTGAATGTGGCCCCCGGAAGAAAATGAGTTTGACACCCCTGGACTAATGGATCAACAGGTATTAAACAGGTGTGGGTCTTTATGGGTTAAGAGGATATTTTTAATTGTTAGGTTGCAACTCAATCAATGAACATGTTGCCTTTACAAATCTATCTGAAATATACATAAAATATCAATGCATCTAAACCTAAAATACATATTCACATCAACATTTATCTATTAAAGTGTTTCGAAAGGTCATTGCACTTTTGGCATTTTGAGGAAATAGAATGAGTTTACAATAACAACCGTGTCCCTCAGAAACAACAGCATTATTAAAGGTTTTCACGGTCAGGTTCAGATACCGGCGGCACATAGATTAAGAAAAGATACAGGGGTTGATTTAATACAGAAAATGTGAATAACCTGGTTTTTTTGTGTGTGTGATGCAGAAGCTGAGAAAGATGGAAAAGGCTGAAACATGACGAACCCATACCATTGTACCAGATGATCCACTAGGGCAGGGTTTCTCAAACTTTATTGAACCATGCCCTACTAATGGCATTGTAAGCCTACTGGCGCCCCCCTTTCTAGTCTGACCCAATTGAGATCTAATTGGTTTATATGTGTATGTATGGAACCTGAAATAATATGATTTTTACACTATTGATTAATATCTTCAGTGTAATTTTTGCATTTCACAAATTTATCTCACAGGCCAGATTGGACCCTATGGCGGGCCGGATTTGGCCCCAGGGCCGCATGTTTGACACCTGTGTGCTAGACGATATGCCCCCCCGTCATCCATCCAACACATGAGCGGTGGGGAGAATGTGCCGAGTGATTTATAAGCAACGCACGATGATGTCACTCGCAACACCCCCCATGTGCTCATGCCCCCCCGTTGAGAACCACTGCACTAGGGCACCCATGAATATGTGTTACCATTGAAAACTAAACCACATTGTTTTCCAAACCCTAGGGAAAGTACTGAAACTTAAAAAACAAACATAGCTCTGGATGAGATGTCATATATCTGCCTTTGACTCTAGTGGAGAAGGTGAACATTATAATAACTGATATACATTAAATGTTGATATGAATATGTATTTTTGTTTCATCTATGATAAGTGACTCGCACAAACATACAATGGTATCTGTTTTCTCTGCTGATTGGATTGTTCATTACATGACAATCTGGGTTTTGCTCATTGTAGCATCTGAAACAAGAAAGTCTAAAAACTTTGGAGCGTGCCTCACTATTGTTATCTTGGATTCACAGCAGTTTGGCAGCAAACTGGTGAAGGACTGGCAAACCAATCTGACTCAAGAGAACTGGATGATACAGAAGGAGTAGAAAATCCTGGACATGTTCTAATGATTTTTGTTTTTTCAAATTTACTGAGATGAGCATTTGATTCTCAAAAGACTAATTTGCAAAGTATTACTTTTAATTACTAGGATAGTCAGTGCAGAGGAGACTTCTGTAAGTATTTAGGTTTAGCTAATACAAGTGTTTTAGTTCAGATTAGGAAAAGATTGTGGCTTGATTCTTATATAATAACCCTAACCCCAGAGAAGCACCTAAACATAATATTATACTTAGTTACTAGTGCTAATGATTCAAATTTTTAATCAGATTCATCACAATCCACTGCTGTGGATTGATTTTGATTAATCACAATTAAATATCATTCATTTTTAATCAATATTAATCACGTTTCATTTTGCATATGCAAACAGACTCAAGAAAGAAGGGAATATATATGCACTTAACATATTTGTCGCAAGCTGGGCGATGCGTTAGCCAAAGTGCTAGCAGAATCCCCGACTAACGCATGCTTCACGTTAATGTGGTATTTTAAGATGGAGGTACTTCAGTGAAAAGAAAATTCCATCCTGCAGAGTGTGTGTAATACTTTATGTTGGTCGATTGTTCCATCTTCAGGTTCAGGATAAACTTCACTGTCCCATTTGGGAAATTTGTTTTGGACAACAGTGCTACATGTTGCTGCATTCATGTAGGGTCACATACAAAAACAAAACACACTCAGTCACAAAATTATGAAGTCAGCTTAATCACATTTATGTATTACACCTAATCTATATATTGCACCTTTCCCACCTTTCCCTTCCCTGTTTTTTTTTTTTTTTTTTTTGTCCTCATATTTCCATCCAGAGGGCCACCGTACTGGTTAGTGTCTTCCATCTTTATGGGTTGGTGCAGCTGCCTGTCACTACCGCATCAACTGTCTGTTTGTTCATGTGTGACACGAACTCTACTTGGACAAACTGCCCCAGATGTGTTGGCAGAGACGTTCAGAGTCATTCTGTGCTGCATTTGGATTAATTACCTCCGCCAAGGAGGTTATGGTTTTGCCGGTGTTGGTTTGTCTGTCTGTCTGTTTGCAAGATAACTCAAGAAGTTATGGACGGATTTGGATGAAATTTTCAGGAAATGTTGATACTGGTACAAGGAACAAATGATTACATTTTGGTGGTGACTGGGGGTGGGGGGTGGGGCACAGGGGTCCACTTATCTGCCTTGGCGGAGGTCTGCGTTCTCCGAGTGCTTTTCTAGTTGCGTTAAAATTTTTCATCAGATTAATCACAATGATGAATTCATCTACGTTAACGTGTTCATTTTGAAAGCCTTATTAGTTACATATGAGCCTAATTTCCAACACAGTTGAAAAATGCCATGTGCAGTTGAAACATTATTGATATACATGTATGCGCAGATGTTCATAGGATAAGCCTTTTTAATTACAGGAAGGAGCCGCTTTTTTTTTTTTTTTTTTTTTTTTTTTTTGGTGAATGCAGTTAGTTGTTGGTATGTGAAAAGTAAATAAGGAGCAAACAAGCCCTTTACACTGTTGTTCAACTGAACTGACATTATTCAATCATGTCATTTATGACCTTCATCAGGTGGTATCAGGCAGGAGTACCGCCCGAGCTGATGTTCAGACAACTACAGGGTACCAATCAGAGGAAGCTCAACATGCCTCGCAGCATCCATACAAATAAACGTCAGCCAGCTCTTCCAATTATAAGCAACACGCTGAAGGTCAGGTTGACATATATACAAGAAGAAATTTCATTTGACATATTCAGGTATATTACACCAGTAATGAGAAATAAGCTGTTTGATATTACAGATGTGTAGCATGATATCCAGTACACAGCAGCTGAAACTGAAGACTGCTTCTGATTCATTCACAGCATCCACTTTCACAACATCCTTTTTTCTATTTGGGGATGATGTGGAGATTATGTGAAAGCTGTCAGATGGAATCAGGTTAGTCACCAGCGAGCTTGCCATTCGGAGCTGTGACTCTGTCGCCGTGACACATACAGTACCATAGAAGCCTATTTCACACTGATCACAGTTGGCACTTTTCTCATGATCACTACATATAGGAAATCAGCCAAGGCACATATATCGAATGCAATATATATGTGAGAATCTAAGCAGTGTGAGTGTGATAAATCTCACACTTTCACTGTGGAGCGATCACCAAAAAAACAGAGTTACAAAAGCACTGGTGGAAGGATTCAAGTCACTGAGTTTTCCACGAAACAACAAATATACAAAGAAATGGATATATATCACTGAAGGGATCAAGGCCAAAAGCAAATTAAAATCAAAAGTTCTGATATGTCAATAGTTTTTAATCACATGTTTTATAAGACAAAATAGTACGAACCAGTGTCAAAATAGTATAACGTCACAGTAGCTTATGGGTCAGACTGATTAAAAACAGAGGTAAAAGAAGTATTCAGAGGCTTTATCAGGAAAATATACTCAAAGTATTAAAAATAAACATAGTTATTGAGCTATAGGATGCTCCCTGTCAGTGTTTTATTGTTATATATAAAGTTTTTGGATTCATATTTATGCTGCAGTAAAGTGAACGTTGCTTATTTCTCATTTGAATTAGGATTTAAGTTTAAGATCATTTTAATTATTTTATGCCCTGTTAGTATGAACCCATAAAGACCCAGTGCTACTTTTGTGGGAGTTCCCAAATTATTATTTTTTTATTCTATTCCACCTTTCTTAATTCATTTCTCACCATTTATTATAATATTATGCTCTATATTTAGCATTTTTGCAGTGAAAATCAGGTATTTTCCTACAGGTCATGTACTGATCTTGTACTTTAATCATCATGCTGAGATTACATTTGAGGGTTATTTTAACAAAAAGAGAGAAAACTGAAGAAAAAGTGACTTTTTCAGTAAAATATATCATTAACTCAGCATAAACCAAGTGTCTCCATCCATGCCATTTATCAAACTATGGGTTTTACCGCTGAAGCAGGGTTTTAGAACATCCAAATGGGTCATATCTGATGACCATGAAAAGATGACAAACTGCATTTTACACCAATTATTAACATGTATTGATAGGATTAATGGATCAACAGTTATTAACCATTTTACACCAGTAGATGCTTACGGTCACTGGTATATATTTGAGTTTTTAATGGTTAATGTAGAGCAAAGGCTCATCATATGTGTGTAATGTTACTGCCCTGTGAGTACCACATTGTCTCTAAAAAGTTCTAATGTCCTCAGAAAAATAATCCTGCTTTCAGCTGTGCAAAAGTAATCTCAGGGTTCATCACAAAAACTCAATATCAACACATTTGGAGTTAAACTGTTTCGACTGGACACACTGGAAAAATCAAAATCTTACCAAGTGTATTTTTCTCATTTCTTGTCAAAACATCACATCACACTTAAAATAAGACATAATTGCCTAAAGAGTCACTTTTTAATGAGATATAAGAACAATTTTAGACAATAGATCTTGAAAATCTTATTTCAAGTAATCTTATCAAGATAATTTTCACTTCTTCTATTGGCAGATTTTTTTTTTTGCTTGAATTAAGCAAAATAATCTTGAATTAAGCAATAATAATAATAATGATAATAATAATAATAATAATAATAATAATAATAATAATAATAATAATAATAATCTGCCAATGGAACAAGTGAAAATTATCTTGGTAAGATTAATTGAAATAAGATTTTCAAGCTCTATTGTCTATAAATAAGTTCTTATATCTCATTGAAAAGTTACTCTTTAGGTGATTATGTCTTATTTTAAGCATGATGAGATATTTTGACTAGAAATGAGAAAAATACACTTGGTAAGATTTTGATTTGTTCCAGTGCAGACAATTGAGGAAAAAATGGTATCTGAAAAAACCAAACAAACAAAAAAAAAAACTGTCAGTCAAATGTAGGAGAGTAAAAAAAAAATACAGTATTTGCCCCTGATATGTAGTGGGATAGAAGTACTTTGGTGCCTAAAATGGAAATACCCAATTAAAGTGCAAGTACTTCTTAGCTACGTTCCACCACTGATAGAAAATGTGTTGAATTGGGCGTCAAATTAATTGATAGGTGAAAAATATTCTCACTCCTGTATCTCCCATGTTAGTTTTTTTTCTTGTTCAAGCCGTGATGTTTCAGACATGGTTGCTTTTTCTCAGACGTCTGACAAAATAATGAAGGATTCTCATTATATATGACTCTGCTTCACATTTCATTCTTTTCGAAGAAGGATGTCAGACAAAAATCATTCATCTGCTTTTAAAAACACACAATAAATCTGACGCAACACCCATAATACTGATAACACAAAGGGCACGGCTGCGCAGATGGGTTACAGCAGGATGTCGACAATGCATCGCAATTAAACTCTCATACCACGATGCTGAGTCAACAATCATAACTATCCATCCATTAAAAAGCCCTGGGTGCATAACAAATGTGCATAATCCACATTAAAAAGCAACTGTTGTGTTTGACACGTGGAGGAGTGGCTTCCTGTTTCTCAAGACTAATTGTTTCTCATTAGTATGAAAAGCATGACATGATGCGGTTGATGCATTCAGGCAGCGAGGCATGGAAGAGCTGTTTATCCATGTGGTAGCTGCTCTATCTTTTTTCTGTATTTTTATGTCTTTCTGTATATAAGAGGGAGAGAAGCATATGTTTTTATACTTTAGATCACAGGTGTCAAACATGCGGCCCGGGGGCCAAATCCGGCCCGCCAAAGGTTCCAATCAGGCCCACAGGATAAAGTTGCAAAGTGCAAGTTAGGGCATCAAAGTCAAAAATAATATCATAATAACCTATAAATAATGACAACACCAATTTTTTCTTTTTGATTTAGTGCAAAAAACATTAAATTACGAAAATGTTTACATTAACAAACTATCCTTTAACAATAAAATGTGAATAACCTCAATAAATATGAACAACCTGAAATGTCTAAAGAAAATTAAGTGGAATTTTTTAACAATATCCTGGTTGTTACTACATGTTTTGTGCCTTTGTAGATCTGATCTGTAATGCATATGTATAAATGATAAGTCCAGGCATAATATTGATAAAATTGTACTTATATTTCTTCACAAATTCCATTTTTTTTCCACGTTTTTCACATCCTTTTTGTTTGGATCATTTTTAAATGTAAATATTGGCATAAATAAATGTTATTTTTTGCACTAAAAACAATTTGGAGTTGTCATTATTTATATTTGTTATCATGCTATTATTTTACTAGTCCGGCCCACTTCAGATTAACCCTTTCATGCATGAATTATGAGAACGTTAATCTAGATTTTTTTTCTTTATTCCTGTTTAGGCATTTAAAAAACAATGAGATGATTTTTTTTTTTTTTTTAATGAAGCTATGTTTCATGGAGTTGCAGAAATGTGTGTTTAATTTTTAAAGCAACGAAACATGTATTTACTGATATACTGTGTGAAAACTGAAATAAAAACATTAACCCATAAAGACCCAAACATCCACCGACAACCTAAACCATCTACTGATCTAAACTGTTTAATTCCTGTTGATCCACTAATCCTATCAATACATGTCAACAATTGGTGTCAAATACAGTTCTTCATCTTTTCATGGTCATCAGATATGACCATATTTGGACGTTCAGAGGCTCCGTAGTTACCGTGGAAACACCGTCATCTTCTACAACACTGATTCTCCAGTCAAACCCATGCAGTTGGATCAGTGCCAGTGGATGGACACACTGGGTTTAAGTTCAGTTCATGAGAGATTTGACTGAAAAAGTCACTTTTTCTTCAGTTTTCTCTGTTTTCAATATAAAATCCCTCAACTTTAATCTGAGCTTTTATGAACATCTACGTGATCGGTGAATTAAATACAGGACAATAATTGATTTATACTTAAAAATGCTAAATACAGAGCATAATATTGGAATAAATGGTGAGAAATCAGATGAGAAAGGTCAAAAACAGAAAAATTCATTTTGGAATTGCCCCAAAAGTAACACTGGGTCTTCATGGGTTAAATGCTGCTAATTTGACGTTTTGTCACATTTTAACATACACTACAAACAAAAAGTTATGGATATTTAAAATTTTTGGAGTTTTTTTTTTTTTTCAGTTGGGATTTTTGCACAACGCTTTTTACTTTTTTTTGTGTGTGAATTGAATTGAAACACATTTTTCTAATGACCAGACATAGTTTTATTTACAAATGGCAAAAATGACCAAAAAAAAAAAAAGACAAAAACCAAAAAGAAATATCCTTAACTTTTTGTTTGTAGTGAACTCCAATACTAGTCATTTCATGGAGATAATATGCCAAAAAAAAACAAAAAACCAACAACTTTTGTTGTTAATTACAGTCTAATAACGATAACAAAGAATTGATTTACACTCAAATATGTTAGATTTGGTTTATCAAGAGCAGCCAAGTTACAGTAATGTTATCAGTTGCAGTGTTTTATGTATTGTGTTGGCTGATATGAAACTGAAATAACAAAATCCATGAATATACAGGGTGGGGAAGCAAAATTTACAATGAACATTTAGTTGTTTTTTCTCAACAGGCACTACGTCAGTTGTTTTGAAACCAAACATATATTGATGTCATAATCATACCTAACACTATTATCCATACCTTTTCAGAAACTTTTGCCCATATGAGTAATCAGGAAAGCAAACGTCAAAGAGTGTGTGATTTGCTGAATGCACTCGTCACACCAAAGGAGATTTCAAAAATAGTTGGAGTGTCCATAAAGACTGTTTATAATGGAAAGAAGAGAATGACTATGAGAAAAACTATTACGAGAAAGTCTGGAAGATACTATTAAAGAAGAATGGGAGAAGTTGTCACCCGAATATTTGAGGAACACTTGCGCAAGTTTCAGGAAGCGTGTGAAGGCAGTTATTGAGAAAGAAGGAGGACACATAGAATAAAAACATTTTCTATTATGTAAATTTTCTTGTGGCAAATAAATTCTCATGACTTTCAATAAACTAATTGGTCATACACTGTCTTTCAATCCCTGCCTCAAAATATTGTAAATTTTGCTTCCCCACCTTGTACAAGAGAACAGCTGTAGAATAACTGTCCACTGTAGTGACCACTGTGCATGAAAGGGTTAAATTGGGCTGAATATGGCCCCCGGAAGAAAATGAGTTTGACACCCCTGCTTTAGATTATAAAAAAGTATGCATCATTTACATTAAAGCTGTGATCATTTGAAAACAGTAAAATCAAGTCTTATTATTTAACAGTATCCACAGAAAGCCATATTTGTTAGTTTTCTAATCCGATCAATATGTGTCTCACTATGTCTGACCTTCACTTCAGATATTAAAGGCCTCGAGTTTTAAACAGCAAAGTCAATAGCACTAAGCGGGGTATGGAAATGAGGAAGGCCTCTGAAATAGACAGAGGGAGTCGGCTCGGTCTCCTACAAGGGCAGCCATCTTCCTTACTGAAGTGCCCTTGAGCAAAGAACTGAATCCATGTCCTGCTCCGGGGTCATGTTCTCCCTCCCAACCTGACCTTTGACCTCCCTGTGGAGATTCTTGTGCTTGTTCTATCTCTTGTTGTGAGGATCAACAGAATGCCAAGACTAAAACGCCTTCATCCAACACACGGAGCATGGAAGAGGTTCGCATGCTTTTAAAAAAAAATATGTTACAAAATAAAAAGTGACAGGCGGCAGGGAGTCAAACGAAAGGACAAACTGAAAGGCTGAGGAGAAAGGATGTCTAGAAAAAAATTTTTTTTTTTTTTTTTTTTTTTTTGCGAATGTCTGCTCATGTGTGGGAGGTTGACACAGAGGTCTTTACATTCTAGATAGTTGCATCTTGTAAGACAGTGAAAAAGACTGATATGTCATAACAAAATTGTATTAAGCTATAAAGACCCGGTGCTAATTTTGTGTCAGTTCCCAAATGAATTTTTCACTACATTTAACCTTTCTTAAATGATTTATTACCATTTATTATTGTATTATCCTCTTTTGCTCTTTTCACTGTAAATCATGTCTTTTTCTATATTTAACCCATAAAGACCCTGTGCTAATTTTGTGTCAGTTCCCAAATGAGTTTTTCCTCTACATTTGATTTTGATTTTTTTTTTTATTATTTGATTTGATTGATTGATTGATTTCGAACATGCAAAGAAACAAAATAAAACAAAACAAAGCAAATTAAGACAAAAACAAAGTAACATTTAAATGGACAGAATCTATCTTCAAGCACATACGAGTCTGAATTTTGCATGGTCGAAAAGGAGTAGGAAGAAGTGTAAACTTATTGAATCCTACCCCTCAAGTGCTTTTACACCTTTATCATTAACTTAATACAAGAATCAAACAATACTATTTTCCTAATTTTAGCATCGAACCACAACAAATCCATGATGCAGTAACTGAATTATTCACAACAAAATGTTCATGGCAGTACAGTCATACAAACAGACTCAACAATTCAATTATTTTCTTCAGTAATAACAGAAGATTTATCAATACAACATCATCCATAAACAACCAGGCCTCATTGTCATTATTAAATACTGGACCTCTCAAGAATCAATTCTTTACATCTTTTTTAAACTGGATTATGTTTGATATTTGTTTTAACTCCACACACAATTTGTTCCATGATTTTACTCCATAGATGGTAATACAGAAACTTTTTAACATAGTGCGTACTTTATGAATCTTTAAATTAAATTTTCCCTGTAAATCACAGACTCCCTCTCTTTCACAAAACATTTCTTGAATATTGCCCGGCAGTAAGTTATTCTTTGCTTTATACATTATTTGAATAGTTTTGAACTCCACAAAGTCAATGAGTTTTAAAGTTTTGGATTATAAAAATAGTGGATTTGTGTGTTCCTGAAAACCAACGCTGTGAACATTTAACCTTTCTTAAGTGATTTATCACCATTTATCATTATATTATCCTCTGTATTTTGCTATTTTCACTGTAAATCATGTATTTTCTATATTTAACTAATAAAGACCCAATGCTAATTTTGAGTCAGTTCCCCCAAGATTTTTTCCTCTATTTTTTTATGTATTTATTTATTTATTTATTTATTTATTTATTTGACAGGGACAATGCAGTCAGACATAGTTGCAGCTGATGTGATTCATATAAAGTTTATAGCGAGTGCTAATTCTCAGCTCCAGTCCCCGATTGGGCTCTTCCCCAACATTGCAGTTCAATATAAAATGTACATCATTTAAAACAATCATACCATACAATTCAATAATCCAGTGTTGCATTTATATGAGATGAGACATTCATTCACTCACTCACTCTTCCACACAATAGACACAATTTTTTAAGTTTTCTTAGGTGATTCATCATCATTTATCCTAATATTATACTCAGTATTTTGCCTTCTTAAGTAAAATTTTGGTATTTTCCTATATTTAATTGACTGATCATGATTGGTGTCCATAAAAGCTCAGAGAAAATGGAGGAAAAAATGACGTTTTCTGTAAAATCTATCATCAACTGAACATAAATCCAGTATTTCCATCCACTGTCATTGATCCAACTCCATGGGTTTTACTGGTGAATCAATGTTGTAGAAGATGACGGTGTTTCCACGTTCACTACGGAGCCTCTGAACGTCCAAATGGGTCATATCTGATGACCTTGAAACTGTATTTTACACCAGTTATTTACATATAGTGACAGAATTAGTGTATCAACAGGTATTACACATTTCAAATCAGTAGATGCTTTTGGTCGCCAGCAGCTGTTTAAGAAAGTTAGTAACAGCAGTTTATTCAAGCAAATATATAATAGAGAAAGAGACTTTGCAATTAGTGGCTGGCATTGGTATGAGGCTATTTATGTTGCATTAAAATCAGCCCTTTCTCCCAGAAGTTATGTTCATGTGTAACTGAACCAAAACTCCAATTAAGTCTTAACAAAGAGCAATTAAAACATAATCAGTGCTTTGATTTTTTTTTTTTTTTTTTTTTCCCCAACAGGGTCGATGGTAAATACACAAAATCTGGATTGACTCAGGTGTTTAGGCAGTAGGAGTGCTTTGGGCAGGAAAAACATAGTCAATAAACATGTTGCAATGTTCTTTTTGTGATCACATCTTTTATTGTCAGTGCCTCAGTGTAACCAAATTATTTTTGATCAGTGCTGGCGGCACCAGCAGCTACTTAGAACCTTGAAATGAGCATACATATTGATTCTCAGTCTCTTTTCTTCAAAACAATATTGGAAACATGCACAATATTAAACATAACGTGCACGTACTGGAAAACCCTCGGCCTGACTTATCAGGTGCACTTCTGCTCCCAGTGGTCTGGTCTGACTTCTCAGTGCATGGCGAAGTTTTTGGACAGATGGACAGACGACCGACTGATGACAATACCCTGCGGCCAGTGTGGCTGAGGGTAAAAACACACACAGAAAATAAGAGATAGACGACTTCCACTGGTTAAAGCTAACACTTCATATGAGTGGATTCCCATACCAAAAAGTAGCAAAAACAATACATGTGATATGTGTTGAATGAAATATGATGTAAAACACTAGACATTTAACCCTTTCAGACATACTGGTCTGTTGAGCCGCATTATGTAATAAATTCCCATTATGTAATAAAAGTTCAAAATGTAGTAAGAGTGTCACGTCATCTTGTAATAAAGCCGCATTATATAATAAATTGGCGCATTTTGTAATAAACTACCTCAATGCATTATGTAGTAAATTTTTTTGCATTATGTAGTAAGTTATTACAATTTGAGAAATTTATTACAAAATGCATTTGACACATTTTTATTTTCAGGAAAATGTAATGTGGTAAATTAATCTTTAAACTGTGTGGTTAAAGTTCTGATTACATTACCTATAGCTCCTGTGACAAATTTCTACTAAATTGCTCTGAAATTATATTAATTTGGATTGTTATTACATAATGAACCATGTTATTACATTTTTTAAAAATAAAAATGTGTCAAGTGCATTTTGTAATAAATTTCTCAAATTGTAATAACTTACTACATAATGTGAAAAAATTTACTATATAATGCGTTGACATAGTTTATTACAAAATGCGTCAACTTATTACATAATGCGGCTTTATTACAAGATGACGTAACATTCTTATTACATTTTGAACTTTTATTACATAATGGGAATTTATTACATAATGCGGCTCAACATGGTCACTACAGTGAACAGTTATTCTCCAGCTGTTCTCTTGTATTTTCATGGGTTTTGTTGTTTTAGTTCCATATCATCCAACACAGTGGATGCTTATGCACCATCCCATACACTGACATTCATATTATCATTACTGTAACTTCTCTGTTCTTGATAAACCTGATCTGCAGTGACATGTTTTAGTGTAAATCAGTTGCTAATAGTTATTAGACTGTAATTAACAGTTTTCTTAAACTAAAAGTTATTTTTTTGGCATATTATCTCCATGAAGTGAGTAATAACTAGTATTAGAGTATATTACAATGTGAGAAAACATCAGATTAGCAGCATTAAAAATATTTTTATTGCATTGTTTTCACACAGTATATCCCTTTCTGATGATGGGTTATAAAATATATATTTCTTTGCTTCAAAAATTAAATGTACAGTGTCCATCTGAGTGGACATTTTTGTAACTTCATGAAAAATAAGTTCATTAAAAAAAAAATCATTTGCATTTTTTTTTCCCAGATGCTTTAAGAGAAATAAAATCACTCAAGAAAAAAGTATTGACTGAGGTTCTCATAATTCATGCATGAGAGGGTTAATATAGTAAATCTTATATCGTCTAAACAGAAAAGATAATTGGTCAATATGTGGCATTTCTGTTTTCAAATATGGGTGCGATAGCTATAGGACAGTCAGAGACAGGTTTGTTGCTTTTTGTTCTCCTCCTAAATAATCAGGAAATGTATGTTTTAAGTCGGTAATGCATTACTATGTTAAAAATAAACATCATATCAAACTTTTTATATCTTAAAAAAACAGATTTTAATCTCTCAACATGTTTTATTACATGTGAACGGACATATAAAGAACCTTTATCACGTTAGATAAAAGCTCATCAGTGACTTATGATAAAAACACATATCTGACCTGGCAGGTCTGCAGCTTTATACCTCTTCAAAATGCACACAGTCTAGTGTGATATAAGTGAATTTTCCAATTGAGGACCGTCCCTAGAAAGTGTTGTCTTCAAGCTAATCCCCGAAGGTAATTTTGCTACCATTTAAACACTGGCAGCCAGCTAAAACTTGAACTTTCTAGTATTTTGTACCCATAATTGAGCATTAAAATGCATAAATAGTGTGTGTCTTTTTCCACTCTGGAAGTCATGAGTATCTTTGTGGCTCCTAAACATGAATAATTTTGAATAAATATGTATTATACCCTGGAGCACAGTTGCTGGAGTATATTCATTTGGCATAGTTGATTGCCTTTTTCATAACCTCCTCTATCCTTGTGTGCATGTTTTAGGGCAAATAATTAAACTATGACAAATATATACCTCAAGCCATGCAAAAACCGTATATGAGATCACTCCCCCATCAGCACTCTTGAGCATCTTACGGAAGATTTTACATCAAAGGGGGAAAAAATAGTATTTGCTCTGTGTTTCTTAAACAACAGTTGCAACATCCTGTTAGATTTGTGCAGCTGCTAATGAAAGTAACAGCTAATGTGTTATGGAAAAATAATGAGACACTTAATTTGACTCTATTTACAGGCTCGTGCCGTTCTGTAAATAGCCCCCTACACTATCATGTCAGCTTCATTTTCAGTTCGCGCTTGTTAGACAGTATCTGATAAACCTCAAGGCTCTGTTAATAATCTTGTATATGAATTAAAAAAAAATACATCTTGTAATCGTCTGCTGAAAATTACTGAGATAACATCCAACACAACTCTTCGTTTCTTTCACTAATGCCAGGAATCTTACTTGAACCAAACACAAATAGGCCGTCAGTTACATAAAGCATTGGGCAAAAAAAAAAAAAAAAAAGAAGCAAAGTTTTATGTAAGTGCACAGCCAATGAGTGTGACATGAATAAATGAACAGGTCTGAACTGAGTTCGTTTTGGTCCCAGAGTTATTCCACAGCATCAATTTAACAGGCCCCAGTTGCAGCATCAAACAGGGTCATGGCTAATTACTATTCACTTTGACTAGAGCTAAATAATAAATAAGCTATACACTTATATAACCAAGAGCTGGGGCAATAGTGAAAGGCTCCATCACTAACATGACTAAAAACAGTCTTCCACTTTTAAGTACATTTTAAACATCCTGAAAAAAAAAAAAGCTTGGTAATATACGTTGGTTTCACATGGGATGATACCAAAAAGAATGGGTGCGTGACAGTCTTCTATGATGCTAAACATTTTCATTTAGATAACTTGTGCTTCCAAACTGTTGGGTATTTTCACCTTGAAGACACAGACTCCCACCCAGAAAAGCACATTTGTGTCTTGGTGCCCTTGCCACTGTCTCTGTTGGGTAATCATAGCAATCTGACCACCCACCACAGCAGAGAAGACGGGCAGAACTCCAACATGTTATTATACACACCCCCACCCCCCTGAAGTGGAGGCAAAGGGTGTTGTTTTTAGTTTGGGTTGTTGGTTTCTTTGTTTGCAGCAAAACTATAGCTTCAATTCATGCCAAATTGGGTTTATATATAGCCCATGATCCAAAATAGATCTGATTACATTTTGGGAACAGTAGGTCAAAGTTCAATTTTTTTCTGAATTTTTAAAATCTTTTTTTCCCCATTTACTTACAATGGGTGAAATTTTAAATGTCTGTAGCAGCAGAACTATTGGTTGAATTCATACAAATTGAGTTTATAGATTGCCAGTGACCCAGAATAGATGTCATTACATTTTGCAAAAAATAGGTCAAAGTTCACATTTTTTATTAATATTTTTAGTCTTTTTTTTTCTCATTTATTTATAATGGGCAAAATATCAAATGTCTGTAGCAGCAAAACTATTGGTTGAATTTATACCAAATTAGGTTTATAGATTGCCAGTAACCCAAAATAGATCTGATTAAATTTTGGGAACAGTAGGTCAAAGTTCAAATTTTTTCTGAATTTTTAAAATCTTTTTTTCCCCATTTACTTATAATGAGTGAAATTTTAAATGTCTGTAGCAGCAGAACTATTGGTTGAATTCATACAAATTGAGTTTATAGATTGCTAGTGACCCAGAATAGATGTTATTACATTTTGCAAAAAATAGATCAAAGTTCACATTTTTTATTAATATTTTTAGTCTTTTTTTTTTCTCATTTATTTATAATGGGGAAAATATCAAATATCTGTAGCAGCAAAACTACTGGTTGAATTTATACCAAATTGGGTTTATAGATTGCCAGTGACCCAGAATAGGTCTGATAACATTTTGGGAACAGTAGATCAAAGTTCAAAATTTTATTTTTATTTTTTTAAATTTTCCCCATTTACTTACAATGGGTGAAATTTCAAATGTCTGTAGCAGCAGTACTATTGATTGAATTCATACCAAATTAGGTTTATACATTGCCAGTGACCCAAAATAGATCTGATTAAATTTTGGGAACAGTAGGTCAAAGTTCAAATTTTTTTCTGAATTTTTAAAATCTTTTTTTCCCCATTTACTTATAATGAGTGAAATTTTAAATGTCTGTAGCAGCAGAACTATTGGTTGAATTCATACAAATTGAGTTTATAGATTGCTAGTGACCCAGAATAGATGTTATTACATTTTGCAAAAAATAGGTCAAAGTTCACATTTTTTATTAATATTTTTAGTCTTTTTTTTTCTCATTTATTTATAATGGGCAAAATATCAAATGTCTGTAGCAGCAAAACTATTGGTTGAATTTATACCAAATTGGGTTTATAGATTGCCAGTGACCCAGAATAGGTCTGATAACATTTTGGGAACAGTAGATCAAAGTTCAAATTTTTATTTATATTTTTTTTAATTTTCCCCATTTACTTACAATGGGTGAAATTTCAAATGTCTGTAGCAGCAGTACTATTGGTTGAATTAATTCCAAATTAGGTTTATAGATTGCCAGTGACCCAAAATAGATCTGATTAAATTTTGGGAACAGTAGGTCAAAGTTCAATTTTTTTCTGAATTTTTAAAATCTTTTTTTCCCCATTTACTTACAATGGGTGAAATTTTAAATGTCTGTAGCAGCAGAACTATTGGTTGAATTCATACAAATTGAGTTCATAGATTGCCAGTGACCCAGAATAGATGTCATTACATTTTGCAAAAAATAGGTCAAAGTTCACATTTTTTATTAATATTTTTAGTCTTTTTTTTCTCATTTATTTATAATGGGCAAAATATCAAATGTCTGTAGCAGCAAAACTATTGGTTGAATTTATACCAAATTGGGTTTATAGATTGCCAGTAACCCAGAATAGGTCTGAAAACATTTTGGGAACAGTAGATCAAAGTTCAATTTTTTTTTTTTTTTTTTTTTTAATTTCCCCCATTTACTTACAATGGGTGAAATTTCAAACGTCTGTAGCAGCAGTACTGTTGGTTGAATTAATACCAAATTAGGTTTATATATTGCCAGTGACCCAGAATAGATGTCATTACATTCTGGGAAAAGTAGATCAAAATTCAAATTTTTTATGAATTTTTAAAATCTCTTTCTTCTCCCATTTACTTATAATGGGCAAAATTTCACACGTCTGTAAAAACATCAATTTTGTTTCAATTTACTTCAAACTTGGCACATATATAGAGGCAACTGATATGCTGACATCACCACATGCATGATGACATCAGCTGGATTGATGCCAAAATTAACTACAATATGTGCGAGGGGCGGGGTTTGTTGTGCCTGGGACCACTTATTTGCACTGCTAAGATAGAAAAGTTTGGCCTGGTAATGCACAGAATTTGCATTCTCCTCTGCATAATAGGCTCCTGTTCCTCCTAACACTGATGACTCCAATCTATGAATTTGTTCTCTCTTCTATCAGTAAGGCTATGCTATTTTTGCTTTGTACATCCAGAGCTCAATAATTAGGGACTTAAGTATCACATATCTACACTTTATGCTAATATTAGCTGACACTGTACTCCAACAAAAATAAGGTATTGGGTCAAAAACAAGGTGCAGGGTAACACGCAGTGAAGCAAAATGGAGGAACAATTTGTTTGGGCATATGGGGGAGCGAGGAGCCATTCATTAATTTGTTTCCTCTTCCTACTTATGCATTCAGAGCCTAGTATCTATGTATGCACTGGTAGAAATCAGGTAAACATCCTTAGGGCATTAATATGAAGGTGCATATTTACTTGGTTATTTAAAATTATGATTTTAATACAATAAAGCATTCTCATGAGCACTCAAAACACTGCACTTTTTAAGTAATAATAAGGAAGCTAGCACTCTTTTCATTTAATTTTTATCAGGTATCTATCTGCACAAAATAAGCAAGAAAATTTAACTCATTACTTTCCACTGAAACAATGCACCTAGAGGAGCAGGGATTTTACAACATCTTATGAGTGTTATTAGATATGGTGTTAAGTCAAAGGGATAAAACCCCCTTAGCTGTTGTAAAAATGCTGACGAACATGACCACAAGTGGATCATTGCTTTTACAAAATGGTTACTATATGGTTGCTGCATAGTTACTGTGAGCCAGCAATGTAATTCTTCATTGACATTTAGCAGAATTGTTACTAAGCAACACACAGATGTAGTAGAAAGCATGGTTTAAAGGTCCTATATATATATATTTTTTAGCACTTATATCTGTAATATTTATACATGTATATTAAAAGTGTCTGTAATGGCGATGACAAGAAGTGGAGGTTTGATTTTCCTTTACATTTCTGACCATCTCGCTGCCACAAATGTTTGAGATTATACTGTTCCCGCCCACTTTTCTTTAGCAAATGTTAGGCTTGGATAAACACAGATCAGGTATTGACATAATACTGGTGTAAACATATTCAGAGTTTACAGTCCCCATCCAGCTTTGCACTGAACATCTCATTCGGTGGTGTAGTGGCAGAGGGGTTAGCACTTCTGCCTCATAATAGAAAGTTCCAGGTTTGAGTCTCAAGCCCGTTTTACACAACACTTCCGTTACGGGAATATTTCGTCTTTATTCCGGAACCACATCTGTGTAAATGAAATACTGAATCAGTTGGTCCCACCTCTGTAACGTCTTTGGAGATAGTAACAGAGCTGTAATAACGATGGAATCATGATTCTGTAGTGCTGTGTAAAAGGAACAACTCTTGTTCCTCAACCAAGGTGTGATGTTTTGACAGGGGTGCTGCTAGCAGTTGTGGGCCCCATGAAAGCTAAACGATGTGGATGCCCTTATAAAACTCAGTATCTTATCGATTTGTCGGAGCGCGTGTGGGCAGCAGTTATATATGTGGGGGGTGTGGTCCATAACTAATGTAACTAGGGATGGGAATCGAGAACCCAGTAGCTCAATTCCTTGGAATTGTTTGTACTGTCTACTTAACAATTCTGCTTACCGAGTCCGCCTTTGTTGTGCATGCGCAATGACATCACACATTAGCTGCATTGTTTTGGTCAGAACGTAGCCAACATGGCGTTGAGGCAGAAACGGTCTAAACAGACGACACCAGGTCCCCTTGGAACCTTGCCAAGCTTCCATGTCTTCAAAAGGGTGGAATCCCTCCAATATCCTCAAACATTTGTCCACAGCATGTGAATCATTTACAGGAATGTCACGTATTTGATACAATACTTAGCGACACTTGTGAACGTAGCAGCGGGCCAGTTCTGGTGCGGGCAACAAACGTCGTAACTCCTCAAATGCAAGTTTCTGAAGGGAAGAAGGGAAAGGAAATGAGGTGCACAACAACAGGAGACAAGCTGAGCCGAGTCGAACCAGTTCCACGTAGTAGAAATGCGGCAATGGAGGAATTAGTAAAGTGTATTATAGTTTCACTTTCACTGTACGCCCCCCCCCAACCGGCCTGGTATCATCTGTTATTATTATTTGTACATACTGCATATGTTATATTTTCTGTGCAGAGATGGAAATATAAAAGACAGTTAATGCAAACACACCCGTTTGTACTCTTTTATTCCCTCACCCAATGAGAATCGATAAGAGAATCGATAAGGAATCGGATCGATAAGCAATATCGATAATGGTATCGGAATCATTAAATTCTGAATGATTCCCATCCCTAAATGTAACTAATACTGGCGTGAAGCTAAAATGAAACTTAACATGCTTTCAACATCTAACTCCTGACTTATTCCTCTACTATACAGCGGACCTTACATGAAATTTTCACAACTTCTAACCTGTATCCACTGGACCCCCCCTCTACTGCTCTATGGGACCCCCAGAGATGCTGGGCCCCATGAATTTGTTATGTTTATCCCCGGCTTTATGGTGCCCCAGCGTTTTGATGACATATTGCGTGTGCGATCTCCGCGCTAGGGGCTGTGTACAGTAAACAAACATATCAACACGACCAGAACTAGACTGAGCTGTTGTCACTTCAGGCGGAGGACTCTATCCATGCTAACATTTGTGGAACGGTGAAAGACAACTGACTCCAGAGAGGTTAGCAACATCACTATGCTCGGGGTATTTCCGACAAGCAAGTTATAAGTCATGCTATATGCTCCGCTGCGTCACCACCTCTTTAATTTTGGAACACAGGTCAGCTACATAAAAGTCCAGCCTGTCTCACCTCTGTTACTGCTTCGTCTTGGCTGTGGAAATCAGTCAGTGGTGGCAAAAAAGTGGGATTACCATCTCAACTTCTTTTCCGGGATCTCCTTGTAAAAGTGGCTTCACATATTATATATAACCTCTATTTAACCAGGAAAAAAAAAGCTCATTGAGATTAAAACTGTCTTTTTCAAGAGTGTCCTGGCCAAGACAGCAGCAGCAGATATGAACATGCACCTCAAATATGATTGGTTCTGCTTTATTGCATCACAAGATAAAGATTGTTATTTCAGAGGCCATCTTGTGGTGGTGCCAGTGACAGCTTTTAATTAATATCACAGTTAAAAAAAAAAAAAAAAAAAAAAAGCTAAATACATGCACATAGCCTACACACATATGTGACATTTGCAGATATTTCAGCTAGCATTCTCTAGTTTCTGTGCTAATGTAAATATTAGAGCTTGCTTGTGAGTTTCTTTTGGTAGTCACATTAACTCTGTTTATTAAATTTTCAAAAAGATTTTATATGTTTTATATTTAATTTGGTTTTCTAGTTTCAGTTGTGCTGCCTTTGTGGACAGCTCCTCTATTTCACTATTCATGTAAATCGATATCATAACTGTGCAGTTTTTGAAATAGTGCTGAAATAGTTGTGTTTGCTCTCATCTTTGCTACTATTGAGATGTTTCTTTCTCCTCTGTACTGGACATGATTCCTTATCTCAAATCATCATCACGTTCACTTCTATCACAACACCTCAACACAGATACACACAACTTTAAAAATGTTTTCATACTTTGTCAGTCTTACAAAATGGCTTTTTATTACTGTTCAAGTGGTATTTTTGGTTCTTGTATTGACTCAAACACATAATTATTCACTAAATTTGCTTCCATTACCTTCTCTTATTTGCTTTTACCTTTTATTTTTTTCCTCTCAAAATGCAATTAAAACACACCTACACAAACACACTGTTCCAACAGCCACTGCTTCATATTCCGACATTTCGACATTTTTAGCTTTTCATTTTTTCTCATTTCTCATTCATCATTTTGTCTCTTTTCTTTTTTATCTCCCTGTCCTGTCCTCATCTACACATATTGTAACAAGGAATCAAGATCAAAACATCACGTTTACCATAGTAACAGTGGTGTATTGTGGTCACAGGTGTTCTTTTATAGAGTATTTCAACAAAGACAGACTTAACCTCCTAAGACCCAGCTCTGGGTTTTCTGTACACATTTGTGGACAAGAGTTTCACAACTTTATACAAAAAAAAAGAAAAGAAAACTGTCCACCACAAAGGACATTCCATAAAAAATGTAAAAACTGCATCTGAAAAAACTGTTGCATCATGATGTTTACAATATAGGCACTTATTTAATAAAAAAAAAAAAACTTGTACTTTGCTGACATTTCCTGGGTCTTAGAAGGTTAAGAACTTTTTATGAAGTGAAATTTTATAGTGAAATCTTAGTTTTTTTTATTCTTATGTCAACCTTGTAATTAAATTTTTTCTTTTTTTTAACATGAGATCACTGGAACCCCCTTTTTCCTCATGTGTTTTTATGATAAATGATAAAATAAGTGAACTTTTTATTCTGGCCTCACTGCAACATCGTTCGCACACATCACACTGTTCATTTTGTACATTGTCACTTTGTTCATGTTACAATTATATCCTTTCTTACAAGTTTATGCAGTCACATGACAAATGACTCTAATCTGAGCTAATCTAAGGTGACACATGGAAAGAACAAGTAAAAAGATGCACAAGCGTGATTCACCATGATCTTAAAAATAGCTATTGTGTTAACAGACTGACATTATGCAAATTTGTCATGAAATACCTGTGTTTGAAAGGGAAAATGTAAAAAGCTCCCTGGAACCTACAGTTTGTAAAAGTGTAGTAGAACTGAATGTTTGTTCAATAACTCTATACCATGTGAATACATTAGTTGTGATACTTGCTAACATCCCTCCTCCGTCCCCAGAATCATATCTCATAATTAGAGGTAGACCGATATATTTTGAAAGTTGATATTTGATCAGTAGTAAAAATGTTATAAGATATTGTGTGGGCAGCACTTGAGGTTAAATAAATGTTAAAAGAGTACTATGTGTACATGTATTAATAATTTCATTGATATTGCTACATAAAAAATCCCAATTATCTGAGTGTTTCAATTGTAAATCATAGGGATGCACTGATACTACTTTTATCCAGACCGAGTACAAGTACATGTACTTACATTTAATTACTTGCCGATACCGAGTACTGATATGAGTACTTAATAATACCATTACAGTTCTTAGTTACTTTTGAAAATGTGCTTTATTGTCATTGTCATTATTCTGACTGTATCAAACTGCTGCTATTGACATTTAATGCATTGGAATGAGCGTTTCTCAATCAATCCACCAGAGGGTGCCACTCTTAATTAACCATACTGGACAAATATCATGAAGATGAGTAACGTTTTTTGACACGAAGAAGAAGAAAGTCAATAATAACAAACATGACGATGACAGAGGAGGTAATACTAATGTAGATACTAATGTTGATATTGATGAGGGTAGTTGTTTTAAATATGTCAGTAGTTTTTCTCTAACTCACACAGTCACTCTTTGAAAAGATCCGCTACCTCCACAGTTCCCGCTGGTACTGCTCCGAATTCTCCGTCTGAGTACGCGTCAGCGAGCATCCAGAAAACTGACAGAATTATGTGCAGAATGTAAGCAGAGGATGGACAGAACGCTCCGTCTGTATCTGTCTGTGTCTTTAACCTAACTTTCAGTCACCGTTACTTTTGTCACTATTGTTTATTTTGAAAATCTCCGTACTGCTGATATTATTCCTCCACCACATACCTGCTGCACTTAACTGTGAACGTCACGCTGCTGTAAAGTGGTATCGGTGTGTTTGTATCAAGGCACTTTTACGAGTATGAGTAGAAGTACACAGGCTCAGTATCGGACCGATACCCAATACTGGTATCGGCATCGGTGCATCGCTAGTATTTTACAGTCAATGTGCTTTAAAGGTGTGGGAGACTTTCGTGACCAATTTTTCATCAGATCTGTAACGCCTCAGTCATAGCCTAAGTATCACGAATCTGTAAGTCTTTCTGTCATTACTCACCTAATCTCTTGCATTACGGTGAACAGTTTCAAAGTGACATCTACCATAAACAAAACGTGTGTTTACATTCAGAGCCGGGAGGTAACTTGGGCATCTTCGGAATTTTGTTGTGTCGTGCATTGTGGGAAACGGAGGCTCGTGCAGCTACTAAGACACGATGTGGAAACGGCAGGAGCTCCCTTCCCTCTATGCATATTCCTCCAGCCGTTTCCGCGTTTCAGACGTTTCCGCATGTTTGTTTCATCCATGTATATCATATGGTCGTGCTGCCACTGCTGCTGATGATGCAGGTAGCTGCTCGAACCTCCCTTTCCCACAGTGCATGTCACGACAAAATTCCAAAGATGCTCGAGTTACCTCCCGGCTCTGAATGTAAACACGTTTTGTTTATGGTGGATGACACTAAGAAATTGTTCAATGTGAGGGAAGCGATTCAGGTGAGTAATCACAGAAAGACTTACAGATTCATGATACTGAGGATATGACTGAGGTTTTACAGATTTGATGAAAGATTGGTCACGAAAGTCTCCCGCATCTTTAACCCTTTCATGCATAGTGGTCACTACAGTGAACAGCTGATCAAAGGTGTTTTTTTTTTGTTTTTTTTTAACTTTTTTATATTTTTGGATTTGTTGTTTTGTGCATCATCCCATACGCTGCAATTCATATCATTACTGTAACTTTGCTGTTCTAGATAAACCTGATCTGCAGTAACATGTTTGAGTGTAAAAAAAAAACATGCTAATTGTTACTAGACTGAAATAAACAATTTTGTTTTGTTTGTTTTTTTAAACAAAAGTTGCTTCTTTTTTTTTTTTTGGCATGTTATCTCCATCCAGGTATGTTAAAATGTGAGAAAACATGAGATTAGCAGCAATGGTTTTATTTCATAGTTTTCACATAGTATATCAGTAAATACACGGTTCTTTGCTTCTAAAATTAAAGGCATGGTGTCCAGCTGAGTGAACATTTTTGTAATTCCATGAAAAATAGGTTCATAAAAAATCAGTTGCATTGTTTTTTTTGTTTTTTTTCATGCCTAAAGAGGAATAAAAACACTCCGGGAAAAAATCTTGATTAAGGCTTTCATAATTCATGTATGAAAGGGTTAAAAAAAAAAAAAAATCGGCCTTAAATATCGGTCTCAAAAATCAACTGTAGATATCAGCTATTGGCTGACCAAATTTTTAAAAATTGGCATCGGCCTTAGAAAAACCCATATGGGTCGACCTCTACTCATAATCATGCATATGTCCTAGATAATCAGTACTTCATCTGCTCTCCTCCAGCTGGATCACAGTACCTGGAGTCACAGACCTTTAAACCAGCTCCAGAAACTGGTTTTCACAGTCGTGTGGATGGGGCGACAACAGCAGCAGAGCAGTAAAGCCTGAGATGGTATCTTGTGATGGTATCTATGAATGCTCACACACCTCTTGGAAGTCACCTTGCACAGATGGTCAGGTTGGCGTTCCTGAATACTGTGCTCATCTGTGTCACTATTTACCTGTGGCAACATGAAAACACCCACATATACACTCTCAGGCCCACACACATTGCATATACAGTGTGTGCAGTATGAACACACTGGGGCCACTGTATGTTGGTGTGGTTGTTAACACTTAAAACCCATGTGGATTTTTCTACCACTATAATGGTCTGCACTCTGCTGGGAAGACTATCCACAAAGAGGCTGGAGACTGGCTGTAAGGGTCTGCGCCTATTTAGCAGCAAGAGCATTTCTGAGGTTGGAAACAGCCCAAAATCACTGACCTAATCGGACTAAGTGTTCCCTCTCCAAGCAAAGCGTGAACTGACTAATCTGTTTCTTTATTGTGATGTATTTACACTTACTGGTGTAATTTAAAATGAATCCCGCAGCTGTTTTTTAATTAAAAGAATTTATTTAGTCTTTATTTAACCCTCGTGTAATCTTAACATACCTTGTCCTGAGGCAAAATGATCCACCTTCTGTGCACCCCTAAAATACACCATGTATTTTTTAATTTATTTATTTATTTTTAGAATATGTGGATTTTTACCTCTTCACAATCCACAAAGAATACACTGATACAAGTTCTTTTTTTAAAATGATCCACCTTCTGTACACCTCTAAAATAAATCTTTTTTTTTTTTTAAGAATATGTGGATTTTTACCTCTTACCAATCCGCAAAGAGTAAGCTGATACAACTTTTTTTTTCCAGCACAAATGTCATGAGTCCCTGTAGGTATTATATGACTTTTATTCTTGTATCAGTATGCTTCAAACATTTTTTAAAAACATTTTTACACAAAATTTTACAACAGTGATGATTTTGCATCTATACTTGCTCTTTTGTTTTTCACAGTGTGTTTCTTTTATTTATTTAGTTCATGGTTGTGCATTTCATCAGTAAACATTCAATAATCATCACGTAAACAAACATGTACACACTCATGCTCAAAAAGGAGCAGGATGAAGAAAATCTTATATTTCCTGCCTCCTTCTAAATAATAATAACCTTAATGGTTAGCCACACACAACTAGCTATAAAATAATACTGTATAAAGTCAGACAAACCAACTAAATACATCCAAAGATAGTACAAAATGAATACAAAACCAAGTGCAAAACTACATATCCAGAAAGTACAAAACATAGGTAAATATAAACCTGATGAAATGATGCAAAAACATTTTACCAGTCCAAAACAAGTAAATAAATATGTCACAAAATACAAAACAAATACGAAACCAAATGTAAAACTTATAACTGTTCATATAATCTCATTGTTCTTTCTTTATACACTTAGTAAAGTACAGTTTGACATTGTCAATTATTTGGTTCTTACCAAGATTAAAAAAAAAACCCAAAAACTTAGATTTAGAAGAGTTAGATAATTAATGTTCTTTTAATTTCTTATCTTAAGTGTTCATACATCTGTAGACATGCCTATTTCTCGATTTAACAATCTTAATTCAAGAAATCTTGTCAAGTGAAATTATCTTGCTGCATGGACAGATATTTCACTTATTTCACTTGTTTTGTGTACTTTTTCTGCAGATTTAGTGTTTCTATTTTGTTTTTAGACACCCCTTTTTTGCAGTGTAGGTCTTGGGACTGCTAAAGGAGCATTATAACCATATTTTTTTACAGTAGAATTATGCATAAAGTAGTTTTACATTCCTTTTATTGAATGTTTTGGCAACAAATTAATATATACTTGAATAAAAACTTCATTTACACCTGGTTCAGGTTAGCTTATGATCTGTATGTAGGTTATTGAAATAAGGAAAACAGATTTACTTGACCACATCTGGGTGTTGTTGCATTGTGTATCTTTGGTATGAACATAGCTTGTCTTATTACAACAATATGATGTTGTTAACAGAACACATATGCAATCTTTGTGCTTCCCTTTCAACAGTTATATGTATGTATTCATGGCTTGCTGAAAAATATGCAAATGAGTTGTGAAACAGCGAAGGCCGAAACCCTAATTACTGCCACAAAGTAAACCAATATGCTTTTGATTCTGTAATACATCGAGGCATTAAGAAATCTGTTAATGAAACAAAATGGCACAGTCAAAAAATGAAAAATTGGCCCAACACACATGGGTAGAAATCCATATGTACTTGTGGTACAACTGTATATTTTAAATCATGCATGAAAATCAATTTACAATCAACTGGGATAAAATATTCCTCAATCTATGACCCATTAAGCATGGCTGTGTATAATTAATTGGAATAAATCATAAAAACCCACATGTTCACAGAATTAGCTGTTCATTTGTCTCCGTACAATAAAAATAAAGCATCCTCTAGCTCTACACACATACACCTGTGAGTCATCTCCACTGGACTGTAAAGGCTCCAAAATTAATGTGACATGAATATGTTTAAACATGCATGTTCGTAAGGCTGTAGGGCTGGATCTCATTATTTTTAGATACATACACACATTAATTTTTGAGCACATAAACTGACAAACGTTCTTGGAAAAAGGTCAAATGAACTCACTCACCGAGCTGTTTATTTAATTTGTGTATGAGTTATTACTAAATTTGGTAAATAATACATCGGTGAAACCAGGGGGAAATGATAAAGAAACCATATGCAATCATCTTTTTTTTTTTTTTTAACATGAGCAGGCGATAAGATTAAGTATGGCATCGACGTTTCACATTTTAGACACTTTTACAGGATAATTATTTGGAAAAAACCTTTAGATATGGCCATGAATATCCAAGAAGCTTATACTTTCTTTAGTGTGTTTTACCTCTGTGACCTTCACTTGACTCTGAGCACATTCCGATGTGGTGTTGCACTTTAAAACAGTGAGAAATGCAACAGAATTTAAACATCAGCCCTGTTGCTGAGGAAATGGCATCATTTTTACAAACCTCCTCAGAAAGATCCAACTCAGCACACTTTAAAAGACATCTCAAGTCTTTAACACACTCACAGCAGCCCCACTAAGATGTAATTTGATGGGAAAACACAAAAAAACATGCGTCTATTTTGGTAATGGGGTGAAATGCCCCCAGCAATGTCACGACGACAGCTTGTTTGCCGCATATGTGTCCTCATTTATCAGCTGAATATGTGATTTTTGTCGTCTCTTCACCAGAAAGGTTCACTGTGCACACATGAAGTAGAGGGATGTTGTCTGAGGAGCCAGTATGGAAGTGGGATGGGGGTATTTATAATTATCTGCTTGAGTGCATTAGCCTTTGGAAACTGAGACGTTGAAGAAGAAGAGAGAGAATGAGGGTGGGGAGGGGTGTAGAGATAAAGTCGTGTGTACTGTGTAAGAAAGAAGCAGAGCGGAGAAAAAGTGAGAGACACAGACTGGGAAGCAGCAGAGCAAAGCTGCAGATATTTCATTTCCAACTAAACTACATTAGTGGGCATGAAATATTTTGGCCAGTCCAGAGAATATGCAGTCATAAGTGTATTATTGCATTCAAGGATGAGACTTTGTAAAATTGTCTTTCTTGCAAATGCCAGCAGAGTATAGACGTGATGCTCTGTTTCTCACGTCCATATTTTACAGAAGCCTCGCTGTAGTTTAACCATATGTTTACCACCCAGGCTGATGAAGTGACAGAATGGTGTATTCTTAAAACCAGGCACCTTAATCCAACACAGGCACAGCTGAGCACATGCAGCCAATTAGAAGGCCTCGCTTTGGGCACTTTAGAGAGAGAAATCAATAGGAAAGAAAAAAAAAATCGATGCAAAATTGTTTTCTAATTCATATCACTGCAGGAGATGGAACGGGCGGCGCAGATCCTGAATTTCGTCCGGCTGATGGATACTCGACGTAAGACGGTTATGAACCGTCCAATCAAAGCAACACGTGATTGTTACTCAGTGTATATGTAGCTGCTGTGAAGCCACTCTGAAAGGCAGTCACAGCCCGTAGCCTGCAGCTAAAGATAGCGCCATTCAACACAGATGAAATGAGGTTTGCAAAAAAAATGAGTGAAAATCCAAATGGCCTGGAGATAAAACTGTGTGCCTGTTGTTCACAGAAATGGCCTTGCCATAGCAATAAGGCCAGAGGAAGAAAAGGTTGTAAAAGAAAAGACTTAACAATGCGGAGGCGCCATTATCAGTGTTGTTACCTGCGAACGTAGCAACACAGTGGGTTATATTTATCACTAATGAGATAAATAATGCAGCTATTTGTCCACAGCTTAGCCCTGGAGTACTACATCAGCTCAGAGAAATGAGAATTCTTACGTGTAACAACAGAACAACACTGTGAGCGGGGGTTCGGCAAAATAGGACACACACAAACAAAAATGAATGACGCACAGGTATGCACGCAAAAATGTCCATGTGCAACAAATACATGTAGTATATTTACGCCTTACACACAATCCTGTAAACAAAGATACAAAGAAGATGGAAGAATGCTGGAGTCACATAAAAGCCTGAAAACAAACACAGATAGGTAAAGTATGAAAAGAAAGCAGACCGTGAAAACAAACAGTGTTTACAGCGGACGAGATGCATATTAAAACTGGGACGCTGCATGTGAAGAATCAGCCTTTTTGTAATTAGATGAGCCTCCATCGTTGCAACAGCTGTCACTCATCCTGATTGCGGCATATGATCAAACCAATAACAAACTGGGACAAATGGAGATGGGCATCCGTCAAATCAACACGACGAAGCTCAAACAAGAGATCATGATTGTGCTTGTTTGCCCCCAGTGTCACCTCAGGAGCAATGTTTTCTATAAAGCATCCAAGGCAAGGCAGATTTATTTGTATAGCACAATTCATACACAGGGTAATTCACAGTGCTTTACAAAAATGGAAAAGAGACAGATTAAAAAGACACAATTACAATTAAAATATAACACTAGGTTACAAAAAAATGTTTTTTGCAAGTTGTCTAGGTTTTTTCAACTGAATTAGGACTGTTTTGCACCGCTAAATCCAAAAATGACATCTGTTTTTCTCAATCAGGTCAGGTTTTTTTGCTAATTTGATTTTGAAAAATTTGATCTTCTCACAAAATATAATAATTAATACCAAAATAAGATTGGTAAGCACACTTTATGAAACTTGTGACTTGATTCCTGTTAGGTACAATGGTGTATTCACCACAGATGTAGCAGAATACGTCAGGCTTATTTTTGCAAGATCTTCTAGTTGAAGCCGTTTCATTCACCTGTAATATTAAAAAAAACATTAATCATAAATTGGCAAAAGTAAAATCTTCAGAACTTGTTTATTGCAAGAAATATGAAAGAATTTTGTATCATATGATGTGAAAATGCCCATAAATGTAAACAAAAATGTTAAAAAGCCAATATGTAGCATAGTTCAGAAAGTTGACCTGATTGAGCAAAATTAATGAGATTTTTGGATTCAGCACACCAAAATTATCCTAAATCAGCTCAAAAAACTTAAACAATTAATTTGTTGTTGACCAGTGTAATCAATAAAACATAAATAATTATCAATTAAAGCAAAGTAAAAGGTCAGAGTGCAGATGGAACCCTTTCAGTTGTTCTCTGCACAGTTGAACAGAGCTGTTTTCAGCCTGGACTTAAACATTGTCACAGTAGAGGCCTGTCTCACATCGTCAGGAAGACTGTTCCAGAGTTTAGCTGCATAGAACTGAAATGCAGCTTCACCCTGTTTAGTCCTGACTCTGGGCACCAGTGAAAGACCAGTCCCTGAGGTTCTCAGGGTCCGAGATGGTTCATGATCCACAGATCCATCATCCACAGATATACGGTCCAGTGTGTGTTTAGATGAACCTGATACATGTGACAATACACTGTAGATCTAATCTTTGTTGTTTTTTTGTTTTTTTGTTATCTGTCTGGGTTGTAATAAATGGGTTACTCAAATGGTCTCTATGACCACATTGTTAAGGATCTCACTTCCATGAACTCCAGCTGAATTTCATGCCTTAAGAAGGGAAAAAGGCTTTTGTAGAAACCTATGCAACAACTTGAAAGTGCTGAGGGAGCACATAAACCCCACCTAAGGCTCTGCAAATCCTTTAAATGTGTTATTTTCTGTACTTGGGAACAGTAGAATACATGTTTTTGGAATACAAAATAAGATCGACTGTGTTTGGTTAGAGTTTTACTTGAAATAAGTGGTAATCAGAATGCAGTTGACTTGATAATTTTATTACTTTTTAATGGAATTGCTTTTCTATGCATCATTGGGCCTAAAATTTTAAAGGAATTATTAATAACCCATAGGGCTCTGGTTTAAAACAAAACAAAACAATATATTCTCCATAGCAGGATATTCACACAGCATAGTCAACCTGTGAATGCATCACAAGAGCCAATGAGTAATTAATTTCCATGTTCATTTAAATAGAATATGAGTGGTGGGCTGGGCTTTGCATTTCACAGCTTGGCCTTGAGTGGTATTCTACCTAACTTAATCCACCTTTTAATACCAAAACTATACTAACCTGGCCAGCCATCCGGTGTTCTCAGTGTATTCAATACTGACAAAACAGTCTGGAAATATGCAATATGTAATCTATTCCATAGCGAACCAATCACCAGTTTGGGGGGGCGGGTGTGTGTGTGTGTGTGTGTGTTTCACAATGCATCATGCGCACCAACTTCTTTTTGTCGCGAGTCAAAGTCAGTTCCATGTCCCCAAATCTCTTTACAACTGTTGTCAGTTGTTTACTTGATTCAAAAATAAGGATTGAATAACAGGTTACACCCTTTATTCTTAAGTTTCTCTGACAAAAGCGTCACATCTGTCTTATCTGTGATTGGCTTACTCGATACCTGTTAGTCCCACCTTCATATTTGGATTCAAGCCCCGCGATTCCAGACGGATTTCTCATTGAGAAAGACGAATGGCTGGCCAGGCTAAAACAATATCATTAATAAGATACAAAAAAAAATCCAATATAACAGACCAGTATCTCATGTAGCAAGAATGAATGCAATTATTAAAGCAGGAAACTCAATGAACACAACTCATCTCAAGCACGATCATCAGTATTTACTAAATAAAATGTCAAAAAACATACAAATGTTTCTAAAATACATTATTGTCACAAAAACTACTGCATATTTTTTAGTACATCTGTGACCAAATCCATTTATTTTCCTCTGTCAGGTTCAGATTCAGATTTCTTTACTGTCATTCAGACATTACATCAAAGATGCATTGCAGAACAAAATTACAATGCATTTTGGCTACGATAAAAACGATTAGATAAAAACACCAAAAGAATAAAAGATTAAAAAAAAATATATATATATACATATATATATATATATATATATATATATATATATATATATATATATATATATGTATGTATATATATAAGTATAAATATGTATGTGCAAGATGTATGTGCAAAACAGTCTTAATAAATAGATAAATAAATAAGATAAACAGTGTGGCTGAGATCTGCTCAGTATATTGCACAAGAAAGTGTGAGAATGTAGCCAACATGGCATTGAGGCAGAAACGGTCTAAAAAGACGACACCAGGTCCACTTACTTGGAACACTTGCAAAGCTTCCATTTCTTCAAAAGGGTGGAATCCCTCCAATATCCTCAAACATTTGTCCACAGCATGTGACTCATTTACAGGAATGTCACATATTTGATACGCTACTTAGCGGCGCTTGTGAATGTAGCAGCAGAGTGAACGCCAGGCCGGTTCTGGTGTGGGCAACAAACATCGTAACTCCTCAAATACAAGTTTCTGAAGGTAAGAAGGGAAAGGAAATGAGGTGCACAACAATGGGAGACAAGCCGAGCAGAGTCAAACCGGTTCCACGTAGTAGAAATGCGGCAATAGAGGAATTAGTAAAACGTCTTTAGTTTCACTTTCACTGTACACCCCCCCCTCCCCCCCGATCCGGGCCCGGTGTCATCTGTTATTATTGTTTGTACATATTGTATATGTTCTATTTTCTGTGCAGATGGAAATATAAAAGACAGTTAATGCAAACACACCCGTTTGTACTCTTTTATTCCTTCACCCAATGAGAATCGATAAGAGAATCGATCAGGAATCGGATTGAAAAGCAATATCGATAATGGAATTGGAATTGTTAAATTCTTAACAATTCCCATCCCTAACTGGAACCAGTGAGACCAAGAGAAAAGCAATGAAAAAAAAAAGAATAGGTCAGTGATTCTGATTCTTCAGTCCAGGAGAGCAGGCCTTTTTGACCCTTACGACCCACCACTGGTAAATTTCCACCTAATTATGTTTGTCCTATTTCACTCATTAATGTTTTGCGAAAACAGAGAAGGTAATAACAGCAATTTCATCATTACAGAGATCATCATAAGGCAAAAAAAGAAAAAAAAAATGCACTTGGGGCGTGAATCTTCTCCAACCTCATGATTCCATTTGATTACAAATAGCTTGTCAAAATTCACAAAGCATCTTAATGTTACATCCTCAATCCTCTACAGTACCGGACACGCCCACTGTGTTCATCAGTTAATACACACCGGCATCTGTGTGAGCCACCTCAACACATAACTACAACAAATAGCAAACAGAAATTCACCTGCAGACAATGCATTACAAGTAGAGCTGTAATCAATAAAAATATGGTTTGTTGTCACAGTGCAGCTCTAAGAAAGGGTATCTACTGGAATAAACAAAGCAAATGACACTCCATTGCACAGGCTTTGGTTTCAATGTGGAGCACGGTAATGGCATAGGACGGTAGAGTTAACAGCACATCTGCAGGTTTTTTTTTTTTTTAAGTGGACATGGTGTGTTCATGGTTGAATGCGTTAACTCAGAAACCATCTTAAGTGGCTCCTCAGATTGGTTGTGCTCCCAAAGTATCTAATTTTTATAGAGCAAACTTTACAATGTATGCCTTGCTTCTCAAAAATGTTTGTGCCATGTGGTCGGACGTGCTCAGATGTCCACGTACATGGTTTATCACCTGCTGTGGGTTTCCTTCTGCCACACACTATCTAAACACCAAGGCAGGTCAAGCAGAAGCTAACCCACAATCCACTGCATGAGGGCAACATAGCAACGTATGTTATAACTGTCCGTTTGAGTCCGAAAAATCAATAATGAGTGCGAGTGTGATTTTATGTAGGCTGCAAACTCTCATTTATTGATTTGCTGCATCGACGCACAAATCTGCATTGTGATGCAGCTTGTAAATGAGAAATCTGCACACCTCTGGAATGTGCTTTTCACACAGATCTGCAGTATTTTGATGTTTGTTCACTGGTTTCCTGTTCATCCTGATGCTGTGGAAATGTACATGCATGTACTTTCACCTATAATCTAGTAGTAAAATATATATTTAAAGTATTGCCCCACAACACCAGGTATTTTTATAGTAATTAACCCTTTAAAACCATTTGTATCATATTTGCTACACCAGATTCTGAGACCTCTGTCTACTCAACATGATCAATACTTTTGTTATAAACCTGTTGTATTTGACCTGATACATATTTTCTGCCCCCTGGTGGATTATCATTCCACTGCAGCCAGTGGATGGACTTTTTTTTTTTTTTTTGTGCCTTTTTCAATATGGCTGCTATCGGCGTTAAATCATCCAACACACATTTTGTAGGAAAGTCTTTGGTAATTTTCAAAGATAACGTTAAGAACATTTATATTGTTATAAAGTAGAAAATGGAAAAATATTGAAAAATATTGACATTGCCATGGTGTCATTCAAGCGAAATGAAAAGAAAAATGGAAGAAAAAAAAGTTTCTGGTAATATGTGTTTTTGTATCTAAAGTTAACGTCGTTGTGAGCAAAAAGTTGTCAAAAACACCCAATGTCTCAAACATGATACAGAAAAAAATATATCATAAACAAAACTATATGGCAATTTTTTTGTTTGGATTATGCTGAAATGGCTAATTAACATTTCGATTCCAAAAAAATTTAATTTTGAAGCTAGTTTTTAACAGGTCAGGTTTTACAGGGTTAACCTATAAAGACCCAAACATCCACTGCTGACCATAATCATCTACTGATATGAACTGTTTAATACCTGTTGGTCCATTAATCCTATCAATACATGTAAATAATTGGTGTAAAATGCAGTTTGTCATCTTTTCATGGTCATCAGATATGACCCATTTGGACGTTCAGAGGCTCCGTATTTACCATGGTAATACCGTCATCTTCTTCAACATTGATTCACCAGTAAAATCCATGGAATTTTATTAATGACAGTGGATGGAATCACTTGTTTTTACTTTGTTATTGTTGTCTTTACTTAAATAGTAACTTTTTCTTCCGTTTACTCTGTTTCTGATATAATAACTCTCAACTTTAATCCTTTCATGCATAGTGGTCACTACAGTGGACAGCTACTCAAAGCTGTTCTCTTGTATATTCATGGATTTTGTTGTTTTAGTTCCATATCAGTTAACACATTTGGTGCTCATGCATCATCTCATACACTGACACTGATACCATTACTGTAACTTTTGTGTTCTTGATAAACCTGATCTGCAGTAACATGTTTGAGTGTAAAGCAATTGCTTGTTATTTTTATTAGACTGTAATTAACAACAAAACTTTTTTTTTTTTTTTTTGCATATTATCTCCATGAAGTTAGTAATGACTAGTATTATAGTATGTTAAAATGTGAGAAAACATCAGATTAGCAGCATTCTTATTTGATAGTTTTCACACAGTATATTTGCAAATACATGTTTCTTAGGTTCAAAAATTAAACGTATGGTGTCCAGCTGAGTGGACATTTTTGCAAATCCGTGAAAAATAGGTTCATAAAAATTTTTTCAAACGCTTTGTTTTTTAATGCCTAAAGAGGAATAAAAACCGGGAAAAAAATCTTGATTAAGGTTCTCATAATTCATACATGAAAGTGTTAATCTGAGCTTTTATGAACATCTACATGATCATTGAATTAAATACAGGAAAATACCTGATTTTCACTGGACAAAAGCAAAATATAGAGGATAATATTATAACAAATGGTGATAAATCACAAAGGTTCAAAATAGAGAAAAATGTATTTGTCCACAGAAGTAGCACTAGGTCTTAATAGGATAAAACATTTTGCTGAGTTTCAGGTAATTTCAGTAAAATATTATGATTTTGACTTATTCCTGTGACCTAGATCATCAGAAACATATCATTTACAACAGTTTTGTATTTGACAACATTTATCAAAGACACAGATCGACTTTCCAGGCTGATGGGCTCTTTTCTGCTGCCAAAAAGTTGGAAAAAATATCAGGTTTTTAACACCTCATGAAGAATGCAGTATCGTAGTTCTGTTCTCCCACAACACCTGTGACCTTTCTGTGGTAGCACAGCCAGCCGGTGAGGGAGGACAGGACCAATTTATTGGCAGGCACAAGGCTGGGAAAACACAATTAGCTGGTAGAAGACCTCCCACCCTGAACAAACCCTCATTCTTCCACAGATATACAGATCCTCACTCCTCCACGGTCACAGCCTTCTCTGTTTATCTCTGGAAATGTCCTCACCTTCAGCACCGATCCACTGCATGCGTATGCAGGCGGTAGACATGCATGTCATTACCCTGCGTGGAGTTTTTATCTGCCTGTGGTTCTTTCTCCCCACAGGAGGGAGAAAGCCCGGTCCCCTGTGGGCTGCAGTGCATGAGCAGAGGAAGAACATGCATTTTTAAAACTCCAGCCTGAACACACTGCTGTCCTGTTCCTTTCCTGCTGATTAACCAAGGATGTGGGGGATTATCAGGGCTGCGGGACAAAACTACAGAAACAAAAAAAAAAAAAAAGAAGAGGAAGAAAAAATAAAAGATGCATGGTGGGGTTTTAAAACAGGGTTTCCTTTTGAACATTTTGATGAGTGTGTGGAGCAGGGGACGTCCATGTTGGAGGCCCTGCGGCAAAAACTATGGCCGACTCGGAAAAGGAGAAAAATAGACTCAGAAGGATGCCAAGAACTCACCAAACACACTAAAGTAAGAACTGGAACTTTAAGGTCGAGTTAGTGTGAATGTCCTTACTGCCCCTTAATAAAGAAAGACATAAATGAACTTATATGTATTATCAAAACTGAATTAATTGACATTTGTGGGAACGACACCAGCTTTTTATGCATTTATAGGAGCAGAATTTGCATCTCAGAAGTCATGTTGATGTGGACCTGATGGCTGTAAATGCATTTACTATTGCAGACAACAGAATAAATATTGTATATTTATGTCAACCTTGCACACACACACTCAGTGTAATTTGTGATTGAAAGATTTGCAAACTCTGTGCATTGTCCTTATTATGAAGGACTACGAGGAGTGGAGGATGGATGAATCACCGACTGAGAGTGGATATGTTGACTCTACTGGCTTTTGTTCCACACATGGAAAAGTTTTGTGGTTTTGTTTAGATATTAACAAACACACTGTGAGTAAATAGTTTTATATTTTTGTGTATTAAACCAAGCCTTGGTATATTTTCGTAACCTAAAGCAAGTACTGCCAACACCATGACCATAAACAAACCTGAATTAATATTTAACATGAATTTGTAGTTATTTTGAAAAAATAAAGTATAATATGGATCGCATCATAATCATAGCAAATATATCTGCAGTTGTTATTTATTTATACATCAACATATTTTCAGAGACATGATAACCCTCATTCTATTCCCTCAAATAGTCTGACTGCAGTAATAACAGTAATGTTCACCTGTGTAGAAATCTGACTTAAAAACACATGTTGGTTCCAAAAAATTGGGATCATACATATCTGTGCTTTGTAGAAACATACAACAGCAACATTTTACTCATGTAATAGAATGACATTTAGTAATTGTGCTGCATTAACGTCCCTGAGCTTCTCCACTGGGAAAAACAGCACATGATTTTCCCTCATGTGTGACACAGCACAGAGTTGATGCTGATAGAAACCTTAAAGGAGTGAGATTTATATATATATATATATATATATATATATATATATATATATATATATATATATATTTTTTTTTTTTTTTTTTTTTTTTTTTAATGTAATTATCCATTTTAAAACATTTCCCTGTGGTCTACATGAACTGTAAATGCTATGCTTGGGTCTGAATTCTTCATTAATTCAACTCCACAGGTCCATCTTCAACCCTATTTCTGAGTAATGACACCAGAAATGTCATTTTATGCGCTGGCCCTTTAAATGCAAATGAACCACTTCACACCCCAACTGAACATTTTAGGTAATTGGCTCAAACTTTGGACATGTTTTCAATATTTATTACAACCGGTGCTACTGATAAACAATTATGTCATACTCGGAGAAATGTTTGTCAGAAGTCTTGACCTTATATGTACAAATATTGTTACGTAACTAGTTATAAAACGTAACGGATTAAGCAGGAATTGAAACGTGTTGTAGAAATCCATTCAATTTTTTAGATAAATATAAAATTCTTAATTTTAATAATTTTTTGAATTTTAAAAATGCTTGCCTGATATATAAAGTCTTGCATGGACTTGCCCCTCCTCCCTTGACAGATTTTATCAAATCCTGCTCTGTCAGTGGGATGGTCACCAGGGCCACAGCTCGAGGAGACTGTGAGGTATCACGCAGACGCACTACATTTGGACAAACTACACTTTCAGTCACTGGGACTGAATATTGGAGCAGTTTACCACTCAACATAAGAGACTCACAATCATATGCCTCCTTCAAATCACAACTTAAACATTGGATGAAGGAAAACCAAGCCTGTGACCATCAGTAGATCATCCTCACTGTGTTGTTCTGTGTGTTTTTAGGATGTTTTGCATTTCTGTTTACTGTCTTTTATGATGTCTTTTACGATATTTTGCCTTTTTGTCAACTGTCTTTCTTGTCACTTGCCTAGGGACTACAGATGGAAATTAGCACTGCTGCTACAATCTGGCATATTTACAGCTGCAGTTGTTGTAGATGTTCATTAATATGCACTGTCCCTATTAAATAAATAAATAAAATAATATAAAATAAAAAATAAAATAATTTTTTGCCAAAATGAATATAAAGATAGCTTTGCAGCACCTGGAGGGTTCAAATTCAAATTTTATGAGCTATTAGGGTCCAAATACACAAATAAATGAACCAAAGACTAATAAAAGTGGGTTTAGCAAAATATGACCCCGTTAATACTGCCTTGAATCCAATTCTGTTAGAATGTTACTGCAGTATGGCATGGGAACTGACATTAGTTATCTAACACACTGATGTTAGCGAGTGCCAAACTTTGTTTTTCATTCGTTTATGAATTGTAACTGCACTCATCAATTCCACCCACCTCATCTGCTATTATCATCACATGTAAAGAGTTGGATAAGCTGGATGTGTTTAATAGACACAGGGATTTATTACTGAATGCACAGAAAAAAACACCAGTGGACCTGGAAACAGTAAATGTTAAGGCTTGGTACATGCATATGATGACCTGTTTTCAGGGTTTTTGGGTTATATACAGGGTGGGGAAGCAACATTTATAATATTTTGAGGCAGGGATTGAAAGACAGTGTATGACCAATTAGTTTATTGAAAGTCATGAGAATTTATTTGCCACAAGAAAATTTACATAATAGAAAATGTTTTTATTCTATGTGTGTCCTCCTTCTTTCTCAGTAACTGCCTTCACACGATTCCTGAAGCTTGTGCAAGTGTCCCTCAAATATTGGGGTGACAACTTCTCCCATTCTTCTTTAATAGTATCTTCCAGACTTTCTCATAATAGTTCTGCTCATAGTCATTCTCTTCTTTCCATTATAAACAGTCTTTATGGACACTCCAACTATTTTTGAAATCTCCTTTGGTGTGACGAGTGCATTCAGCAAATCACACACTCTTTGACGTTTGCTTTCCTGATTACTCATATGGGCAAAAGTTTCTGAAAAGGTATGGATAATAGTGTTAGGTATTATTATGACATCCATATATGTTTGGTTTCAAAACAATTGACGTAGTGCCTGCTGAGAAAAAACAACTAAATGTTCATTGTAAATTTTGCTTCCCCACCCTGTATGTATTTTATGTTATAGGGTCAAAACAGTAATATCCCATCAGAGAGCAAACTTTAACTGATTGCCATTCCAACATTTATTTCAATATAAAGCAGGTCCTTGTTTTGATAATCCCTTATGGTCCAATTGAAGCAAAAACGAATTTAAAAGTAAAAATGTGGGTCATTTAGCAACACTAATCTGTCAAATTGTCTAAAATATCCCATCAGAGAGATTTTGAATACCGTGTTTTGACGCTATAAAATAAATATAACATAACTCCTTACAGTTACTGAGAAAAAAATATGTTATTAAATGGTGTTACTAATCAAAATATTGTAAAATCTGAATAATTTCTTTCTGGTAAAATGCTTATATGTAGAGTATTACATTCATTTTGCTGCTTTGGATCTGCTCATGTGTTCAGGAATGCCTTACTTTGGCAGATTTTAGTGGGTCAGGGAATAGCTTACAAGGAGCCATACATCTATATGGACTCCATTCATTTGGCAGCATTAACACAAATGTTGAACGTTGTTGTGATTGATTCTCCTTCCTGAATGTGTACTGCCTCTCACATGCCAATCGCATTGCTGTAAGCAACCTATGCCTGCCATGGCTGAGTGCAAACAGCCAATTATACAAAGGCAGATGGCCATGTGGTTGGACAAGAATGCCTTTCATTGCGGTTAATTTTCCTTCTGAGACTAGGAAAGGGTTTTAACATCACTGCATAATTAAGCTTGTTTACCAGCATTAATTTTAAGGGTCTTAATGGTTTATTGCCCAGATTAAAATATTTGTTATGAAATAATCAAAATAATCAAATGTGATAAGTGACTTTACTTTGATGAAATAATGTAAATACTCACATTACTATGGCAGAATTTTTTTTTAAAGGGGTCATATTTTGCTAAACCCACTTTTATTAGTCTTTGTTACATATATTTCTGTATTTGGACACTAATAGTTCAAAAAGTGGAATTTAAACCCTCCAGGTGCTGCAAAGCTATCTTTATATTCATTCCAGCAAAAATCGAGTGGATTTCTACAACCTGTTTCAGTTCCTTCTTAATTTGTTAAGTTTTAAGTAGTTACGTCACAACATTTGTACATATAAGGTTGAGACTTCCGATGAACATTTCTCCAAGTACGACATAATTGTTTGTCAGCAGCAGCGGTTGTAGTAAAAAAAAAAAAAGAAATCTTCCCAAGATCATTTTCACTTGTTCCATTGGCAGATTTGTTTTGCTTAATCCAAAATTTTTTTTTTTTTTTTGCTTAATTCAAGCAAAAAAAAAAAAAAAAAAAAAAAAAAAAAAGCCAATGGAACAAGTGAAAATTATCTTGGGAAGATTTCTTGAAATAAGATTTTCAAGATCTATTGTCTAAAAATAAGTTCTTATATCTCACTGAAACGTTACTCTTTAGGTGATTATGTCTTATTTCAAGTGTGATGAGATATTTTGACAAGAAATGAGAAAAATACACTTGGTAAGATTTAGAGTTTTTCCAGTGAAACCTTGAGCCAATTCCAAAAAAGGTTCAGTTGTAGTTGGCAGTTGTAGTTTTTGTCACTCATGTAACTATTTCAGGGATCGGGCCAGATGTGCCTCTAATCGTGTGTCGTGCTTCATGCAGTGTACACGGGATAAGGAGAAGCGATTAACACCTCACGACCAGCAACTGTCTGTTCGCAAGGAAAACAGAGCTGTTTGAAATCCTGCTCGCTCCTCATGAGGGTATTGCACTGTCAAAGCAGTGCCACGAGCCCATGTGCCTCAAATTCTCACACTGTGCATGCACGAATACAATAATAGCCAGCTACTGTAAGCTAATTCTAAGCTTACAGTAGCTGGCTATTGGCCTAGTGCAATTTAGCTTTTGCAGCTTACCTTTAGTCCCTGCTGTAGGATTGACAGCCCATACTGTCCACGTCTGGCCAACCAATTCCTGCTCCAAACACGTCGTTGTCTTTCCTTCTTTTTTGATTCCTCACAGATAATGGCACATATTGCCAAAGCAGCTCGTTGGTTTTTGTTTAGCACTACCATTTCGTGACTCACGCCAATACACAATCGTCTATGCACTTACGGATTCCTTGGTATTTTAACGTTGTATTTCCGGATACAACACTGGAACGTGTGGTGCGTCCTCTGGTGTATGGTCCTACAGTGTGAGCAGTCAGGTCGCATACGAGCATCAGTCCGTACAGTGTGAGAACATGAATTGTGAGCCTGACTTTACGATTGATTCGCACAGTTTGAGATGGAGCTGCGTGCAACGATTGAAATAATCGCACAGTGTATGGCCGCCTTTAAAGGAACACAAGTGGTTGAATGGGACAGAGTGTACAGTCAACATCCTGGAGGTGATTTAAAGGGCCAGACGCTTAAAACAACCTTTCTGGTGTCATTACTCAGAAATAGGGTTGAAGATGGACCTGTGGAGTTGAATTAATGAAGAATCCAGACCCAAGCATAGCATTTACAGTTTATGTAGACCACAGGGTGATGTTTTAAAATGCATAATTCCATTTTTGTTTTTTTGGTTTTTTTTTTTTCGAAAAAAAATGAAAAAAAATCACTTCTTTAAACGTGGGGCCCCAGATTCAACGCTGGCTCATAAATTTGTATTCTGTCATAAAATGGTGGTTTGGAATATTTGGGATCTTATCTGAGATATTCAAGCGTCCTTTAGATCCTGATTCAGAAACGGTAATCTTGGGGACTTCGGAAAAAAATAAACAGACTTAACCCCTTCTAACAGCAACTAATGTCATACTGCCTTATAGTTGTGCAAAAAATAATGTTGAAGTCTTGAAAAGATGAAGAGGGTCCATTACTGAAACTGTGGATTCAGGAGATGTCAGAAATTTTACATTTGGAAAGGACTGACTTTATTTTGAAGGATAAATTACATAAGTTTAGAAGGATTTAGACATATAGATGTAGACCATAGGGAAATGTTTTGAAATACATAATTCCATTTAAAAAAGCAAAATATCACTCCTTTAAGTTAAAAAGTGTAAACCTAGCCCTGCTGTAATGTATACTGCTGCCTCTTCCCCGTGACAGACTGTTAACTCAGCTGGCGTACAAGTGGGAGGAACTGTTTAGAAAATCTTGCGGTGCTCTTGACAGACAGATACAGAGGGACTTGTGGGATGACTACCACTGCTATCTGAAGAAAAACAAATAAATCTTAAACCTAAAATGGCACAAATGATAAATGTTGGCAGTATGTTGCCCTGTATGCTTCCCTCGGGACATGTTAGAGGGCACAATCATACATTGTAAATTCCCAGTGGTTTTAAATAAAGTGTCTGCAGATCACACTGTGACACCAGCCTTGTGATGTATTACCGTGTGCTGATTCTACAATAAGTCTCCAAAGCTTAAAAACAGGCAGACGATTAATAACATTTGCAGCAATGAGAAATTTACCTGCCTTTGCATGGTACCAGTGACATAAATTGAATTTGGGGTCAATCTGTATTGTTTCATCAATGCCTGTTTGAACAAGCTGGAGCTCATTCATCCTGCAGTCGAGACGAGCAGAACATCCGAGTCTTCGGAGTCAGAGAGTTGCAGCCCTCTCAGTGGTCTCAGTCAATACGGATTTGATCAAATGTGTGATGCCTCTGCCTTTCCGATTAATCTTCGCCACCTTTTCCGGTCCCTGTCTGCCGCCCAGTAGCATCCTGGCATCCCTATGAGGCCGGCCGACTGACAGCAACATAAGTCACAAGGCTGCATTAAAAACACATTAGGCCAACGGAAGGAATTAAGGTTGCTCTTATCTGATGGAGAGTAGCTGCTCCAGAATGAACTGAGTCCCAGCTTCCTCATGCATCACCATCGCCTCCTCTGACAATGTTGTGACTTATGGACTCGCTGAATGCACTCCCAAGCACTTTTAGGAAGTGTAGGCAATATGAATATATTGAATTTATGATATCTCAAAGCATCGCTGCACTTTCTTTTCTCATCTATATTTTCTTTGCTTCCACAAAGTCAAAGTAGAGAGGGAAAGGCAGCACAAAAAAAGAGATGGAAGGAGGGGTGGATGCAGTCTGCAATAGAGGGAGAAAGAAAAAAAAAGAAATGGTAGAGGAAGAGAGAGGGCGTAGGTCGGGTGAGGAGAGTGAACCTCCTCTTGAGCGGTAATTTGATTTCATGTGGCTGGCGGTGCTCTGCGGTACAGAGGGAAGGTCGTAATGGCAGCCATCTACCATCCATTATGACACAACTGGAGAGCAGCGAGATGCGTTCAGGGTGGATGATCACATCTCCACCACACTCGGCTACAGTAAATTTCCACCTCTGTTATTCATTAGTCACCGAACACAAGATGAATGATAAAATTTAGCTCGCCTTTGTGTGAGAGCTCATCCCCGCTGTTTTGTTTACATGGCAGAAGAACATACAGGCTCCGATTGGGGTCTCACTGAGGTTAAGCTGTTTACATGAACCTTTGATACCAGGAGTTTCCGTCTACCTCCGAGTAAGCCAAACAAATTTTCCCCTTTCGCTCTCTCTTTGGCTCAGGAATAGCAGACTACATCACATACATAAATAATGTCTCAAATTGTATTAGGTTTGGTGAGTCCTGTTTTCCTTCCAGTTTTCACTGACATCAAAAGGGACCTTTTAATTGATGTGTGGGCGCAGACACTGAAAACAAGACACTGAAGCCGAGGCTGTCAGAAGCAGAAAAACAAATTAATGTGTCACTTAGTATTTCAGATATGTTTACCTTTATGCTCTCCTTTAGAATGTTCGTATGGACACTAATTACACAGTATAAATGAAGGGAAGGAGGTGTGAAGTGTGATGGTTCTTCACAAAAAAGGGTAATGGATACATCTACAGTAGTGCTTCTCAAACTTTTTACAGTGGAGTATCCCCTATAACAGAATAGTACCCCCAACTCTCATTTCAGCATTTTTGATTGAAAAAAATTAGGCAAAATTTGTTCCTGTGCCAAAGGTGTCTGTTTATATTTTCAAAACTTTGTAAACAAACATATATTTAACTGTAATATATATTTAAAAAATACAAAAAGATGTTTAAAGTAGATTTTGTGTGCAAAATATAAACTGAAAAGTGCCCTCTTTCACTGATAAGAAAAAATAAATATATTGGTCATTAATTATTAAATGAACCTTTCATCAACAAAAAATTGTTACTTAGCTACTCAAACTCGTTTTGGATAATATAAAATATAAATGTTCTTAAAATTTTACCAAAGCTTAAACAAGATGATTGACAATAAAACTGTTATATGAATGTATTTATTGTGTTTTATATTTCAGTATTAATTCCCATTACTTATTTTGTATTCGGCACATGTTGACTTATTTAATGTTCATTCATTCATTCATTCATTCATTATCTGAACCCGCTTTATTCTCACTAGGGTCACGGGGGTCACTTGGAGCCTATCCCAGCTACTTATAGGCGAAGGTGGGGTACACCCTGGACATGTCACCAGTTCATCACAGGGCTGACATATAGAGACAAACAATAATTCTCACATTCACACCTATGGACGATTTAGATTAACTGATTAACCTATCAGTGTATGTCTTTGGATGGTGAGAGGAAGCCATGCAGACACGCGGAGAACATGCAAACCCCACACAGAAAGGTCCCACCCCCATCAACTGGTGTTGGAATCGAACCCAGGACCTTCTTCCTGTGACTGCTATCCACTGCACCACCCTGTCACCCTTATTTAAAGTATTTTTCCAAAAATATTTCAAGTACCCCCTGGGCTTCTTCCAAGTACCCCTGGGGGTTCATGTACCCCACTTTGGGAACCCCTGATGTACACAACTTTTACCCCCTCCCTCGTCTTGTTTTCAGATGTGGTGACATTAGACTTTATTTGGGGAGTTTAGATATTGCTCTTTTTCATTTTTTTCAGTGACAGACTATATTATGGTGACTATTTTGTGCTGAAGGAAGAGCTCTAATGAAACACTTTTTTAAGGTTGGCTGGTGTGGAGTCAACCTGCTGACTATTTCCCTGTGTATGTTTTGGGATGGCTCTGCAACTTATGGAAATGCACTGTATACACAAAGCAAGCAAAGCTTTATTTGTATAGTGCATTTCATTACAGATGGAAGCACAATGTGCTGCACAAAGTGTGAAATACAAATATCAGCATCTAGCAGTAAAATTGCAGTGAGCAACTGACTGTGTACAGTAATGATTGTTAATTACTTTCTCAGAAAACAAAGCCAGAAACCTATATACATAAATACCACCCAGACAAAAACAAACAAAAAAAAAAAAGCACACAAATTTAACCCTTTCATGCATACACTACCCTTTCATCACACTACAGTGGACAGTTATTCTACAGCTGTTCTCTTGTATGTTCATGGATTTTGTTGTTTTAGTTTCTTATCAGCCTACACATTGGACGCTTATGCACCATCCCATACACTGCAACTGAAAACACTACTGTAACTTTGCTGCTCTTGACAAACCTGATCTAACATGTTTGAGTTTAAATCAATTCCTTGTTATTGTTATTAGACTGTAATTAACAACTTTTTTTTTTTTTCCGGCATATTATGTCCATGAAGTGAGGAATGACTAGTATTACAGTACACTACAAACAAAAAGTTAAGGATATTTCTTTTTTTTGGTCTTTTTTTTTGTCATTTCTGCCATTTGTAAATAAAACTATGTCTGGTCATTAAAAAAATGTGTTTCAATTCAATTCACACACAAAAAAGTAAAAAGCGTTGCACAAGAATCCCAACTGAAAAAAATAGCCCAAAAATTTAAAATATCCGTAACTTTTTGTTTGTAGTTTACGCTACTCGTGTCTGTCTGTTATCGTTCACCACACGCAATTGGGTTCCTCTAGTCCCTGGTTCATAACATAGTGTATGTTAAAATGTGAGAAAACATCAGATTAGCAGCATTTAATCTTTTTATTTCATAGTTTTCACACAATATATCAGTAAATACATGTTTCTTTGCTTCAAAAAGTAAGCACATGGTGTCCAGCTTGGTGGACATTTTTGCAACTCCATGAAAAATAGTTTCATAAAAAAAAAAAGATAAATAAAATAATAATAATAATAATAATAATTGCATTGTTTTTTTTTTAATGCCCAAAGAGGGATAAAGAAAAAAATCTTGATTAATGTTCTCATAATTCATACATGAAAGGGTTAATTGGACCATCTTTAGCTTTGATCACAGAATGTATTCACCTTGGCATTGTTTACGCCACACGGTGTTTACGCAATGTCACAATAAATGTCACAGTATTTATTTCCATCCAGAGTTACATTAATAGTTTTGCCATGATCTTGTATTGATAATTTCAGAGTCAGACTCCGGTGTAAAGTCTTCACCATCACGTCCCAAAGATTCTCAAATGGGATTCAGGTCTGGATTCTGTGGTGGCCAATCCATGTGTGAAAAGGATGTCTCACGCTCCATGAATCACTCTTCCACAGTTTAAGCCTGATGAATCCTTCCATTGTCATTTTGCAAGGATACTTCCTGTGCCATCAGGAAAGAAAAAAGAAAAAAAAAAACACATTGATGGAAAAACGTGTTTTGTATAATATAGTGTTACTATATTCAGTCTTATTTTTATTCTCTTTTTGGACAAATAACATTACTGAACCTAGACCTGCAACCCCAGATCCTAACACTGCCCCCACAGGCTTGGACTGTAGACGCTAAGCATGATGGGTAGTCACTTCTCTCTTTTCACCCTGATGTATCCATCACTCTGGAACACATGGATGACATGACCTTTTTGCACTGAAACAAAATCCAATCTCTATGCTGTTTATAAAACTGATGGTTGTTTTAAGAAATGATAAGTTACTCATTATCAGCTAGGGTTTACAAACTTATTGCAGCTGAAACATACTGCTCACTGCAGTTTAATCCAGGTAGCTTTATTTGGGGGGCGGCATTTTTGCACTACTACTGACAGCATTACTTCTAAATTCCAAATAAGAACACTAGCATTTAGGAAAAAAAAAAATAACAAATGATCAAAATAATAGAAATAATAATTCAATAAAGAGCATATATGGTTCATTTTTAAGGCCCAGAAATCAATATTTGGAGGAATAAACCCTAACATCCTTATGTTTATGTGTTTATGTTTATGCATTCGGCAGATGCTTTTTTCCAAAGCGACTTACAGGGGAAAACCAATCAAATCACTCAGTCAATCAAATTTTACTTATATAGCGTCAGATCACAACAAAAAAGTTATCTCATGACACTTTATATATAGAGTTGGTCAAAACCAGACTCTAAGCCAATTTACAGGAACCCAACAGAATCCTCCAGGAGCAAACACTTGTGACTGGTGACAGTGGTGAGGAAAAACTTCCCTTTAACAGCAGAAATCTCGAGCAGACCCAGACTCCTGGAGGATGGCCGTCTGCCTTGACCAGTTGGGGTTAAAGAGAGAGGGTAAAGAAAGAGAAAAAAGAGAGCGCGATAGAGATATAGACTAGGGGAGAGGGGGAGAAGGGGGGAGTTGGGGGAGACACATGGAGGCAGTTGAGGATAAGTGAGTGGTGATGATGAGGGCAGGGGAGAGGCAGGACCACCGCAGCAGGTCCAGAGATAATCCTGGGAAAATCTGTGATAATCCTGGGAAAAACCTTATTAAAATATTTAAAATGGAATGTCTAACAGTGCTAGGACAGGAGGTGCTCTCGGAAGAGCTGGGTCTTCAGGAGCTTCTTGAAGATAGGCAGGGATGCCTCTGTTCTCATCCTTAATGTCATTCATCTTGGCATGTTCTGCACCAAGCACCTCAGCTTTATTTGATGCAACCAACAACCTTCTTATTCTGTCTTCGATTGGGTTCGCCACCTGCACATAAAACCAGGTCCTCCCACATGGCTCTGGCAGCGTTTGACAACTGTTCCTTTAAGAAATTAAAATTATTGAATATAGCCTTATTAAAGAACAGATGATCAAGCCCATCTGCTGCCAAAACCACAGCCTTCACATTCATTTAAGCCTGAAGCTCAGTTAAACTAACACTTCATAATAATTTCTTGATGAGCTTCATTGCATTATTAGCCCTGTCACAGTTGAACTGAATAAACATTCTGGTCCACACCACAGGACAGGTTACACACTTCCTGTGTCCATTAGGAGGTATTGACTTTGTCTCTCTGAGTGCTGTAAGCTGTGATTGCAAATGACATGTTGTTACATAGTCTTTGTTCTAAGATGCCAAGCACAATTCCACCACTTGCTATTTATTCCCCCCAACAAAAGGCTAATGAGGATATGATAAACAAGCGCAACAAACAGACCATGTAATTAAGAGACTACTTAATCCAGCCAAAACCTGATATAACCACAAGACTGACACAGACCTCTCTCTCTCACTCTGCCTCCTTCCCTTTCTCTCCCTTTCTTCTGTTTATCTTAAACACACCATATCCATAATCCCACCTGCAAACACCGCTTTCTCCTTTAAGGGATTGCGTCATCATTCTATATAAATGTACAAGCCCTTGTGGGAAATTCTGTTTGCAACAAGTCAAGTCCTCTGGTAACATCTGTTGTCTGAGTTCACAGTTGGCTGAGACTGCATTACAACATGCAAATCAAATAAATGTAGATATACTGTCTAAGTCTTGCTTTATACATTATATATACTGTTTGTGACTATGCACCATTGTTACACTTTCACACCTTTCCCATGAGGGTTTGAAAAGGCAAAAGAAAAATTCTAATTTTGTCCTGTTTTCCAGGCAGAGGAAGGCAGCAAGTTAGTGGTGGTGGTGGGGAGGGGGGGGGGTTCCTGCGAGACAGAAGCAATGCATAAGGAATCATATAGCTTTTTATTCAACATTTCTGCAAAACATCAGCAAAGGAAAAGAATGATATACAATAGAGCAGGGGTCTTAAACATGCGGCCTCAAACATGGGGCCAAATGTGGCCCACCAAAGGTTCTAATCCGGCCTGTGGGATGAATTTGCAAAGTGCAAAAATTCCAGTCAAGGCTGTCGAACTCATTTTAATTCAGGTTTCACATACAGACCAATATGATCTCAAGTAAAATAATAGTATAATAACCTACAAAAAATAATAACTCCATATTTTCCTCTCGTTTTGATGAAGTGAGAAAAAAACCTTACATTATACCTATACATAATGACAACTTCAAATTTTTGTCTTTGTTTTAGTGCAAAAAATAGCATTAAATTATGAGAATATTTACATTTACAAATTATCCTGTAACAATAAAATGTGAATAACCGGAACAATTATGAACAACCTGATATGTCTAAAGAAAATTAAGCATAATTTTAACAATTTTCTGCCTGTTTAGTGTCTTTGTAGATCCGACCCATAATGCACATGTATAAATGATAAGTTGAGGCATAATATTGTTAAAATTGCACTTATTTTTGTGAATAAATTTTAGTTTTTTCAGGTTATTCACATCTTTTTTTGTTTGGATAGTTTATAAAAGTAAGTATTTCCATAAGTAGCCCTTTATAGGGCACTCATTGAAATATTCTGAAATTCAAAATTTCAACCTTAGTGTGTTAGACTCCCTCCTCTTGCCATAAAACATCCCAGCAGCATTTGGTAAAAAGTAAACGCCTGCAATAAAACAACAGTTATAAGGTCATAAACTGGCAAAAATCACTCATATTCATTATTTACATCTTCAAAATGCCTATAAAATCTCTCTGAATTACAGTATGGTGTTAAAAAAACCAACATGCTTCTTGACCTCACTGTGGCACAGGATTGGCCTCATATTTAATGTTTGCCGAAATGACCAAAAATAGTCACTTGCCCAATAAAGGGTTAAATTAATTTTTTTTTGCACTAAAACAAAGACAAAACTTTGGAGTCATCATTATTTGTAAGTTATTATGCTATTATCTTACTGGTTCGGCCCACTTGAGATCAAATTGAGCTGAATGTGGCTCCTCAAAGAAAACAAGTTTGAGACTCCAGCAAGAGAGCATTATGACTAGAATGCACTGAATCATGCTCCTTTCTGATTTGACCTATTTCCGCTCTCATTTTTGCCCCCACCATTACTGAACATTTCCATCTTTTCTAATCAGAGCTTCGCTTGTACTGTACATGTTCACATATTCCAGCTATGACCTGTTGGTGTATTAACTGATTGGAATAGATTGATTTTCTGACAGTAAATGTAGCCGCAGCAGGCTAAAACCTTGCATATGATAAATGGGTTTCAGAGTTATCAGAGTGGATGAGTCGATGCGCTGATCAATGGCAAAACTCAACAAGGTCATTCTGGCCGAAGATAAAGCGTTTGTTATGCAGATTAATTCAAAAAGCTCACATGGTGTGCGGTTCATTTGATGGATAAAACTTTGCTGATAAAACACCTCAGACACAGTTTGTAGATATTTTCGTCTCACAACCATTTGGTCTAAAAAGATAAAATTTCATATCAGGTACAGGAACAGGGGTATGCGCTGTATGCAGTCAGGATATACCTGCTTTGGTGAATGCAGTGACGCATTATTGAGGACATACATGATTAAGATTTATTATATCACAGTCATTTGAGTAATGCATAATGCATTAGAAGACAGAACTGCTGGTAATTTCAAGCCAGGATTAGCCTACTTCATATCAATCATATCACCGTATCAATCAGAAATGCATATTATCTCATCTCCGGCTCTGATTCCTTTTGGCCATAGAGTAGGATTATGTGATAGTAATAGATATCTAAAAAAGGTCAAAGATGGATTTGCACAAGAAGGTATTTTGGGAGATAACTGCGTGTTTTACAAGAATGTATTGGACTTTTTTGTACACTAAAATGCCCTGTAGCACCAATACAAATACTTCATTTTAAAGCACTAAATCCTTTGCAAATGCCAGCCAGCTCTCCATCAAAATCCCTCCTCAGAACAGCGTGTGCTGCAGAGTGACGCAACATCCCACTTGAATTTACCCCATACCTGCAAGTGTGTTACAACAACAAGGTCAATTACTAGTTATAAAACCCCCTGCCATGTCAAGAAGCAAATCAGACTTGTCAGGTTGAAAATTAATTTCCCATTTGAAACTTCACTTAGTTGTTCCCTTTTACCTTGAGGGAAACCTTGGGGGGAATACATTAGAATGTGGAAAATTGAGAAAAGAAAAAAAAAAAAAAAAGGAAAGTATCAGACAGAAGAGATCAATCACCGTTAATTTCTCTTGGGGATACGGCATAATGTGGACATATATTGACAGAGGTTTAAAAGATAGCAACCAGTGGGACACTATCAGGAATACAGGTCTTATAGACATCTTCCTTCACAGTAATAATAAGTAATGACAATTTCAAATAACCAATAATTTTACACATATATGGTGTAACACATCTTCATCTGTTGGTCATAGGGACAGGCTGCAGCACCTCTGATGTCTATGTGGAGGTGTAGGACTGTATGAACTGGAAAATGAAAGAATGAATAATTTGTCCACTTATGGTAACAATGAAATATGTAAATTACAGACTATTTGGATGGTTTTGTGAACCGCCTTTATGGGTATTACCATATGTGTTTTTGAAGCCAGAAATGAATATATTTGGATAGGGATGTAACAATTACCAGTATAATGATGAACCGCGGTAAAATTCCCGACGGTTAGTATTACCATTTAAATTCTAATTATCATGATAACCGTGTTTGATTACCGCACTGAGAGAGAGAGAGAGGGAGAGAGAGAGAGAGAGAGAGAGAGCGAGAGAGAGAGAGAGAGAGAGAGAGAGACCCTAAAACAACTCAAACTTTACATGGAAAATAGTCAAACAATGACCCTAAGGTGCCATCTTTAATGCACATTTGTATGTTTGATGTTTACATGTTAATATTTGAATGTTTCTGCCACAGAAAGTACATTGTTGTTTTTTTTTTTTTTTTTCAAAACACAACTATATTAAATTATTTCAGTGTGTGTATAAGTACTTTTTGAACATTTTGAGCACATTTCAACAATACCGTGATAATGATAATGATAACCGTGATAATTTTGATCACAATAACCACTAATGGTACTGGAAACGTATGAAAAAGCTTATTACACTAACACTATTTATGTTTAAATGTCATCAAGAATTTTTTTGCTTTCTTATAAGTAGGGCTGGGTCATAAAACGATAACAATATATATCGCGATATAACTTTTCCTCGATAGAAATATGAGACATGCTCGATACAGTTTCGATAGAATTAATTCGTCCATGTTTTGACAGACATAATTAAGTAGTGCTGCACTGAACCAATCACGCTAGAGCCACGGCAAGTTACGGTGACACACAGGTGTAAGAGCCAGTGGCAGCACACACGCTAATGTCTGGGCTGCAGCAGGAGGTAATGAGTGGGAGAAAATATGACTGAGAACTAGGCGACCACGTTACTGAAAAGTAGGGTGCGGCACAGAGGCTGGGAGTCATACGTTCAAAGCATGTTAAGTTTCATTTTCGGTTTACGCCAGTTATGGCAGTTATGGAATGCACCCCCATGTATATACCCCCGGCATTGTTTGGTGAAGGTGGTCTGTTTTGTTTGTGTTCTCTTTAAAAACTTGAAAGCTTTTGCCTGCTGGTCAGACTTTTAGTTTAGTTTTAAATATATGTACCTGCTTTATTTATCTGAAACAGTTATATAATGTGGGCGACACGGTGGTGCAGTGGTTAGCACTCGTGCCTCACAGCAAGAAGGTCCTGGGTTCGATTCCTACACCAGTTGACGGGGGTGGGACCTTTCTGTGTGGAGTTTGCATGTTCTCCCCATGTCTGCGTGGGTTCTCTCCGGGTACTCCAGCTTCCTCCCACCATCCAAAGACTTGCACTAATAGGTTAACTGGTTAATCTAAATTGCCCATAGGTGTGAATGTGAAAGTGATTGTTTGTCTCTGTATGTTCAGCCCTGCGATGAACTGGTGACTTGTCCAGGGTGTAACCCGCCTTCACCCCTGTGTAGCTGGGACAGGCTCCAAGCGACCCTCTTGACCCTAGTGAGGATAAAGCGGGTTCAGAAAATGAATGAATGAATGAGTTATATAATGTTCTTCAACACATCTGTCATGTTCAACCTCTGACAGAAAATAAATCATATTTAAATTCAAAATAACCTTCGGATGTCTTCACAACTAACTTATAAGTGACAGAAAATTTAAGCTTGACAAAAATAGTGATTTGATTTATATCGTGATACATATTGATATCGTCTGATATGAAAACAATTATTGTGATATGATGTTTTTTTTCCCATATCGCCCAGCCCTACTTATAAGTGTTAACACATGCAGGTGCATGTTGATTAGAGTGATGTCAACTTCACACATGAACTTAGGGTTGCACGATTTTGGCAAAAAAAATCCCGATTTTTTTTTTTTTTTTTCTCTAAAAACTCGATTTTCGATTTCGATTTTTTGGTAAAACTACTGTCACAGCCCGGCTCTTAAAAGACAACAGAAGTCAGCATGTCATTTTCGTGAGCAGCCCACAATGCAAGGCACTGCTCTGACCTTAAATCTGTGATGGTATCATGTGATGAACCCACAGAAGTTTATTTTTTCTTAATTAAATCTTTATTGAATGAAGTAGAGTATACAAACAATGTATACAACAAGACAATAACACAGGTTTGCCAGGGGAAATACACTACAATACAATGTCCAAATCAGGGCAAATACTTATGTTTTTTTTATAGCCTTTTTGTTTCCAGATTTATCTAACAGCTTTAAATAAAGTTCAACATCTTTCAAAAAATAAATAATATTTGGTTTTGTGTTACAGAACTTACCTTTGTGAATGAAAAATTTAGCAAGTCAGAGGACTAAATTCATTATTTTAAAAAAAATATGTTTTTTTTTTTTGTTTTTTTTGGGGGTATCTGAGCCCACAGAAGTGATACCAATGTAAGTCAGTGACAGGCATCAGTCGTGTGTGCGTGGACCACAGAATATGAGTGATCCACATGCGGTTCTATTTAAACTGGGGGATCCGTGCGTGGAACAGACCGACCCAGGACACGCTGGAGGGATTCTATCCCCAGAGCTGGTGGATGTGTGTGGGCAGAGGGCTGTCTGGGCTCCTCTGCTGAGGCTGATGACCCCAAGACCCGGACCCGGTTCAGAAGAAGACAGTTCGGTACGGATCCGGGACAACGGAAGATGAGTGATCCACACGCAGTTACATTTCAGTTTGTGTGAAGCCACGGCTTACATTACCATAAGTACTGCGGGCTCATTAACACACTTAAAGTCCGGTCATTACACGGACTTCTGTGACAGACCGCTGTCACTGATAGGAGGAAGAGCCCGCGGTAGCCTGCAAGTGCGCGGCCCGGAGGCGCCCGGCCTAGAAGCACGAGAGAGATGACATCGATTTTATGATTTCTCTTTTTAAAAAATCGTCCCAATTTTAAAAATCCGATTTTGATTTAAAATCAATTAATCATGCAGCCCTACATGATCCGCAGACTGTATATGAAGTTGGACACAGTGACAGCCCCTAAGAAGTGAAATCAATCTCCCCCTGGTGGTTAAACCCCTCCATGTTAATTATAAGGATTTTGTCCAAACTAAAAACTTGAAGTACACATGCAGAAGAGATTCCAAAGGTGATTTTAATCTTGCCAGGTATATTTCATCAATCTAATTGGTATTAACATCCTCGATTTGTTTTTAATATGGTATCTGATGTTAGAAAAAGGGTGACTGAAAGCTATAATGACCACCTGCATTCCAGATCTGTTAGACGTGTGTCTGGAAAACAATCAGCCAGACAGTTGTTGGTTGGACACGAAGGCTCAGCATCACTGCAGCACAGACTATGCCTCTGAAATGTGTCACACAAGCAATATGACAGCTCCTTTACTCACTCTATAATCCTGGCTTCATTTTTATACAGTAGGAGGAAACAGCAGTGCAGTCTGCAGTCGATGGTACAAAAACATAAATCAGTACTTTGTCCCTTGTGTAGTGGGCTAGCTAACAATCCAAATAATGTAGTGCATATAAATGCTAACACTGGCTGCTAACATGGTGTCATAAGTAGATATCTGTAAGTGCTTGTAAACTTCATGCAGCATTTGCATAACAGTCTAGTTAGTGTGATCCTTTATCCAACTAGTTGTGTGGGGAAAATGTTTTATTCAATAAACAAAAGTCTAAAAGCAGCAAGGTGTCCCCCACTGCGCAGCACAGCAGACAATATCCCATCACTATGAACAGGAAAAACCGCGTAGAAGAAATTATTTTGAGGTTCAAAGCTGTGGGTGGTTCTGGGACTTTTCTTCACTGCGTAGTGGAGACAGACTTTTGACAACCTGAGAAAATGTACTATAATAATTTTCAAGGCTTAACTTAAACAGTTCAGTCTGAAAATAGCTATAGCAACGGTGGTGATGGAAGTTATTAGTTTGTGCCTCAGCAGGATCAAAATGTACAAAAAATATGTCATAAACTGCCATATTCACTATATTTTTACTACATCCTCCATCTTCAAAGCAGTGCTTAAAAAAAAAAAAACTGTTGTAGGAATGTCAGTTTTTTGTTTTTTTGTTTTTTTTTTTAACCAGGTTTCATTCAACACATCAGATGCCTTATGTGCTGCTTCTTATAATAGGGACAAGGATCACACTAAATAATAACCATTCAATTCTTTTTTTTGTATGTGTTTTAAGGCTGTGCACAGATTTCTTGCATTTTCTTGTTGTATCTGAAGAACAGAAAATGAGAAATAAATAGGTATGCAATTTAAAACCTGCAAAAACAACAAAGTGAAAAGGTGACCAAAGACTTTTACACATTACAGTATTTTACTAGTGATTGGTGACCTAATAAAAACAGTTCAGGGGCCCATTTTGGGGCCTGACCCTAAGTTTGGGAAAGACAAATCTACAGAGACTGAAGCCTTTTACCAAACCAGGGACATATTTCTGCTGTAAAATTGGTCATTGCATCCTGGGCGATCTACAGGGAATTGACAACACTGGTCAACAACAAATTTCTTGTTTAAGTTTTTTGAGCTGATTTAGGATAATTTTGGTGTGCTGAATCCAAAAATCACATTAATTTTGCTCAATCAGGTCAACTTTCTGAACTATGCTACAAATTGGCTTTTTAACATTTTTTGCTTACATTTATGGGCATTTTCACATCATATGATACAAAATTCTTTCATATTTCTTGCAATAAACGAGTTCTGAAGATTTTACTTTTGCCAATTTATGATTAATGTTTTTTTTAATATTACAGGTGAATGAAATAGCTTCGACTAGAAGATCTTGCAAAAATAAGCCTGACGTATTCTGCTACATCTGCGGTGAATACACCATTGTACCTAACAGGAATCAAGTCACAAGTTTCATAAAGTGTGCTTAACAATCTTGTTTTGGTATTAATCATTATATTTTGTGAGAAGATCAAATTTTTCAAAATCAAATTAGCAAAAAAACCTGACCTGATTAAAAAAAACAGATGTCATTTTTGGATTTAGCGGTGCAAAATGGTCCTAATTCAGTTGAAAAAACCTAGACAACTTGCAAAAAACATTTTTTTGTAACCCAGTGCTATTTTTGCTAAAATATTACAAACTTGTTGTGGTAAATATATATGGACAGACTTGTATAAAAAATTCAATTTGGGCAAAACAAGATATACATTTATTTTCCACATGGGAAATCCTCACTCCAGTGTTTTTTGGTTCTTAATGGTTCACCTATTTGCCCTCTGTCAATTTAAGAGAAAAATATTTGTCTCTTCAGGGCCTGAATCTCCAACGTTGTTTTTTTTTTTTTTTTTTTTTTTTTAACCAACCAGTCACAATCTTTATCTGCTTGTCATGTAGTGAAAGCGAGGTAATGGATTTAGAAAAGACTGTTGGCTGAAAATAGCTGCCTGCTGTTACTTGACAAGAAGTAGTTGAAAGCAGTGATAGGTGTTAAAAACATTAAAGCAGCATGTTGCTAAATCAAAACAATCAAAGAACTCTAGAATGGTGTTTCTGTTTCTGAATCGAATGAAGTGGAGAGACAGTGGTTTGTAGCAACTAGCAAGTACTTTCAGATTTAATCACTTGGCTCTGATAAAATATTGATTAGCGCAGCTTTGAAACTTAAAACAATGCGGTTGTTTATGAGTGAAAGAAATCTGTGATAATCAAGTGCGGTAAAAGCTGTTTATACCTCTGTTCTTCTTTTGAGTGAAGGGAGTGCTTTTAACAGCAAAACAGTGAATGCACCATGGCAGCCAGACTCCAATAATTACACAACATAATAAATAATAATAAAGATGAGGACACTGAACCCTCATTTAAAGGCAACATAACAGCGCTGATAAATAAATTAACAGAAACTTACTATTTAATGTAAGCATCTCTTTTTTATATGCTTATAATTAACAGTAGTCACTTTTCCATTGGACATCTGCACAAAACTTTACCGATATTTACTAAATGTCGAAAAAACAGAAGTGCGTAATGTCTGTTTTTCCATTAAATCACAATTGCGATGATTTGTTTATTATCGTGAGATGACACGAGGAGTTATTCCATAAACATGGCGATGAATGTAAATATGGTGTTGATTTACTGATATATTCATTATTATTATATATTACTCGTCTGTCTCATACTAAATTAAAAAATGATTGGGTTTCCTGGTGTGTCCACATATGCCACGACATGTTTCTTCATCTTCTTTGCTTGTTGTAACGTCTGTCAACATCCATTTTTTTAATTCACCTGACTCTAGTTGCAAAAAAAAGTCTTTCCATTGCAGTTTTGCGTGATATACCATTTGCGTTACGCCCAAAAAACCACCTCTTACCAGCGCTAAAACTTTTAATGGAAAAATGAGACTTTTGACAAAATTTACGTTTTTCCATAACGTAAATTTTTATTCGCAAGTTAAATTTGAGGGTCAATGGAAAAGCGACTAGTGTGCATCTATTGTTACTGGTACTTATTAATAGGGAAATCAGTTTTATTAATGTTATAATTTTTATTTTGCCTTATACCTGATGAAGTCCTCAGAAAGCTAACCTTTACAGAAGGTGATTCATGTTTATCACGCAATATCCTAGTTGCTTAGCGCACCATAAAACCTTAATTTATATCCCCATTGTAAAAACACTCTGTTTACACTGCCAAAATGCTAAACCCCAACTGAGAGCAAATAAATTATTTCTGAGTTGATTTTACATAAGCCAAATCTTTCAGAGGATGCCAAATTTGCATGTTTGTTTAGGTGCCAGAGCAGTAACTAGTCCCATCCCTTTAAAAAATATGAGAGGATGAGAGAAAAAGACAGAGAGTGCAAAGGCAGAGGGGAAAAAAAGAGAGCTAAGTATGTGTAGAGTAGGATCACACAGTGCAAGATAATGAAGGTGTCAAGATGGCTCACAGGAGGTGAGATCTCACCACACTATAACTCTGGAGAAGTGTCTACCAGGGTTAACAAAGAACCCTGGAAAAAAAAAAAAAAAAAGACAAAAATGGCAGCAAGTCCACAGATAAGCTAAATCATTGAATATGCTTCTTTGTTTAGAGGAAACTATAAACCGTCTGCTCACACATATGGACATCAGACGCCATTTGTTTTGAACCGAAGCTGCAAAAACATACTGTTGTTTCCCCCAGAAATTAACAAAGATTTAAAAGTTGCCCATTGGAACAACACACGGAAACTGAAAAGGGTTTACTTGGAAAAAAAACAAAAAAACAAAACAAAACATGTCTTCAAAGTATAACATTATCTGTAGTATTAGAGTATTCCACCTGCTGCCAGCATTCCAGTGTGTTGTGTAATTTTTTCCACTGCTGGTAGGGGGTGCTATTCATCAAACGCTTGACTGCTTTTATTTGTGTATCAGTATCTTGGATATTGTTTTTTTTTTTTTGCTGTACCCTGCCTTTGTGTTTATGCCTGTAAACACCATATCTTGATTTCAGAAACCAAGATAAGATTTTATCTCGGTTTTGGGAAACTGGTTTTGGGATACTCTAGCTCTAGTACTCTGATAATATCCGGGATACTGAGACATGCATCTACATATGCATTTTATCACTGTTTATGACAGTTATGGATTAAAATGCGGGCACTAAATAACACAACAGAAATATAAACATGGCTGTGGCAATGGAAGCATCTCATTTTTGGAGTGACAGAAACAGAGTTTTATCTTTCAGTAATGGTAAAAATAAATATAGATGACAGATTTGTTGGAAAAAGTATTAGAAAGCTAACTGAAAGAAGAAAAGAAGTCCAAATTAAACAACCTAGATCAGGGGTGTCAAACTCATTTTAGTTCAGGGGCCACATTCAGCAAAATTTGATCTGAAGAGGGCCAAACCAGTAAAATAATAATAATATATAAATAATGTCAACTCCATACTTTTCTCTTTGTATTAGCATAAGTAAAATTAAACAATGAAAATGTTTGCATCTACAAACTATCCTTTCAAACAATGTGAATAACTTGAACAAACTCAAAAAATCTGTGTAATTTTAACAATATTAGGCTTCAGTTTATCATTTTCACATGTACATTATAACTTACAGATCACAGCAGGTCTACAAATACACAAACTATTGAATATCAGGCGGAATATTGTTAAAATTATACTTACTTCTCATAAAACATTTCAGGTTGTTCATATTTGTTCAGCTTACTCACATTTTTTATGAAATTATGCTTTGTTTTAGTGTAAATACATGAAACTATTTACATTGACAGAGAAAAATTTGGAGTTGTGAGTATTTATAGATTATTATGATAGTATTTTACTGAATCCTGCCCACTTGAGATTTAATTGATCTGAATGTGGAACCTGAACTAAAATGATCGTTTATATCTTCAGTGTAATTTTTGCATTTCATAACTTCATCCCAAGGGCCAGACTGGACCCTTTGGCGGGCCGGATTTGGCCCCCGGGCCGCATGTTTGACACCTGTGACCTAGATGATGGTTTCCCCAATGCAATCAGTGTAAGAAGTAAAGTGGTTTGCGGTTTAGTGATTTATTCCGAACATGCAATGAAATTTAACATATATGCGAACAAGTGAAACATACATAATAATACAAATATCAACAATCATAACAATCTTAGACAGAAGAACAGGACAATAGTTCCATTAACATGCCCAAAAAGGGGTGGGAAGAAGTGCAATTTATTTAATCCCACCCCCTCTCCCTAAAATATTATTAATAAAATATATGTCCCTCATCCTTTTCTGTTACTCTTTTATATTTATATATCTATTCACACACACACACACACTCATTCATCCATATACGCATACATACATACATACGTTTATACATATACCCACAACATACAAGTACACATACGCGCGTACGAATACACATATAATCTTTTACCAATGCGTTTCTTAGTTGTGTTGGTGAATAAATAAACAAACAAACAATAAATAACTCAAAGAAAAAAATATATACATGAACAAGTTATGATGAAAAACGCTACAGAAACATTAATATGTACAGTATCATTGAAGCCAGTGTTTGAACTCCATCATGACCACCTTCTTCCATCCCATGCTCATCCTCTGTGCTGACAGTGACAGATTAACGGCTGGAGGACATGTTCATCTGTTGATCTCATCTCTTATTACTGCAATCTATATATTAAGAGAGCCAAGCGGCCTCTGTGTGTGTATCTGAGGATTCACACAAAATGCAGAAAGAGCTGACCGCTGCAGTTTGGCATAATTATGTATTTTTGGCCAAGGAACAGACTAGGACCAATATAGGACCAATATTTTGGGAGATATTAGTAATTTTGGAATACAATAGCCTTACAGTCATGTTGCTATACCCACAACGCTTTAGAGGTGACTGCTGGACAAATATCGTACAGCATGAATGACTACATGACAGCATAAAAACTACCACATCTACAACCCATGGATCCCCACGGGTCAGTGCTTTGGTGTATGAATAATACACAACACAATGTCAACATTTAACAGTGCTATAAATAAAAGCTGTCTGGTTTTCTATAGTCACTGGAACTATAAAGTTCAGCAGCAGCTACTGTAATGTCAGTTGTAAACATCACAAGTACCTGCACAAACAGTAGCATTAACATGTATCTGGGATTGTTAATGGCCAGCTGAAAGGGTTATTATTATTATTATTATTATTAGTTTTTTTTTATTTGGGTTTTCTGCTGGGGTTTTCTTTCCATGTTGTTTTTTGTTATGGCCTGTTATAACCCAAAGGTGAAACATATTTAAAAAGGACACCAAAGTCAAAAGGGTATCATTCCAAAAGAACATTTTATTATTATATTAGATTTATTTTGTTTTGTTGTTCTTCATTCTTCATCTTATTTTCTATGTTGGAATGAGCTGTTTTTAAATAATCCAAACAAACCCCTTTAAAACCAAAGTAACAAAAGAAAAGACCAGAATGGACCAGCAAAATAAACATAAGGACGGAGCGCTGGACAGGCCAACCCTATGCAGGGCTGTAGAAGCTGCCAGCACACCTTTACCCTATCAAAAAAACAAACCACAAAATAAGTCCTAACAAAAACAAAAGCAAAAACAGGATGTCCGAATCCACCTGGCCAAACAAAAAGAAAAAAGCTAACAAAAGGTTAACAAAAAGCAAAGCAGGCATGAGGCAACCTATGTGGAGTGGAGTGGAGCAGATGCGCGCCTGGACGTGCACGCTCTGGACGCTGGAATGGATGAGGAAGAGGAGGAGGAGAGAGGGAGAGAGAGCGAGAGAGCCGCCCATGGGTGCTTAACTAAACAGCGCAAGTGGCATCAAACTAATTAAGTTTAAACATATCCTCCTGGGACCCAATGCATTTTCATCCTCTGTAGGGGACAAAAGTTTGCCAGTTTTACTTAAAAAATCTTGTCCTTTGCAAAGGACATTCCATTAAAAAATAAATAAATAACTGAAAATAATTGTAAAAATGTATCTGAAAAAAACTGTTGCATTATGCAATTTCCAATCAAGACAATTATGTAATGTAAAAAAAAAAGCTATAATTTTCACTTTCCTGGGTCTCAGGAGGATATAAAAATAGAAGAAATACCACAAAGGACAAAAAAATAGTTAACCTAGAAAAACACAATCAGCTAAGCAAAATAAAAAAATTCTCTTGGCAAAATTATCAATCAAAAATAGACCAAACAAAGTCAAAAGAAGAAAAAGACTAGAAGAAATAGTGCACCGTACTTAACATGGCCACACCCCCTTTGAGATAAATCAGGCTAATTGCCACACACCTGTGTTTGCCACTTTCACTTGGGTTGCCACACAAAGCAGAGCAGGTTATGCAGAGCAGAGAAGTACATGTAAGTTTGATTTGTTTGCCAAACCATTTTGAACAATTTTATCAAGCTTAATATTCATGTGGAATGTTTTTTTTTTTTTGTCAAAGTGCAGTTTGGTTCGTGTACCTGTTGCCATTCACTAGATGAATGAAGAGTTTGCACCCTTGGTGGGCGGAGCAAGGTATGTGGCAATTAATTATAGCAGCATGTTTTGTTGTTTTGTTTGAAATATTTGTGTGCATTTAGAATTTGAAATTATGAGTAATATGTTTTATGTTTAATTGTAATAATAAGGTTTGTGCTTTTAAAGAAAATGTAAATGAAGTAATATTTGCAAAACAACTTATTATGTACAAATGTTTGTTTTCATTTCACAGTGCTCGATGATGGAATAAAGTTTTGTACCAGTCGAACTCTACGCTCTCTTATTGATGCCAAGGGCTGCTACAGGGACACTGGAACTGATCATTTCTACAGTGAATACATGAGTATCCACATGTCTCTGTTTCATGTAAATACCATATCCCAAATATAATAAAAACCAGGACAAGCCTCATAAATGTGGTACTAGTGCAGTGGCGGCTGCTCGTCTTTCAGACAGGGGAAGCTCATTGTCGGCTTACATTAAAAATAAATAAATAAATAAATAAATAAATAAATTGTCAAGTTATTTACACATAAATTCGGCCCTCCGTTCCTTTTTAAGAAAATGCTTAGTGACATTATCGTACCAGTAGGCGTCTTTTCCAGGGACTGGACCAGTGTCCTCTCAGTGTCCAGCAGAGCTGGGCTGCTTAGATTGCCTTGGCCCATTGTGTTGCGAGTGTAGGCCTTTTTAAACAACAGATGCTCCTTTCACTCCAACCTAGCAGACAGTTTGATTGATTTAACTTTCTACAAAACGATTCTAAACTCGAACAAGAAATGATTAAATTATGGAACTGAAACAAGAAAACGCTGAAATTATGTTAAATTGAAACAAGGAAGTCCAATGAGTGTGTTTTATTTACAGTGCAAGAAATGAACGAGTAATTTCGTAGTGGTTTCTCTCTTGATTTCACAGCAGAATGTGCGACGGTATTAAACTGAACTGTGTCAGTGAAGGAGGAGATCTGAAAACAGCTGTCAATCAAATGGGATTCAGCCTTTCGACTGATCCTCCAATCAGGATGTGGGATTCTGGCGTCCAGCCCGGCCGAGCTCCGCCCACAGCTCCATTCACCCCCACAGACGCCCAGTGTCCGGGGGCGGGAGAACATCGTGGCATTTATCCAATTACCGTCCAGTTTTGAGGCAATGAAAAAAACTGTTCCACTCAGTCCCATTGAAGCCCATAGATGCTCGGCGTCTACGGGCAAATGCACTGAGCAGAGATCGAATGAGAAAACAGCGCAACGGGAATGTATGAGAAGTGAACAACATCGAGTCCATTGATTTGTGATAAAGCCGATTCTGAACGAACTCGTCTTTGAGATGAACATGTTCTAACACATTTGTAGTCAATGAAATGTCAACACAACCGAACATATTTGACCATTTAATTTTCATAATTTTAGGGGAAGCCGGGCTTCCCTTGCAGTCTATGAGAAATCACCACTGTACTAGTTGTCATGTAAACAGTCATGGACAAGAGTGTAGGAACAATAACACTGTCTGGCTGTTTTAGATTAGAGGACTACAGTAACTACTTTAACTATATTTAGTGTTGAAAACTGACGAAAATAACTGTAATCTTCCCCCTCCTACCCAGAAAGATTTAACATGTCGAAAATGTTTACCTAAGACAACAAAGATGTGCTTAACTCACACTTTCTTTTCTTAGAGTATCACTAAAACTCTGGAGTTCAAAGAGAATCTGATTAGAGAAGCTGCAACACTCGATTTATATCTGCCTGGTCACAAGGTTAAGGCGACTAGTTCAGGCTGTAATTACATGAAAGGATGGGAGGAATTAGTATTCTTAGGGAAGAACGCTTGTGCTTCATCTTTGTTCTGAGCAGCAGAATCAGTTCAAATCTAACAATACTGCAGACAGTTATTTTTTCCACTAGGTTCTACATCATTACATCCATGGTAGGCAATAACTACTTACAGATACAGATCAACTTTATCGATCCACATGGAGAAATTCAGTTCAGCCAAGACAAGAAATAGAAAACAAAAATAAATTAAATCAAATAATCACAGAGTTATTTACAGAATATTCAGTTTATCTCCAGTCTATCTTCTATTAACTAAGGTTTTGTACTGTCTGATGGCAGTGGGGTGGTATGATCTTTTGTAATGTAAAGGTGAGTTGTCCGCTTTGGCTGACTCTTTGGTTGGTCAGAATGTGGTGAAGAGGGTAATCCGACTTACCTAAAACATCTACTTTAACCCTTTGTAGGGCACTCAATGAAATACTCTGAGATTCAAAATGTCAACCATAATGTGTTATTGGAGGACATAACAAGACTTTGACCACAACAACTGGTCTTAATGCACAATTCAGACTTTTTTGTGAAATCTGATTTTTTTTTTTGTGTGTGTGTTCGTTCATATTACATATTAAATGCGACCTTCTATCAGTTTTGAGTATGAGCATAATGCAACCCTGAAGTGTTCTGAAATATGTGACCACGCAGGCACGCACTGTGTTTACAGAAGTAAATGTATTTTTCCCGCCGCTCCTCCTCCTGGGGTGCAGAAATGTGATGTTTGTCGCATTTCAATGGCGTGAAGGTTGGATAAATACAACCTGGCCATTCAGACTGAAGTCGCATTGCAAAATATCAGATACGTATTGGATGTACAGGATGGGAAGCAAAATTTACAATATTTTGAGGCAGGGATTGAAAGACAGTGTATGACCAATTAGTTTATTGAAAGTCATGACAATTTATTTGCCACAAGAAAATTTACATAATAGAAAATGTTTTTATTCTATGTGTCCTCCTCCTTTCTCAATAACTGCCTTCACACGCTTCCTGAAACTTGTGCAAGTGTTCCTCAAATATTGGGGTGACAACTTCTCCCATTCTTCTTTAACAGTATCTTCCAGACTTTCTCATAATAGTTTTGCTCATAGTCATTCTCTTCTTTACATTATAAACAGTCTTTATGGACACTCCAACTATTTTTGAAATCTCCTTTGGTGTGACGAGTGCATTCAGCAAATCACACACTCTTTGACGTTTGCTTTCCTGATTACTCATATGGGCAAAAGTTTCTGAAAAGGTATGGATAATGGTGTTAGGTATGATTATGACATCAATATATGTTTGGTTTCAAAACAATTGACGTAGTGCCTGCTGAGAAAAAACAACTAAATGTTCATTGTAAATTTTGCTTCCCCACCCTGGAGGACCACATATGAAAGTGTCCTGGGTCAGATTTGAAAAAATGGATTTGTGCCGTTCAAACTGTCTTTAACAGATCGAATACAGGTCACATATGGGCAAAAAAATGGATTTGGGCCACATTTGCCTGCGGTCTGAGCGTAGCCTTTATTACTTTCCCGCTCTGTCCATGTGCTGTTGTGTCCTTGGGCAAGACACTTCACCCCCCTTGCCTCCAGTGCTGCTACTCACACTGGTGTATGAATGTGTGTGAATGTTCGGTGGTGGTCAGAGGGGCCGTAGGCGCAGATTGGCAGCCACGTTTCCGTCAGTCTGCCCCAGAGCAGCTGTGGCTACAGATGTAGTTTACCACCGCCAGAGGGAGGATGTGAGAGTGAATGAATAATGGATCCACTGTGCGCAGTTTGAGTATGCGTTCGTAGAAAAGCGCTATATAAATCTAATCCATTATTATTATTATTACTTTTGTGAAATTTTTTGTCACGTAGAAAATTAAGGTCAACGAAGTTACCATATTTGGTTCCATGCCTGTATGTGGCAAAAAACCAAAAAACTAAATCGAAGAACTATATATAAAAAATACAAGAAAAACACATGTAGTGTGAAGGAAATATGTATTTTTGAACATCACTTTTAGAACATTAGACCAACATAAGTGCTGATCTAGACCCCTGTCCACATCCGCATTATCCCTTTGAACATCATTCCTTACATTAGTACCGTTACTTCATGGTACCTAACAAAGCAGGTACACTCACTGTTCATGCAGAGGTGGACCTTACAGACCCTGGAGACCACATTGGACCTGAGATTGTTGACTCACTGTCCTCACTGGAACTGTTGCTGTCACTGTCTTGTAATGTGTGCAGAAATGACAAAAAAAGCCACTTGCCCAAAAAAGGGTTAATGTGCATCTGTTCACAACTTTGAGTCCAGCTTCTCCCCAAACACTGAGCCAGCTTTCTTCACCAGTTTGTCCAGCCATCTTGAATCGGCTTGTTTGATGCTGCCTCCACAGCACACTGCAGCATCGCCAGCAATGACTGGTAAAACAAGTACAGCATCTTAGCACAGGTCAAAAGACATGGAAATAGTCGACTCTGTCCCTTTGGATAGAGTGCATCTGTGTTCAGGAACCAGTTCCTCTTATCCAGACACACACCAGATATTTGTATGTCAACACTGTCTCTGTATCCAACCCTAGATGTTGACCGGCTGAAGAAGAGGTTCAGACTTTCTTTGGTCTTGGAGGTGTTTGGTAGTTTTTGTGACTTCAGCCCCAGAAGGCTTTGGTCAAATCCCTGTCCACCTCTTCCTGTCCATTCCTGATACACAGCAATAACAGAGCCATCAGAGTATTAGTGGATGTGACAAGACTCAGAGTGGTACTAAAAGTCTGCTTTGTACAATGTGAACAGGAAGGGAGCCAAGGCAGTTCCCTGTGGAGCCCCAGTGCTGCTCATTACTGTTCAAGAGACACAGGTCCCCAGCCAGACGAACTGTAGTCTACGATCCAGGAAACAAAGCAGGGATCCACCACCATCCCTTTCAGCTTGGGTTGGATTGTTTATCTTTCATGTAAATACATTATTTAATAACAAAATGATAGATTTATGGGAATTAGAAGTATCTAATGATGATTGCATTCTTAATTATGTTTTCATTAATGTATAATCATGAAAAAAAAAAAAGATTTATTATGTAGTTGTTATGCTACAATGAGCTGCTTACTTCTACAAATGAACTTGGAATCCTTGGATGGCAACGAGAGTAGGATGATTTAGTTGATCTGGCAGTGTTGGCGTACATTTGATTGGTTCTCTTGTTTGAATTTGCTTTGCCAGTAATGTTATTTGCCAATTAAATCTATGTGCGTCCCTCCAAACCGTCTGATTCTGCTGTGACAAAAGCTTCATCACCATTATAATGTTGTGAGATTTACAATACAAATTTTTAGGACTTTTCATATGAACAATTTAAAATATTTGCTGGATATGAAATCAAAAAGCTCTAATTCAGTGGTTTCCAACCTTGTTAACTTCACAAATTTCTGGCAACCCCAGACATTCAAAACGGAGACTTTTTTTGGGTTTGTTTTTTGCAAAAATTCATTTGTTTTTGATCATTTAATAGTTTTCTATACTATGTTGCAAATAAACGTTAGTTTTAGACAACATTTAGGCTATATAACGTATATTATTATGGAAGGAAGCAGAAAAGCCAGGTGTAGATTACTGCACAAAGTGAGGATTTTATTTTCCTTGGTAAGGATATGTACAGTCGGTCCAGCTTGGATTTACAAGGCTGACAGTTAATACTGAACAAACAAGAACTCAAACTGTGAATTATGAAAGAGCTGCAGCATCTGAAACTGACCACAATGAACATTTGACAGATAAACAGTACCACAGTGCTTCAGCTTCAGAGTTTGTCATGTCTGTTATGGAATGGGATTGTCTCTCTCAACTCACCATGTATTTTTTATTTGTAAGTTTTTTTTATCATTATTTTTATCAATTACAAGAAATTTCAGGTGACCCCATTTGAATTCCAGGCGACCCCACATGGGTTCCTGAACCCAAGGTTGAAAAACACTGCTCTAATTCCTACAGATAGTAAAACAACAAAAATAAGTTATAAAGTCATAAGTGTAGCTTTAACTTTTATTGTCATTGCAAATGTTTTAAAGCTGTGTAGGTAACTTGACTGTTTCCCTCCTCCACAAATCACCAGCCTCCACAGCTGCTCCTCATTCCCATTGAGCTTCATTTTACACAGGCTGGATTTCAACTAGCTTTGTGACATTTCTGTGTTGCCAAGCTGCTGTAGGCTTCCTTTTTCCCACCTGTTGTCTTCTCCTCTCTGTCACATCTGCCTACATGTTGCGAGTGTCGTTGTCCTTTTCTGATTACCTGCCTGTTCACCTCTGGGTGGTACTCTTTTTGCCTGAAGCGAAAGCCTTTTGACCTCTTGACAATATCTACTTTGTCAGCGTCTGCATTTGTCAACCAGCTGAACTGTGAGACACACTAAGAATGTAATCGGGGAACAGCACCAAGAAAACATAAGGAGATAAATGGATGCAAGAAAAGCACAACAACTGGTCCAATAAGCATTAACAATACAAAGTGAAAAACTGGAAAAAATGATGGCAATAACCATCTACACCACTCAAATGACTGGAATTAGTCATTGAGAGAACAGATGCTAGAATGAAAGACAGTTATAGTATTGATTACCGTCATGCAATTTATCACATCATTAGCACTCAACAATAAAACTATTTGTCAGGATGCTAAAAGCAGTCGGTACACTTTACAGAATGCTAAGCAGCTGACATTTGTCAAAAACTCAACAACCGGTTAAAGACGGTTATATATCAGGAGTGCAGAAAACCAACATTTGCTATAATTTACACAAAACAGGAAATGCAGAATACACTTGGATGGTTTACAGAATATTATCATCAAGGCTTAATTTATCAACTGAGTCACATGTTAGTAGGAATCGCAGAAAAAAAAAAAAAAACAACCCTAAAACTGCTGTTTTTTTGTTTTTTTTTTCAGTGAAGCTTGTTAAAGACTAACATAATACAAGTCTGACTGGCGGAGGAAGGTGCAATTTGCTTAGCCAGCTAATGGGTTAGCTGTCATTTCCTGCTGAATAGGGATGCTTAAGTAATAAAAGACGAATCCAATTAAAGATGTGTTCAGGGCACATGTACATTTTGTGCGTCTTACCAATAACAGTAGTTAAGATTTGTCCCTTTCATCAGTGTCAGATCATTTTCAATCTGGGTACTTCTTTGAAACTGGGTTCATTTTGGTACCTGGCACTTTTCCAGCTTTTTAGACCCAATAATAAAGGAGAATTTTAAATGTAGACATATTTCCCCCCAGGATGTACCTAATGATGACCTCAGATAAATGCAAAAAACTTATTCTCCTTCTCTGAGCCATCCCAAAATAAATGAATTTTTGATAAAATATTGGTACCAAAAATAGGACCAAAATTGGGACTGGAAAAGCTACCTAGGTGTCAGTGCATTTTATCTTAAAAACATCATTCGAAATGGTCTTACATACCGTTATAAATAAAGATACTGTGTTAGATTTTACAATTTTCCCAGTGTTTTTTTTCTAATCGAGACATGCAGGTTTTTCAGGAATCTCAGTCTCATTCCAGTTTTCATGTATAACCATCATGTCCACTTGCGTTACATGCAGAATCTGCCCATTTAAACACAAATAAATCGTGAGTGATTTTGCAACAGCGTCCATTTTTGTGAAACACTCTGCCTTGCATAATTAGTTCGATTCCGAAAATGTACCTGTGAGAGACTAAAAAGATATTCAAAAAAATAGGAGCAAGTAATTTTCGTGTCCTTTGTACCATGTTACATGCAGATTTTTGTATGAAAACAGTATAAAAATAATTTAAAAAAAATGCTATATCTGAAAAATAGTTTCTCTTTTATCTCAGTAAGTATTTATTTTTAAAATAGACCCAAAGTGGATCCAAACTTGCTTTATAACATTAGTCTACATCCGGTTTGAATTTTCAGCCCCTCTGTCCTGGTTTTAGGGACCCCTTTCATAGAAGCACCCATCTGCAAACTAAACTTTTGTGACTAACCAATGAAACCTAATTCTTTTATAAGAACACAGTCATAAAAATTGCGGCCCATGCAATGTTTAATTCTGACTTTTTTAACCCTTTAGCAGGCAAGTGACTATTTTTGGTCATTTCCACACCCATTAAATATGGGTCCAGTCCCATGTCTCAGTGAGGTCCAGGAGCGTGTCGGTTTTTCTAACACTAGACAGTGATTCAGAGACATTTTATAGACATTTTGAAGCTGTAAATAGTGAATATGAGTGATTTTTGTCAGTTTATGACCTTATAATAGTTGTTTAATTGCATATGTTTACTTTTTAGCAAGTGATGCTCGGATGTTTCATGACAAAAGGAGGGAAACTGTTGTCATGGCAACCGGCAAGAAGGTAGATGAGGGTGTCCAATAACACACTAAGGTTGAAATGTTTAATTTCAGAGTATTTCGATGAGTGCTCTATAATGGTTAAGCCAAAATTGCCAAAACTGCTCTGACAGAAGACAGTTTCACGTGACTGTACAGACATTTAGCCTCTAAAGCAGCTTCATGTGATGTTCTGCCTTCGTTCGACATCTTCGCTGTCTAAAATTATCCACCTCTTTTCCTTGAAGGCAGTCAATATAGATCCAGGTATAAACCAATATTTGTCAGTCAGACTATTCCAAGATCATCGGGGTCCAGGTTGCTGCTGTGAGCAATATTGATTATCCCACCTTGTTACTGCACTATTTTTAAAGCAGATTTAACAGTGTGCGGTCATGAGATAGCATAGAGGTCTTCTGTTAATTTAAACCGTGACTTGAAGCAGTGAAAGAAAGGTGCATTGGATCTGTGCTGTGTCAGAGAAATCATTTTTATTCAAACATCTGTTTTTTTTTTTTTTTTTAATCATATTTGAGAACAGTGTATTTACTGTTCTTAAACTTGCTGTTACGAGGGATGAGATTGAGTCTGTTTATTGGTTCTTTATTGATTCCCTTGTTTTTTTTGTGTGTGGGGATAAAAGTAGACACTTTTTTCATGTCATGTCACTCTTTCATTATCTTGAGCCTGTGTGCCACTAATACTCTTGTAACTTTTAACATATATAGTTTTACCCGAGCTATTTATGTGCTGCTCAGCTGGGAAGCAGTGGTGCATAGTAGGGCTGAAAGATATATCGTTATCGTATCGATATCGAGATATGAACATTCAAGATATTAATATCAAAACAGCAATGATACAAACGATATAGATTTCCCCCGTGCTCGCCCTGCATGTACAGCTCTGGAAGTCACAACAAATTTAATTTATTTGTACTTTATGTTAATGTTGATGACTGGCAGTGAGTTCTTATAAATAAAACTGCACTTTCCACATTCTTTTGTATTATGATGATAGTATTTTTCTGAAAAATGCTTGGTTTTCACCGAACCCGTAGTCATATCGTATCGATATCGAGATATCTGGCATGAATATCAAGATGTGAAATTTTGTCCATATCGTTCAGCCCTAGTGCATAGTGTAAAAAAAAATCACAACTGGACATAAGCCTACATTCACGATCATTTTACAGATGTTACAGCTAGCATCGTAAGTATAGATTTCAGGGGACTGAGACCAACTACATTTGTCCCCCCTAATAAAAGCATAAAATATGCGCAGGGCTTTTATTTTGAAAAACTGCTGTATTGGTACAGCCACAGGAGGCAGCAGGCCTTTATCTGAGGGAGGTCTGGGTTAGAGCCAGGCCATTACTTATATGAAGAAATGGTCTACAGAATAGAATAGAATAGGCTTTATTGTCATTACACCAGTTGTGTAACAAAATTGCAGGTGGTCTCTGCCAGCGACAGTGCACTTACATCTAAGTAGGTACACTATAGATACAGACATATCAATAAAAAAGTATAAAATAGAAAATATAGAAGTGTGCAGTAAAAAATTATGTATAAAAATATGTAATCAAAAAATATGTTCAATATCGAAAATAAGCCAACAGTCTGAGACCAGTGTATGCCATGAATAATATAATAATACAACAGACCAACGACACACACTTTGCACCGCTAAGCTAATACTAAGCAGATCCAACAGTACAAATATGATTTCTCTACTGCTAAAAGTCACTGTACGAGCTGAAACAGAGGAAAAGTAAAGGTGGCATTATGAAGCGATGATTACAAATTTATACCGATCAATAAAGTTTATCTTATCTTATCTTAATATCTTGCTGTTTTCCTCTACTATTGGCAAATCCATTGTTTTTTGTCATACTGAAATGATTCCTACTGGAAACAAGTGGCCAAGGGCTTAAAAAGGTTAAAAGTAACTTAAATTTAGGAAATTGTGGAAATTCTAATACAGAAATCCAACCCTTTGTCTTTCCTTTTGAGCTTATTCAAACCATCCTAACCCCATCCCAACCTAATTTTATAACATTTTGGCTCCACATTCCTTTCAGTGCGACAGTGTAAATTGTGTTTTACCATGTGTACTCTCCTATACATCTATCTTTGGACACTGCAGTTCTTCTTCAGCACTTTAAACCACTTTTAACATTAACCTTTAAAACAAAGTCTTGGCTCTCGATTTACCCAGCAAAGAACTGAAATGTGGTCAAAATTTATATCCTCTTTCTCCTCCTTAAAATGTCACTGAACGTTTGAAACTCAGATTTGTCCTCAGACGGTAGATGTATAAGAGTGTGCACATGCACTTATGCAAATCAAATAAGTTGAGAAAGTGCAGGAGGATGCATTATTCACCAAGGTGAATAAGAAAACATGCTGCCTGTCAGTTTAAGTTTCTCTTCTGTTGGGTGACACTTTTCTTGGAGACACATTGCCCTGGCTGCCCAATCCTGCTGCGCTTTCCCCAGGACCTCTAATTATCCACCCACCAACCTCTTCACAGACAATGGCACAATTAAAACTTTATTGCTGAATAATCACTTTACTGGACACCGGTTTTTAATGACAGTGTGTTTTAAGGAGCAAATGAATCCTCTGGAGCTGAATTACTCCTCAGCAGTATGGCTGCTAATCACAGAGCTTGTTGCAGTGAAACGTTGGTGGAAACCCACTGCAGACTGACAGACCTCAGAGATGGGGTGTGTACTGTTATTGTTGCACACACTGAGACAATATGAGCATGAAATTATCATTAAAGTGATCTGGACGCCACATCATAGCATTGATTTAAAGAGGTTATATGTAGTATAGAAAGCATAACACTTGCCAGTGGGGGGACGTTGTATACCAGAACACACACGACGACCAAACCGATCAAGAATCAATGCTATGTATCCACAGACTGTATCTGATTAAAGTGAACTAAAGCTCATTGTTTACACACACACATCTGCATTATGGTATCATTTATTACCCACCCCCCAAAGGGGAGGCAATGGGTATTGTTTTTGGTTCAGTTTGTTTCTTTGTTAAACACTTTAGCAGCAAAACTATTGGTTAAATTCATATCAAATTGGGTTTATAGATTACTACTGACCCAGAACAGATATCATTTCATTTTGAGAAAGGTAGGTCAAAGTAAAAATTTTTGTCAATGAATTTTTACCCCCCCCCCCCCCCCCCATTTACTATTTACTTACAATGAGCCACATTTCACATGTCGATAAAAACATACATTTTGTTTCAATTTACTTCAAACGTGGCACATATATAGAGGCAGTTAATCATATCCATAGACGTGATGACATCAGCTGGACCGATGCCAAAATAAGCTACAATAAGGAGCAGGGTTTGTTGTACCTGGCACCACTTGTTTATTTATTTATTTAAAGGGACAGTGCATATTAATGTACATGTAGATGTAACTATGCCAGAATTAGCCAAAGGCTACTTTCCATCTGCCGTCCCTGGCAGGTCAGAGGAAATAACATTATCAACATCAGCTTTTCTTCAAACTAAAACTCAAAGCTTGTTATTTTGGCAGCCAGTCTAAATAACCATCTCATAATCTTCACATGCTGTGTCAGCTGATAGTTTATATTATAGCTCTGTTAGCTTAGCTCTGTTTTTCGACAGGAAACAGACACAGAAATGCTGCCATGTCAGCATCAAACTCCATTCTTTTCATTTAGAGTTGTGTCCAGTAGTGTTTATCATGTCATTACTTTCTTTGACTTTCAAAAGTTGTTTCTTAGCAGTTCTCGTCCCATCTCACCACTTTGTGACACTTCAACGTTAGATTTGCTGACCAGCAGAGTGACTCACTACTCCCTCTAGTGGTCACATGAATCTGGTTGCATTCAGTGCATATATTTGCAATCTAACACATTGGCATCTTTGGCAAACTTTCCGGACTCTTTATTCTCAACGCTAATAAAGCTTTTAGGTCAGTTGTTTACTGCATATAGCTCCTTTAAGTCTATACACAGTTTTGAATCCTCTAAAACCACTAAATAACTTTTTTAATGGTGACATAGAAGTATGTAATTACAAATGATTAAGGAACTATTTTAGTGTCTCCAGGGTATCAAACAGAAACTTTTAAAACTATTAAAACTTGTTTTGGTAGACGTATTAAATAGATCTTTGGTCCTTTAGTATAAAAGCTCAGTGCAAAATTACAAAAAAATGACACCACATGTTGAAGCAGTATTTCAATTATGTCCTGTTTTGTTGCTTTCTAAAAGGATTCTTTTGTTTCGTGAATGCTTTTTATGTATTACCTTCACTTGCTTTCACTATGGGCTATATTTATATGCCGCATTCCTGCATGTATTGATTTGTGCTCTTGTTAGCCATGAAGTATTTTGAAGAATACATCATTAAAGTACAAAACGGCATTCCACAAGAGTTTTTGATTGATTTTATACATAAATTGATGTACTTACATGTGACAGGTTTTTGTGACTGGATTTCTTTGCCTATCAGTGGAAGCTGATATTTTTGTGTTTGTTTTTATTCCTTTTGGAAAGAATTGAAAGCTATATTTCACTGACGCAAATATGTCACAACATTGTACAAGATTCTGAGTTGTTCCCCTTAGAGGCTGAGCAAGAAGTTCTAGCATTTCTTTCTTTAAGGACATTGGGACCTTGCAAGTACAGAGCTGAACTTAGTTATACACAAAAAAACTATGTTCACCTCCACACAGACTTTACAAAAGTTTAAATTGAGAAGATATGTATGCTTTATGAATCTCAATAAACCAGCTGCGTCTGTCTATTTGTCAGATGTGCTCATGTCATTATGCGAGTCACAACTTGAGGTCTCTGCAGTTAATACTTTCCCCTCCTCTCCATCTATCAAAGAGAATGCTAAACAGACAGAAAATGCAGCTGTCTCTGGTCAAATATTGACTTATGGCTCCTGTTGTGACAGTGTGACTCTGGTAAATTACATTTTCACACAATAAAGTAAATATTGCCTCTGCGATATTAAGATGCTAGGCAGAATTTCCTTTGTGAATTTTTATATTCCAAACATTTATGTGGAAAAATTCTTTCATATAAATGCCCGCCTTGTCCTTTCCAAGCTTAAGAGTACCACCAGTCTCTGTTCGAGGATGCTTCTGCATAGTGAGACCTTCAATGCTGACTTTCACATCAAAACTCAAATGTTATTCTGTATTATTGTTTTTTTCAGCTTACACAGACCTCAGGATAATGACTGCAATTAGGAGAAAAACATTGGTCCACAGATGGGTGCTTCTATGAAACTGGGACCAGGACATGGGGGCTGCCTTTGCCTTTGTTTTCCCTAGTACGGTCTCCAGAGATGGGAAGTAATGAAGTATAAGTACTTTGTTACTGTACTTAAGTTTTTTTTGTTTTTTTTTTTTTTTTTTTTAGGTATCTGTACTTTACTTGAGTATTTATTTTTCTGGCAGCTTTTTACTTTTGCTCCCTACATTTTTGCATAAATATCTGTACTTCAGAATCACACATACAAGGAATTTGGCTTCTTTTTACATTGCTCACAACATACAGTTCCAACATGAACCCAGACAACATGTGGACCTAGACATAATATAGACAAACAGTCCACTAGAGACAGAGACAACAATGGGTTGAGATTTACAGTGGATTTATATTGTAATGTGCAAATTGGAGTTTTTATACAGTGAGTGGATGTGTGGATCCAGACTATTAAAAATATATGTTCATGTATATATTATTTACAGTGGGTTTTACATTGTGAAAACTGTAAAAACATATGTATGTTTATGTAAATATTATTGTAGTGCAAACAGTCAGTTTTTTACATAGTGCAAATTAGACAGTTTCATAAAGAGTACAAAATACACAAAATACTTCATACTCCTTACATTCTCAGAATAGGCTTGTTACTTTTTCAAACTAAACCGATGTGACAGTATGTAAAATATGTCGCTTCAGAGGGAAAATCAGTGGAGGAGAGAAGGAGCACAGGCTGTGACCAAGGTCAGTACCAGAGTCCTGCACGGGGTCAGTACCAGAGTCCTGCACGGGGTCAGTACCAGAGTCCTGCACGGGGTCAGTACCAGAGTCCTGCACAGGGTCAGTACCAGAGTCCAGTACAGGGTCAGTACCAGAGTCCTGCACAGGGTCAGTACCAGAGTCCAGTACAGGGTCAGTACCAGAGTCCTGCACAGGGTCAGTATCAGAGAGCTGTCTTGGTGGAGGTCTGCACTCTCTGAGTGCTTTCCTTGTTAGGGTTAGGGTTAGGGTTAGGGTTCTTATGTGGTCCTAATACACAGTCTCAGCTTTGTGCTCGAGTACCCCTGTATTTGAAAAACTAGGTTAGCTTCAGTTTAAGTTAGTTTGCTAATCATGTAGAGCACAAGGTTCAGAATCACAAAATGAAGACAAAAACCATGAAAGATCTGATCATGAAACCAAGAGCTTTATTAAGATGGAACGTTAGCCAAAACAATACATCATTTAAGGTCTGATTTTACCCAAAAATGCAGCATAAATTGTTGCCTGACACCAAATGGGATCCACAAATCTAGGTTTGGTTTCCTGGATTTGTGGATCCATCTACTTCTTTTTTCTGTCTTTCGGTGCCTGTACAACGATAGCTCCGACTGCTTTTCAAACCTGTTCATACAATCAATCGCACAACGGCTTTTCCCCTTTTTTCATTAAATATTGTTCTTAAGTTTAGACAGTATTGAAGCCAACCTTGTCACTCATCTCCCTCTTTCTGCCACTCAGTGGGCGTAATCACAGTGACTTCCGCTAGCGGTGACGTCACGTGCATACCCTCAATAAGAAAAAGGGGACACACTGACATAGAGAAAATACATCTAGGGACATAGACATAAACAAAGAGGAGATACACCTTGGTGGGTGATAGGTGCGATCATAGATAACACTCAAGTGAGCTGCAGTGGACTTCAAGTGCTACCACGGTGTGTCCCCCAGGCCCTGGACCACATAAAACCACATGACTGGTCCTTGTCCTGTTTGCTACCTATTGCAGACAAATAGCAGCGCATAAAGCTGTCACCGCCACAGAGAGGAATTCATTATTTTACTGGTAGGATGGTGCATTTTACCCACGGTGATGGTTTCACCCTTCAGCCATCATTTCAGGAGCATCTTTGGAAGAGAGGTCAGATAATAGCTCTCACTTTGGGCCACTCTTCTTCACTCCACACGGGATCTGAACCAGACACCTTCTGATTACTGCTAGTCGGTCTCTGGAGGTCCATTCCTCACTCAGCTGTCCAGTTCAATTACACAGAGTGTGCTGTGAAGAAATGCAAGGAAATCTATTGTTGTGCCCTGAGTCATAGAGAGAGAAGCTTCTTAGGTCAGCAGTCTGCCAACACCTACACACCTCAGCTGCACCGATGATTCATTATTAAATACACCTTACGTTTGGTAATAATTTTCAAACATAGTCAAAGGATTATGAGCAAACCACCCTGAAGTTCAGTGAATGTTTATGAAACTAATGCATTATGAAGCTATTGTTCAAGGTTTATTATCGTTATATAATACAAGATTGCACAGTAAAGTTTTGAGCATTTCTTAGCTGCATATCCCACATATCGCCTTTTCAACCATGCAAATTTAGACTTGCTCGTACTCGAAGACAGATTCTGTTCATTTAAATGTTTGTTTTTTTTTTAGTTTGTTTCTTGTTTCTTCTTTTCTTTGCATGTTTGGAATAAATAAATAAACTAAAATTGAGATACAAATATTTCAGCCCTCAGACATTATATTTAATATGACAGCTCCAAATAATGTTATCTAAGTAATCAGTGCACGATTATGTTCCAAGGTGACAAAAACAAATTATGTCAATTAATACACTTTACCTATTTTGCAGCTATAAAAAAGAAATGTGTCACTGTTGTAATTTTATTATCTAAACACAAAACAGAAAGAGCAGACAGGATAATGAACAAAATTACTTAACTTTAATCTCTTAATCCCTGAGTCATGTGTTTCCAACTCTGAACTGCACTTATATAAAACCAAGTTATGATCAGAAAACAGAAAAGGTAAGACAATCATAAAGCCTGTAGTGCCACATTATGTAATAACAGTGCAATATGTTATAATTTTTCACCCAAATATGTAATAACGCTACATTTAGTAATAAAATTCTTGAAGGCATTTTGTAATTTATTACATATTGCGACAGTCATTACAAAATACGTTCAAGATGCGTTATTACATAATGAGATGAAAAATTCTTACATTATTACGCATCGCGCCGTTTTTACGTAATACGGCCCTACAATGCCACCTTTATTTTTGCTCTTTGGCTCATTCGGTGAGTTTTAATGGTAGAGAAATAACACTATACTTTATCATCTAACAAATAAATACTAACACTAAATAATACTGTTGGATCTGCTTGATGTTAGTGGTGCAAAGTTTGTCTCACTGGTGTTTCGTTTAATGAAATTCTTCATGACGTACGTTGGTCTCAGACTTTCAGCTTGTTTTAGATATTTGCCCATTTTATTGCTTGTTGTTTGACATTTTGTTGTCAGACAGTTGGTTTTATTGAGCTGACGTTCTGGTTACGTGGATGTATATTAAGTGTAGATTGCTACAAACGTCATAGTGGTGTAGCATCGCCATGGCAACACAGACAACACTGTGATTGCAGGGCTTAAGAGGCTACAGAACTTTATATTATATATTATATTATTATAATACTATTATATTATAAATAGTATGGTGCTAACTTTATAATTAAATCTATTATAGCTCTACATTGTTATATATAATGAGAGCCCTTTACAGGTTGAACTCCAGCTATTACAAATTAATATTTCATTGGGTGGTCAGGTTTTCATTGGCATCAAATTCATCTGGAAAGAATAGTGATATTAATGAGAAGACTGAGCAGATTGTAAAACAGAGCTGTAGCCACAGATATTCCTTACCTACATGCCCACCTAGTCAAATGTAAGTGTAAAATATCCTATCTTCACGAGGAGCAGCAATTTACGAGCAGCACCTGAAGCGACATTAAATGCTCTGTGACAGTTTTCCTGCAGTACTTAATGAGCAGAGTTTTTCCATAGTGACAGTGAAAACTTGTTGAGAGACAATAATAGAGACCGTCTCAAACACCCTGACATTTACGAGGAATAGCCCAGTTACACTATTACTCTACCCCAGAGGTGTGGGGATATGTATGTATGTATTTGTATGTTAGCGTATGACACTTAAATATACCACTCATAATATTCAATAGACACCATGTATAACATATATGTATACAGTCGCAGAAAAAATTTAAATTTGATCAAAAGTCATCAAAAACAACCGTTATGCAATCAAGTACTAACTCCTGTGTGTATCATGTGACTAAAACAGACAATAAGAAAACATGGAATGTCTAAAAGCACTGTTTTTGTCAGTACAATACCATATTGATGTACAAACTTAAGTGATTTTGGTTATTATCAAGAAAACATGGAAAATGTCTAGATATCAGCTCTGAAATTAAACTCTTATGAGCTATTTTTGTTGTTATCATTATATTTGTTCAAACAAATGTACCTTAAGTTGTACCAGGTATTAAAATGAACAAGAAATTGAAGAAAACAAGGGTGGTCTAATACATTTTTCCACAACTCTAAGTTGGTTGTTTCTGAGTGAGAAGAGTAATTAATATTGTATTGTAAAAATACACCATTGCAAAAATTCCTTACTTTGAGAATGCAAAGTAGAAGTACTCATTGTGCTGTAAAATGGTTCCTGACACTATTTTACTATTGTATATGATGTTTTTAGACTCATATTAATGTTCCATGAACGTGTACATGTATGTTTATGTTTAATTCAAGGATCTCATCCAAACTGCTTTATGTACTATTGGTAGTTTTATCTACAGCAATGCATCATATTCTCTATAATCATTATATGTTACAACAGGGGTCTCAAACTCAATTTACCTGGGGACCGCTGGAGGTAGAGTCTGGGTCAGGCTGGGCCGCATCAAGTATTCCACTGAAAAAGGGTTTCAAGTATTGCAAAAAAAGGAGAACAACTTATCCAGTCTTCTTAATAATAATAACAGTTCTTCAACATGAATGTTTCTTCTGAACATGAACGGTTCCTCTGAATTGGAACTTTCCTTTCTGAACATGAAATGACAAGATTTCTGGAATGAATCTTGTTGCCTCAATAGACATTTTTTTTTACAATTGCTGACCCGGTTCTTTCTCTCATCTCCCTAGTATTTTGTATACTCCTCAACATGTCTAGTTGAGTAATGATGTCTGACGTTTCTCTGTGCATATGAGACACGTAGGGGTGCCCCTGTGCTCGACAAGAAAATATTCCATCTCCCAATTTTCCTAAAATTAACCTGTGCTCGTCGTCCACTTGGTGTCAGTCCGGAACATGTTTCAACCGAGTGATTAACGTTGATACTTCCCCAGGTACTTGGGGAGCGGTTGGCTAGCTTGACAACTGTTGACAAAAACGCCACCGGAAGCTGTCCTGAGACTATCTATGGTAGCCCATAAGCGATAAAAATAAATTAAAGCATGGCAAGACTCAGCAAAAAGGTGCGTTTGGAAACTATGGGTGGGCCACACTAATGCCACATTTCCACTATGTGATACCGGCTCGACTCGACTCGACTCTGCCTTTTTGCGTTTCCATTACGAAAAAGGACCTGGAATCTGATACCTGGTACTAGTTTTTTGGTATCACCTCTGCCAAGGTTCCAAGACTGGGGAACAGATACTAAAATGTGACATGTAAACACAGCAGACCACTGATTGGTCAGAGAGTTGTCTCTGTGACCTGCCATTTTACAAAAAAAATGGATGCGGAAGTTGACAGTAAATATAGTGGTAGGTTAATCCACAGGATGACAGCCCACAAAACTACACCGTGGTCAGTCAAGGAGATTCAGTCATTGGTGGGCGATGTAAAAATTCAGCATGAGCTTGACGAGACAACACGCAACGTGTGAGTTTATTAGCAACTCTCTGAGCAGATGACACGGACGTAATGCGCCACATCGCTATGACGTCCAGGTACTCTGAAGTGGTACCCAAGTCGAGTCGAGCCGGTTCTATGTAGTGGAAATGCAGCCTAAAACTACACTTTGATGTCAAGTAGGAGGCCACAAAATATCATCCAGTGTGCCTCAAGTGGCCCCCGAGCCACAAGTTTGAAACCCCGGTGTTACATCAACTACCCCACCGGCACTCAAGTGCAGTGCTTTAGTAAAGGTACCTACTCACATTCCACCACTGATTACTTCATTAAAAAACCTTTACATTGGCTGATTAAATCTACTTCCATTCAGCCATTAGAGATTTTCTGTACCTCAGCTCTTTGAATGAATCCTTTTTTTTTTTTTTTTTTGATTGAGGATCATTACATCCACTTGTCAGACCTTACCTTTATTAATTTTAAAAACCTCATACAAACAATTACAAAGTCAGCTTACTATCACCTCAAGAACATTTCTAGGATTAAAGGACTGATGTCACAGCAGGACCTTGAAAAACTTGTCCATGCATTTATCTTTAGTCGAGTTGACTACTGTAACAGTATCTTCTCTGGTCTACCTAAAAAGTCTATCAGACGACTGCAGCTGATCCAGAATGTCCTCACTAAGACCAAGAGAGTGGACCACATCAGTCCAGTTCTGAGGTCTCTACACTTGCTCCCTGTCTCTCAGAGAATAGACTTCAAAATTCTCTTGCTAGCATATAAAGCACTGAATGGTTTAGGCCCAAAATACATCAGAGACCTTCTAGTCCAGTATGAAGCATCCAGACCACTCAGGTCATCTGGTGCAGGTCTGCTCTGTGTTCCAAAAGTCAGAACTAAACATGGAGAATCAGCGTTCAGTGTCTGTGCTTCGTATATCTGGAACAAACTACCAGAAAATATCAGGTCTGCTGAGAGTCTGAGTTCTTTTAAGTCAAGGTTAAAGACTCACCTGTTCACTGCTGCCTTTGACTAAAAGGCTTTTGACTTTTTAAATGTTATATTCTCTTTCGAAACTCTGCACTGCAGCTCTTACTTTAATATGTGTGTTTTTATAGTTTTGGATTTTAATGTGTTGTTTTCTTACTTGCTGTCTTTAATCACCTTTTACATGTTTCTTTTATAATGTTTTAAATGTGTTTCTTTTTTCCCTGTCGTATTTCAATGTCCTGTGTGAAGCACCTTGAATTGCCTTGTTGCTAAAATGTGCTATACAAATAAACTTGCCTTGCCTTACCTATATCTGCTGTTTCTGCTGTGCCTAAACCTCTCAGTTTATTATAGTATAATATATAAAGCGTCAACAGATTGATTCATATAAATGAATTCTTCTAGTATAGCTGTACCATTTATCTGTCATTTAATGTTTTCCTCACTTCGTAATCGTCGATTTAATTGCACTGCGTAGTAGAGATTCTGAACGGTTGTATATAATGTGAGCGAGACAGGATATGTAAACTGCATTATGAATTTCAACTCACCTGAGGGAGTGTGTTTGTGTGTGTGGCTTGTTCTTTAGACTTGCAGACTGAAACACAACTTGAGGGTATATTCTGTGTCCAACAAGTTTTGTTTTGGTTTTTTTTTTTTGTTTTTGTTATTATGCACTGCACACTCTCGTCTTCTTGTTCTTCACACACACATTGATGTCTGAACACTTTGTGAGAGACCTGCAGGCGGAATGGTCTCAGGGTTGTGATCATCATGCGATGTGCAAACTGACATACGAGAAAAACCACAGAGCTACTTCTGAGACTTAGTTACGCAAGGGATGCATTAATGTTGACATAGTTTGAAAAAGTGCAATATTCCCTCTTTGTCAGTGCTTCAGCGTAACCTCAAACACGACCAAAAAAAAAAAAACACCTCCCGACATCAACATTTCAGTGAGGGTGCTTGAGACATGTCGCATTGATCTGCCGCTGTAGCAAACACTAAAAGCCACCACAAGCCTCCAGGGAGCTCAGACTTCACCAACTATATGTACTGAGCCTGATAGCATGTGTTGTCATTGCGTCAAAGCGAATAGAGTGCTTCCTGAAGATGGATGAGTCATAGACGCAAAGGAGAGCTCTGACAAGCTTTGATGGCATTCTTGATTTTCAGGTTAGAGTTCATCGCTATTTATATGCTGAGGATGAATTTGCTTCTCTATTTTCAAAGGTCAGTCTCATTAAACTCTGTCTTTAGAGGAGTGCCGGCATGACCACGTTTTCACTGACAGCGTATCACAGTCTTCTCATCTATGTGTCTATAAATAAGAAATTAGAATGAACAAGTGATTTTAGGTGTAAACAGTGTGATTATATCAGTTTGTGGTTTCTCAAATGACTAAGAAGGATACTGATAAGGAATTGTGTTATAAATAATATATTAGCCTGATTGACCTATAGTGCACATGCAAGCCCTCTTAAGTCCAATCAGTTAATAAAGCATCAATTTAGCAAGATATAATTGATTTTAAAAAACACTGGACACTCAACGTCATAGGATTTTATGTTTGCTTTTTCCTTTTCCAAACCTGGTCAAGTGGTAAATGATGCAGCAGAAGCACAACGACTGAAAATAAATGAAATCAGTTGATTAATAATAAATAAGAGTTTGTAATTTGCTTGAGGAAAGCAGGTCAGTCATCAGTTACCTGACACAGCAGGCCTTGGCAGAACATTATATTGATTGGGACTGTGCAGGGTGTACACAATCAATTATTGACGCAAACATTTAGCTCCACAGTAGCTGCTTTGTATGAAAGAAAAGAGTCATTTATATTGTTTATGCTTCATTTTTATCACTGCTTCTTTCTCAGGATTTCGTTTAATTCTGCATAAAGACTTAAAAATTCTCAATTTATCACTAAGGATGACATTTGTCCTCTTTTCAGCTTATATTTGACACAAATAAGTCCCAGTTATTCACATTCATGACTTTTCAATATGCTTGTGCAGTTATATTTTTCGAAAGAAAGAATTTTGCCAGATGGTATATCAAATAAGTCACACTCATTATCTGAAACTACACTTCCTCCAGATGGAAGCTAATAATTCAAACCTGGCAGAGGATTTATTCACAATAAGTCGCATATAGCGCATATTTAATGTCATGTGTGCGCGCCTTGTGATCAGATTCATCATCATCTCCATATAACAAGGCAGGTTGTTACAAGAGTCTCTCATGCGTCATGTATCCAGTCCTGCTTGATTGTTACAATCAAACTGAAGAAGTGTCACATGGAGGCAAAGTGGTCCTTGAGTCGAAATGATTCTCACAATGGTTTCTCAACACCAATTGTGAGGCTGAAGCCTGGATGTAAAGACCATGATAGAAATTTCCATTTTATTCCTCGAGGACGACTGCAGTTTGCATTCTGAAATCCATAGCGATGGTTAACATACAGAAGTTTGGCTTAAAATGGTGGTTGGTAAGGTGAAAATGAGTTAAAGTAGTTAAATGTCAAAGCCTACTTAACTTAAAGGAGTATGTAGTATTTCTAATTAACCCATAAAGACTCAAACATCCGCTAATAACCAAAACCATCTACTGATCTAAAATGTTTAATACCTGTTGATCCACTAATCCTATCAATATATGTAAATAATTGATGTTAAATCTAGTTATATGACCCATTTGGATGTTCAGAGGCTCCATAGTGAACATGGAAACACCGTCATCTTCTACAACATTGATTCACCAGTAAAACCCATAGAGTTGGATCAATGAAAGTGGATGGACACACTTGATTTATGTTGTTAATGATATATTTGTTTGAAAAAGTCACTTTTTCTTCAGTTTTCTCTGTTTCTGATATAATAACCCTCAACTTTAATTTGAGCTTTTATGAACATCTACATAATCAGTGAATTAAATACAGGAAAATACATGATTTATTCTGCCAACTGGGACACAGAATTGTGATGTTTGTCGCATTTTAATGGCGTAAAGGTCCGATAAATGCGGCCTGGCTGGTCAGACTGAAGTCGTGTTGCAAAATATTGGATATGTATCGGATTTAGGACCACATATGAAAGTGGCCTGGGTTGGATTTGAAAAAAACAAAAACAAACAAAAAACACATTTGTACTGTTCAAACTGTCTTTAATAGATCGGAATCAGGTCATATATGGGTAAAAAAAATCGGATTTGGGCCACATTGGCCTGCAGTCTGAACGTAGCCTAATTGGTTCGTCTTTGGCCCATGCCCTACATTTCTACTAAGCGACATGAAAATCAGTGCAGTTGTGTTTGCATAACCTTGCAAACAGATGGTCTGATGGAGGAGCGATCAGACACTGTCCTTGGTCCAGCAAAAGATGTCTGTTGTGTTTTAGTAGAACGAGTAAGATGTTACCTGCTTTTCACTGTGAAATAAAAAAAATCAAGACTGGAAAACAGGGCATTTTTTTGTTATGGTCAAAAAGGCACGAGTGAAGTGTTGAAAGTTTTATTTTCATTCTCTGCTTTCAAGAGCAAGAAAAAAATGAATGACGAGGAAACAAACAGGCCACAAATGCCTGTCAGAAAAAAAGGCAGTATTTTAATCAATTGTGACACATGGAGATGGAGTGGTATTTTACAAGAGTGTTTCTCTGGAAAGAGGACATGCCAATACCTATATAAAAGCATATTTCATTGCAGCCAAGCTATCATTTGCATCCGTGTGCACCTGTGTTTTAAGTGTCAGTTGATCTAAAATGTAACCACAAAGAAACAGCTGCGAGTTGCTGCTGTAAGTGACTTTCAACCACTCCTCACCAGTATGGGACAGATGTTACAGCGATACCCTCACATTAATTACCAGTAATGAAGTGAATCTGCACTGAAGAGGCAGGTTTGTATGTGTGCGATATTATATAGTCAAAAGGCAGGTCTCAAAGGACCTGATGGAGTCATCACTGAATTACTAAGATGAAAATAATCACACAAACATAATAGAAACAAGTGGTACCAGGCACAACAAACCCCGCCCCTCGCGCATATTGTAGCGTATTTTGGCATCGATCCAGCTGATGTCATCATGTCTGTGCGTGTGGTGATGTCAGCATATCAACTGTCTCTATATATGTGCCAAGTTTGAAGTAAATTGAAGCAAAATGGATGTTTTTATAGACGTGTGAAATTTCCCCCTTTATAAATAAATGGGAGAAAAAAAGAATTGTAAAAATTCATGAAAAATTTGAACTTTGACTGACTTTTCTCAAAATGTGATCACATCTGTTCTAGGTCACTGGCAGTCTATAAACCCAGTTTGGTATGAATTCAATCAAGAGTTTCGCTGCTACAGACATGTAAATTTTGCCCGTTGTAAGTGAATGGGGGGGTGGGGTGGGGGGGGTTTAAAAAATTTAAAAAAATTAAACTTTGACGTACTGTTCCCAAAATGAAAGGATATCTATTCTGGCTCTGGGTCACTGGCAATCTACAAACCAAATATGGTATGAATTCAACTTATAAATTTGCTGCTAAAGTGTTAACAAACAAACAAACAGTATTTGAACCAAAAAAGTGTTAACATTGAGATTACTTGAAGAGAGATTTTGTGTTGTTTCAGTTACATACACTATATGCCTTACTTTTATGTCAGAGTGATGTATAACAATTGCCTCTATATATGTGCCAAGTTTGAAGTAAATTGATACAAAATTGATGTTTTTATAGGCATTTGAAATTTTGGCCATTATAAGTAAATGGAAAAAAAAAAATTAAAAAAAATCATAAAAAAATTGAACTTTGACCTACTTTTCCCAAAATGTAATCACATCTATTCTGGGTCAATGGCAATCTATAAACCCAATTTGGTATGAATTGAATCAATTGTTTCGCTGCTACAGACATTTGAAATTTTGCCCATTATAAGTTAATGAGGGAAAAAAAAGATTAAAAAAAAAAAAATTAAACTTTAACGTACTGTTCCAAAAATGAAATGATTTCTATTCTGGGTCACTGGCAATCTACAAACCAAATGTGTTATGATTCAATTTATAGTTTTGCTGCTAAAGTGTTAACAAACAAACAGCATTTGAACCAAAAAAAGTGTTAACATTGAGATTACTTGAAGAAAGATTTTGTGTTGTTTCAGTTACATACAATATATGCCTTAGCTTTATGTCAGAGTGATGTATAACAGTTGCCTCTATATATGTGCCAAGTTTGAAGTAAATTGAAACAAAAGTGATGTTTTTATAGGCATTTGAAATTTTGGCCATTATAAGTAAATGGAAAAAAAAAATCATAAAAAATTTGAACTTTGACCTACTTTTCCCAAAATGCAATCACATCTACTCTGGGTCAATGGCAATCTATAAACCCAATTTGGTAGGAATTCAACCAACAGTTTTGCTGCTAGAGTGTTAAAAATCAAACAAACAAACAAATCAAACCAAAAACAATACCCCTTGCCTTCCCTTCAAGGGGTAGAGTAATTAAACACTGCAAACCTGAATGAATAAATAAATAAATAAATGATTATTAGAACCCCTCCCCCTTCCAATTCAGCTTGTAATCTTAAAGGCCTACACACAAAAGCACCAATGAATATATTTAACTGGAGCGTCCTATGTTTTCATGTAAATAAAGGAAGCTGTTCTTCCAGCTAAACTACTTCAGTTGTGGTGATGTGAAACATCAAAGTGTTTTATATATGAGTGTGGTATTCTTTTTCATAATGACGCTGCTATCAGGATAGAACAGACTGGCTCCTCATACAAAAGGCTGAGACAGCAACACGGAAAAAAATATCTTAATGACTAATTACATTTTAAGATGTGCAAATGGTTTATATTCAAAGCTGTGACTACGCTTTAATCCTCTGAGCAAAGAACAATATTATTTGAAAATCCTCCACCACCCATATGAGCTATTTTACATGACAAATTAGTGGGCTTTTTAGTTTTTCAATTGCTCCACACACTGTTTGCAGCAAACAAACTTTGCCAACAAAAATACTCATTATAGAAAGAATTTAACACTGGGATTTGGCTTGTACATTTAAGCAGGGATCACAGTCTGAATTAGAAATGTATAGTGTGCGTGGTGACAGTGGTTGATTAAATACTGGCCTTGAGTGACGTGATTGAATTACACTGAAAGCTTCCTTAAGTTCTGAGGCTCTTTTTCGTGCAATGCAGTGTGTCATGACACATCAAATGAAATTCGGAGCTGTAGAGTATATTAGACTGCTTGTCAGAGCGGAAATAATAATGCAGACATGGTTTATCAGTGCTTTCAAAGGCTTGTCATAAGTGATGAAATATGGTAATTGTATTTTTAATATCGGGACCAGAGTGGGGGCTGTGAGCAGGGGCTGCTTTCGTGGTAAAACTTTACCAATAAATCATTAAAGTTCATATGAGCTGAGAACAGATAATAACTGACTGTGCCGCATATATTTGGAACTGTGTACACATAATTTATTTTCTTTAAGCAGCCAAACCTAGAAATAACAACTGGTCTTCTGAAATAAAGACCTTAAACTTACCCAAATAAAAGACTTATTAATACAAATGTACACATAGTATTAAATATTATTTTATCTCTGTATATAATTGGATGATTTTAGCACACCAAGGAGCCTGTACACCCACAGAGTTTAAGTGTGAGCTGTCAACATAGAGAACTAGTACTCGACTGATAGGAATTAAATAAATTATACTTTAAATCTAACTCTTATTAGTGTTTTTATTTAAACAGGAGTATTTAATGATTTCACTGTCAATAAGCAAGATACCCTTTCTATTATGAGAATATGAAAAAGAGCAGTCATAAGTTGTTTTTTTTTTTTTTTGTTTTTTTTTACATCTCAGAGAGGTGGGAAGGTGAAAAGAAATTAAATGAAATGTCACTGTCAATATGCAACAAAGAAATATACAGTGTATAGATATAAAAATTAAAGCTAACTTCAGGTTTTTTTGACAAAATACATCTTAGCTCAGGTAGTACAGTATGTTGCAGTATAAAAACCTGCTTTTTATAAACAAACGAATGAATGAAAATCTTTAATTTAAACATGCAGAAAAACAGCACAAATAGATAAATTCATACAAATTCCAATAATATGTTTAAAATAGAGTAGACTCAAGCAGAAGCTTATTCATTCCTACCCTAAATATGTTAAATAAAACATGTTAAGTTTTATGATTTGATCTGAAGAAATACATCAATTTATAATATCAGTTTTTAATGTAGGATTCTTGAATCTTTTTTTTTAATAGAAAAACACTTGATTAATTTTAGGGAAATATACCTTGACCTAATAGAGAGTAAATCCACATTAGAGTTAGGATTAGATGTTACATCAAGGATCCTTCAGAGAGAAATTATGTCTCCTAACAAGAAAATTAAGGTAAAGATTATGTTTGTAGCAAAACGCAATGTGTTTATGGATTCTTTTATTTTGTGAACTGTCCTCGAGAGGGTCATGAAGGTTCCAGAGTCATACTGATATGGACAATTTTAATTCAGTTAATACCATATATGTATCTGTGAAATGTAAGAGTGAGCTAAAGCACAATTAGATTAGATTTAGATTAGATTACATAAAATAGAACTTTATTTATCCCTTGGGCAGAGCCTGTAGGAAACTGAGGATCTTCTATTAATTAAAACATAAAACGTATGGATGGACAAATTTTCCAATTATAGGTCAAAACCCATCAGGGTTGGATCTACAGGGGGACAACGGGGGTGCCCCTTAACTTTAGTGTTATTTAAACTGTACAACTGTACATACAGAACTGTATCTGCAATACTGTAAATTATAAACTGTTTGTACATACTAGAGCTGTTTATTTATGTATGCATTTATATTTATATATGTGCTTTTTATCTTGTGTGCTGCATGTCTTTTTTTCCTATTTTATCATTGGCTTCAGGTACAAAAATACATTTCACTGTGCACTGTACTATGTATAATTTACATCTTATCTTATTTTATCTTATCTTCTTTACATTAAAGGCAATTATTGTCATCTTAGCAGAGTACAAATTTTACCATAGTGTAATAATTTAATTTTGTTTTTAATAATTTTAGTCTTTAAGAGCTGCATTCTTTTGTTCTGTTTGAAAGCTTGTGGTGTTCTCGTTTTCCTGAAAGAACACTTAAGGTAGTGTGTTGATACAGGGCGTGATATAACAACAAATAATATTTTTTTTAATATATATTTTGTTGAATTCATTTACATATATTTGCAGACTCTGATGTAACGTCCTGACCTCTTGCCACCCCTTTCTCACCTCATGTATATATTTCCAGATCCTCATGTTTAAAACAAACAATTAGGCTGAGAGCTGATGCAATGCAATCCTGTTTGTATATTTAATTTTTTTTTCTCCCCATTTTGTCCTAAGGAAAGAAATAACTGAAATGAAGTCCCTCAAGTCTCCATTACACTATTACTGAATGACAACAAATTCAATCACAAAACATTTAGGAGGAAAACAAGGGGAAAAGTGCTGACACTAGGGAAGTGTCATCTTATTCGGCAAGAGCAGATACTAATCATACAAATAACAATGTTCTGGTGTCAAGATACTGTATCAGTGTATTCCTAACAACTAATCTTAGTATTGATATAGTAATGGGTGTTTTTTTTCTTCTTCAGGTTAGAACATGTAGCAGGTGGAACTAATATTTTGGCGTTGGAGCAGCCGGGACTCATTTTAGGGATGTACAACAAACAAATCTACTGCCATGGTGATCTGTCACTAGACCAGACAAAGAGTTTAGGTTTTGAAAATGGACAAGGATTTGAATGGAAAAGAAACATGTGCAATGTTTCTGTTTTGGCACAGTTTGTACAGTTTGCACTTTAATGTTCTGAGATGTGCAATGGAAATGAGCTCATTGCAGCCACTGATATTGTTATGTTAATATAATAATTGTTCATCTTTGTTACCAAAATTTGTTTGTTGTTCTAAAAAGAGTAACTTTATTTCCATAGTTGTAAGATAATTGCAAATCTCCTATTTTCATTTGGAAAAATATTGTCTCAGGGAGCAGTCTGGTTGAGTTTATTTGTGTTATTCAAGCAAAAATCGAAGTTATTTTTAATTTGATCAAAAGATATTCAAGGAAAAGCAAACGGTATTGTTACGATATTGATGTTTCTTTCAATAAAAGTTATAATTGCCCCACTGTTACAATGTTGTTGGGGTTGAGGGGGGCCTGGAGATTTTTCATCCTCCAAAGGGGGGCCTGACAGAAAAAGATTGAGAACCACCACCCTACAGGGATAATAGTGAATTAATCTTATTTAACCTATAATGCTGCAGTGTTAAATTCTCTGTATCTAAAGTCTGTCCAAAGTCTTGAAATAAGTGTAGATTGCCATATCGATCAAAATCCTTATGTTTCTGCACAGTTTGTACTTTAATGTTCTGAGATGTGCATGTAAACAGGCTCATTGCAGCCACTGATAGTGTTAAAAAGTAAATATGTGTTACCAAAATGTGTTTGTTTTTCTAAAAAAGTAACTTTATTGTCATAGTTGTAAGATAATTGCACACTTCCTATTTTTATTTGGAAAAATATTGTCTGAAGGAGCAGTCTGTTTGAGTTTATTTGTATTATTCAAGCAAAAATCTAAGTTATATTTAATTTGAACAAAAAATTATTCAAGGAAAAGCAAAAAGTATTGTTACGATATTGATGTTTCTTTCAAAAAAAGTTATAATTGTCCCACTGTTACAATGCTGTTGGAGTTGAGGGGGGCCTGGAGATTTTTTGTCCTCCAAAGGGGTCCTGACAGAAAAATATTGAGAACCACTACCCTACAGGGATAATAGTGAATTAATCTTATTTAACCTATAGTGCTGCAGTGTTAAATTCTCTGTATTTAAAGTCTTTCCAAAGTCTTGAAATAAGTGTAGATTGCCATATCGATCAAAATCCTTATGTTTCTACACAGTTCGTACATTAATGTTCTGAGATGTGCATGTAAACAGGCTCATTGCAGCCACTGACAGTGTTAAAAAGTAAATCTGTGTTACCAAAATGTGTTTGTTATTCTAAAAATGAAACTTTATTGCCATAGTTGGAAAATGTGCAATTATTTTATATTTTTATTTGGAAAAATATTGTTTGAGGGAGCAGTCTGGATGAGTTTGTATTATTCAAGCAAAAATCTAAGTTATTTTTAATTTGATGAAAAAATATTAAAGGAAAAGCAAACGGTATTGTTACGATATTGATGTTTCTTTCAATAAAAGTCATAATTGCACCACTGTTACAATGTTGTTGGGGTTGAGGGGGGGCCTGGAGATTTTTTGTCCTCCAAAGGGGGGGTGACAGAAAAAGAGTGAGAACCACTGTAGTAGAGGAAGAAAATAAAGTTGTACACTTTGGAAGGTGACAAGCAGATGGTTTACTCCTGCATCTTTATTTCTAAACTTGACAAAAGTGATTAAATAATTGCCTTTGTTTGTGCTTTAAGCGAACCTCGAGGGTGACGGAATCAAAGCGATGTGATGAACTGCTGTCATGTCTCTAATCCTGCAGCACCTTGAGTCTGCTGTCAGATCTGACATAACCCTTCACCCCTGCATCTTTTACCCGTCCTTCTCTGCATTCTCTACGGACCTGCGCCAGCTTTTGAAAGGCAGGTTTAAGAATGAGCAGCGTCGCGGTGAAGGTTTGCATGTTTATGTTAACCCGTGGGTGTCTTTGACTTAATAAAGAGGACAAGTGATCTCTGCCACCCCTTCAGACAGAGGGAGAGGGCAGATGTCACATGAGATTATCTGGGAATGGAGGTGGTAATTAATCACCTTGGCAGACCTTGATTTGTAAACACGGCTAATTTAGAGCATTTTTTTCCCTCAAAGAATCACTTGTGTAAAAAGGTGCATCTCGCTGGGCATGACAGGCTTAAATTGCCCTTCAGCCAAAGTAGGCAGACTGCCAAAGGCTGATACTGTTGATTTAGATTGAGTTTGACATCCTACTTAAGTGAATATGAACTGAAGATCAGCTAAAATTGAATGAAGTACTGCACCATTATGCCTTTAAGAGCTGCAGCATTACAGCATTTTTACACTATTTTAAGCGTAATGTGAGAAATGTTCACTCATGTAAGTTTATTTTGTACTTGTGTGTGGTTTATAGGTTCCTGTTTTAGTTCACTGTAATTTATCACACTTCAAAAAACCTATCTGTCGTAATGTGCACTTTGTTTTTCTTTAGGCTTTTTATGGACTAGGAATTATTACAGGGGTTGTATGTTGTATTGATGTTCTAAAAACCACCCGTGAATTAACCCATAAAGACCCAGTGCTACTTTGGTGGCAGTTCCAAAATATTTTCTTCTCTGTATTTAACTTTACTCATGTGATTTATTGCCATTTATTATGACATTATCCTCCGTATTTTTCTTTTATTCAGTGAACATCAGGTATTTTCCTATATTTAATTTACTAATAATGTAGATGTCCATAAAAACAAAGATTCAAGTTGAGGGTTATTATATCAAAAACAGAGAAAACTGAAGAAAAAGTGACTTTTTCCGCAAAATGTATGAATAACTGACCATAAAGAAAGTGTCTCCAACCACTGCCACTGATCCATCTCTATGGGTTTTACTGGTGAATCAATGTTGTAGAAGATGACAGTGTTTCCACGTTCACTACGGAGCCTCTGAATGTCCAAATGGGTCATATCTGATGACCACGAAAAGATGACCAACTGCATTTTACATCAATTATTTACATGTATTGGTAGGATTAATGGATCAGAAGTTATTATACATTTTAGATCAGTAGATTGTTTTGGTTGTCGGTCACTGTTTGGGTTTTTATGGGTTAACAATATCTCTCCACAGACTTTAACACTCACCGAATAAAGCATAAAGCTCTTTCGAAAATGGTATCATCAGCTTTTTACCCTTCATAACTTGTAACTCAAAACTCATATTAACATAATGTTCATGTGCTTTATCAGCTGATCGTTTAAATTACACCTCTGTTAGCTTATGTAACATTTAATTTGAACATTATTTTATTTCCAAATCATTAATTTTTGTTTATTATTTTTGACATTTGTTTCTGTTGTAATTTACATATTATTTCATTAATTATTTAGTCAGTTTATATTATATATTCTTTTATTATGTTTCTTCTTGCCTTTCTTAATATTTTGGTTCCTGCCTATTGTTTGTAGTATGACCTGTTTTGGCGTAACACGAGAGTTGCCCGTGATGGAGCGCGAGCAGCATACAGGGTGGGGAAGCAAAATTTACAATGAACATTTAGTTGTTTTTTCTCAGCAGGCACTACGTCAATTGTTTTGAAACCAAACATATATTGATGTCATAATCATACCTAACACTATTATCCATACCTTTTCAGAAACTTTTGCCCATATGAGTAATCAGGAAAGCAAACATCAAAGAGTGTGTGATTTGATGAATGCACGCGTCAGTGTCCATAAAGACTGTTTGTAATGTAAAGAAGAGAATGACTATGAGCAAAACTATTACGAGAAAGTCTGGAAGATACTATTAAAGAAGAATGGGAGAAGTTGTCACCCGAATATTTGAGGAACACTTGCGCAAGTTTCAGGAAGCGTGTGAAGGCAGTTATTGAGAAAGAAGGAGGAGACATAGAATAAAAACATTTTCTATTATGTCAATTTTCTTGTGGCAAATAAATTCTCATGACTTTCAATAAACTAACTGGTCATACACTGTCTTTCAATCCCTGCCTCAAAATATTGTAAATTTTGCTTCCCCACCCTGTATGTTGTGCTGAGCTGCTGATAATAAAGCTAAAACTGTCCTGCCGTTTGGTGATTATTAGCACGGAAGACAACAAAACATATCAACACCAAGAATACTATTGTAACCCGCCTTACCCACAGCCCCAGTGAGACAAGCAATGTTTCAGGGTCACACTTTGCTCTATTTTTAAACAGAAAACAGCTACAGTAAAACCACAAATCACCTCTATTTTCTGTGCATTTTGTGTTGAACCATAAAGAAACAAATGACAAACTTAACAAACATAGTAACACAACAGTTAGAAACTTTATACCTTCATAAGCCTCAGAATCAAACTCACCTGTATGGAAGAAACGCTGCCGTTTCAGCGTCAAAATCCATTGTTTTCATTTAGAGCTGTGGTGAAAAATGGTGCAAACAATATTTTTTATTATACTTATTATTATTGTAGCTTTTACCACTTTCTTTTATTCTAAAAGTCGTTATTAGTGGTTTTCATGTCATCTGGTCACTCTCTGATGCTTTGTGGTGTTAGTTTTTTCACCATGGGAGACCAGCAGTGACTCACTACTCCCTCTAGTGGTCACATAAATCCCCCAGCCTGTTGGTGTAAATAATGGTGCTGGGCAGCGATTAAAATTTTTAATCGCAATTAATCACGTGGATTTCAGCAATTGATCACATAGTAATATTGGGGGGGGGGGCGTTGCTGGCATCAACAGCGTGTATTGGCTTTAAGTGATATTTCAGACTGGAAGTACTCTGGTGATAAAAAAAAATAATTCCACATTGCAGTGCTTATAAACAACTTTGTCCTTCTCAACACCACCATCTGAAGACATTTAAAATGAAAATGTCCATGGAACAGACTGATACTTTTCTCCATGTTTATGTCCACACCAGTTTATTTCCGCTTGTGAGTGATTGACAGGAGTCTTAAGCCCACTAATAAGTACTAATACTAATAAGCCCAATAATATGTGATGTTCAGTTGTTAAAAGAAAAAAAAGGGGGCCCTCTAGTGGTCGGAATAAGTTGCATTAACGTATGTTTTGTCCTTTCGGTGTTCCTGTAGCCAGTTCGGACTTAAGAGGGAACTAACAGACACATTTCTTTCACTCTGTTTGTATGGCCCGAAAAACGTTTACCTCTGAGTATTTTATGTTCAGTTGTTGTAAGAATGAATAGTATAAAATATCTCTGATGTGAACCTTTGTTGCTGGATAAAAAGATGCTGTAATTCTTAAATTAATCTGTAAATGCTAATTGTTAGCATGTCTAGGGATTTTCCCATTGAAGTTAGCATCAAGCTAATCACATCGTAAATAAGTAAAGGTTAGTTCAAAGGCTGGCATATTATACCTAGACACAACCAATGAATTTACATAAACTTAGCATGAGCCTGCATAAAGAATTAGCAACCCAACTCTGACTGCTAGCGTAAACAAATTAGCTTAAACATGTTAATAACACATTGTAATGAACACATCCAAAATAACGTCATAAACATGTTTCTAACGGCACGTTTGCATGTGAAATTATTTAGCAAACAACAGAATGATTGATACATACAAGCGTTGCTTCTGCAGGAGTTACACAAAGTTTGATTCAGCATTACTTGGAAAGTTCGCTCACTTTTCTCCTCTCAGCTACACCGGCACCAGGGCGTGGTGCATGTGGAGCGCCAAAATAAAAGCATGAGTTTCAAAATAAGAGTCTGTATGTATAAATGAACTAAGACTTGCTTGAAAGGCAGAACGGCATTAGCGGGAGATTAAAAAAATAAATAAATGTCTAGTTATTTAATGAATGCATTAACACGGTAATAACGCATTAACTTGCCCAGTCCTAGTAAATAGTTTCATTTCTCGATAATCTAATATATGGTAATTTTTGGCATAATTTCAGGACTCTTTATTCTAAACACCCTAATGCAAATTTTCTGTCATATTTTCAGTATTTCAAAGCTGAAATCGTTAACTTAATTACCTCCGCCAAGGAGGTTATGTTTTTGCCAGGGTTTGTTTGTTTGTTTGTTTGTCTGTCTTTGTCTGTCCGTTAGTGTGCAACATAACTCAAAAAGTTATGGACAGATTTGGATGAAATTTTCAGGGTTTGTTGGAAATGGGATAAGGAAGAAATGATTACATTTTGGTGGTGATCGAGGGGGGGGGGGGGGCGCAGACCAGAAAATTTCATCAAAATCTGTCCATAACTTTTTGAGTTATGTTGCACACTAACGGACAGACAAACAGACAGACAAACAGACAGACAGACAGACAAACAAACCCTGGCAAAAACATAACCTCCTTGGCGTGGGGGGGCCCACGGGGGGGGGGGGGGGGCACTGATCAGCCTTGGCGGAGGTCTGCGCTCTCAGAGTGCTTTTCTAGTTTTAATTAGGTACCTTTACTGGCCCGATCTGTCATTGAAGAAGCTCATTAGTCACAGTAAAAAAAAAAGTCCACAAAATGTATTCTAAATTTGTACACATTATTACCATAAATTTGTGTGTGATTATTGCCTGTAAGATATTTTTCATCAGAGAAACTTTCTTTAATTTTCATCCCAAATTTGGCAAACAAGGACCACCAACTGGGTTAAAATAAACTACTGTAAGAGCAATTGGAGCAATGTGCATGTATCAATGTCATCTTAAAGTCAATGTGAGTATTGTGTAAAACAAAATATTTTCATTTAATACATAATGCAGCTTTTATGCCAAGTACAACCCACACTGAGACTTAAAAGTTAATTTAGCCTCTCTTAAATCTATTATAATTTAGTTTTCAAGTATGTTATTAAAAATCTGTTAAAACTGCATCTGCAGAGCTGGCAGTGGTACACTAGTATTTTTAATGAAAGGACTAATTAAAACAGAAACAGGTAATGATAATGATATCAAGTCACTGGCAGCAAATGAAAAATTGGAATAGTAGAGTGAAGCGCATTTGAGATATGAAACAAGTATCTCCATATTAGTTAGGATTAGAATTAAACTGACTAGTGAGGTTGTAGGTATCTTAAATAAAACTAGACGGTATTTGTATAGTATATGTTTCCATAAATGTATATATCAAAATTTATATATGATATTATAAATATATATAAACATGGAAATAATACAAGTCATGAAAACATACTGAATTTTGCATTAATAACTAACTAAATAATGAATTAAAGAAGAGTAAATTCACACTGATGCAATGAAAACACCATGAATCAGTTCTAATATATGGAACATTTAACTTCAGACAATACCTGATCAGTTATATCTTTTGTCTTCTGATCTGAGAGTGTTCAAATTCAAACTTTACGAGCTATTAGGATCCCCAGATACACAAATAAATGTTCCAAAGAGTAATAAAAGTAGGTTTAGCAAAATTTGACCCCTTTAACACAGAATGAGGGAGTGCTAGGAAAGATCCAATGTATGGATTGTGCTTTCTGACCAATCAGTGCTGCTATTAGTCACTGCTGTAAATTAAAAAAAAAAAAAAAGATGGTGTGCTCTGTTAAATGAACGTGTGGCCGGGGATTAAACCACAGCTCTGGTTCTTTAAGTGCAGCCAATTTTAATCCTTTTAGTTCCACCTGTGTTTTTTTTTTTTTCTGCTAAGACCATAATGAAAAATAGCTCTGCTGTTTTTTTGTTAATAGTACAGATGAAAGTATAATTCCCATTCCCAAATGGACTACTTTATGACCTTTTACAAATTGTAATAACAAACCTAAATGGCTTTTAGTATAAAGCAAACAATAGCCGGACTTGGCTGCATCTGAATGTGGTGACCAACTCCACAGAGTCCTGGTGCTCTGCCCGCCAACTCACCTACTGTGTGGAGCTCAGCCATGTAAAAGAAAAGAGTAAAAAAAAAAAAAAAAGATTTGGCAGTAAATAGGAGTGGATATTTACTTCAGCGATGGCCTTTGTATGCTCTATGAGTCACACACTGTGGGGGGCACATTCCCGGGCTTTTTGCTCCAGGGGACTGAGAGAGGAAGATAAATGAAGACTAATGACTGCTGACAGAAATTCAGAATATAAAAACAGAAACCTGTTTGAATCACGCAGCCCACTTTTTTGTTTTAATACACAAAAAATATAGGAAATATATATTAGGAGACTATTTTTTTTCTAAATTCTACCCTTTTTTTCTGGCATGCTTGTTCATGTATAGGCACATATGGGGATTTATTTGTGTTATGATCAAAGACAGAAGATACTAACACTGTTTTTTTTTTCTTTTTTTAGTTTTTGTGTTACTATTTTCTTATAATTTTTTTTATATTGTACATGTGGTGTTGTGCTGCTATTGGAACCTCAATTTCCTGAGGGCTCTGGAAATCTATTAAGGGATCAATTAAATTCAATCTAATCTAATCTGATCTAATCTAAAATGTGCTTACATTTATTTATTTTGGTCAGATTAGTACTGCTTGCTCTCTGTTTGGATAAGAAAATAAAGCTGTTACCAGAAACTAAGCTATCGAGAATCAAGAGAATGCCAAGAGTGTGCAGAACAGTCATCAGAGCTAAGGGTGGCTACTTTGAAGAAACTAGAATATAAGAGATGTTTTCAGTTATTTCACACTTTTTTGTTAAGTACATAATTCCACATGTGTTCATTCATAGTTTTGATGCCTTCAGTGAGAATCTACAATGTAAATAGTCATGAAAATAAAGAAAATGCAAAGAATGAGAAGGTGTGTCCAAACTTTTGGCCTGTACTGTATGTCGGGCTGCACGATATTGACAAAACTTGCAATATGCAATATAGGTGTACAGCATTGCGATAATGATAATATTACAATATTTCTCATTCACTTAAAGAAATACCAATTTCATCTACTAAGAAAAATGCTCCTTAACGATGTTAAAATGAGCCAATTGTTTGTATGCTGACTCAATTATTTATAATTTTAGACAAAATACTGTACAATACGTGTGAGGGGCGGGGTTTGTTGTGCCTGGCACCATTTATTATAATATTATCCGCTGTATTTTCCATTTTTCAGTGTAAATCATGCATTTTCCTGTATTTAATTCATTGATCATGTAGATGTTCATATAGTTATTAGTAGGCCTGTAACGGTACACAAAATTTTCGGTTTGGTACGTTTTCGGTTTTGAAAGCCACGGTTCGGTTTTTTTCGGTTCGGTACGGGAAGAAAGAAAACCCCTCAAAATGTCTCTAATACATTTATGAATTTTTGAAAATTTTTCCCCCAATTTTTGGACTCAATAGAATATAGAAAAAACAGGAATAATATAATTCTGCTGCTATAAATCAAATAGAAAATAAAATAAATGATTAATATTACTACGTGTTTTAAACATTAGTATTGCACTTTTCCCTGAAAGGTAGTTTTGAACAAACAACAAAAATCAAATCAAAGTTCTATCAGTTCATATTCTGCATAAAAATACCAAAAAATTCGACATCAAGTCCAACATTAACCAGAGGATAAACTGGTATTCTGTTTAAACAAACTGAAGAGAAACATTGACAACAAAAAATTAACTAAATTATTTATTTTAGGACAGAGAACAAAGTGTTTAGGCCACTTTGTGTACGTGCGTGCGTGCATGCAGGGTGCAATTTGTCAGGGGGATTTTCTTTTTTCTTTTTTCTTTTTTGGTCGGAGCCGGGGGGCGGGGGGGTGCTGGTCCATAACTAACGCTGGCATGAAACGAAAGTGAAACTTTATATTTTTTTCAATGTCCAACTCCGGGTTCTATTCCTCTAGTATACAGCGTGCATGAGATAGAGACAGAGCTAGTGTCAGTGTTTTAGAAGTCATTTGTTTTAGTTATTATAGACTCAGACTTAAACTTTAAGTCCCACAAAGAAAGTCACTAAAACGTCATTCTTCCACCTCAGAAACATAGCCAAAGTAATGCCGGTTATAAATCGAAAGGATGCTGAAAAACTGGTCCATGCTTTTATCTCCAGCAGACTGGACTACTGTAATGCACTCCTTACAGGTCTCCCAAAAAGCAGCACAGACAGACTTCAGCTGATTCAGAACTCTGCAGCTAGGTTATTAACCAAAACCAAGAAGAGAGAGCACATTACTCCAGTGTTGGTTTCCCTGCACTGGCTACCGGTAACCTACAGAATTGATTTTAAGATACTACTCCTCACATATAAAGCTCTAAATGGAACCGGACCAAGTTACATTGCAAACTCACTGATCAATTATGTACAAACTAGAACACTGAGGTCATCAAACGCAGGTTTACTAGCGACTCCCAGAAATATTACAAAGAAAATAGGGGACGCAGCCTTTACAAACTATGCACCAAAGTTATGGAATACAATTCCAAAAGACATTAGAGAAGCCAGTTCACTGAATATATTTAAAACCAAATTAAAAACATTTTTATTCTCATTAGCCTTTGAAAGGAGATAAAAATGGGGTCACAATTCAGGAACCAGGAATGTGCGGTTTTTCATTTTTATTTTATTTTATTGTATTTCTGTTTTTATTTTTTATTTTACTGTATTTCAAATTTCATCTTATTTCTTGCACTTCAAAAATTCTATGTATAATCAAATATTTTAATGTGCGCTGCTTTTATTTTTATTTTATTGTATTTCTCTCACAATTCATCTTATTTCTTGCACTTCAAAAATTCTATGCATAATCAAATATTTTAATGTGCGCTGCTTTTATTTTATTTTATTGTATTTCTAATCAAATCTAAATGTATTTAATATTGTATTTTTTTTTCAATCAATGTGAAGCACTTTGGGCTACAATTTCTGTATGAAAGGTGCTATACAAATAAAGTTTATTATTATTATTATTATTATTATTATTATTAGAACTACTGTAGTTCCCAGGGGCCAAACAACGTTCGTCTTATTAACGTCTCTTTCCTCGTTGTTGTCTTTCACTGGGACCTGAACTGATCCCAAACAAGACTGTACTGCTGGTGGAGGGTCTTCAGTCTCTTCCTTCCAGGTTCACATCATATTTGTTTTGTTTTTGTTTGTTTTTTTTACCTTGTATCAGCTGCTATTTCGTATCTCGGGTCAATGTGTGCTCTTTCAATATGTCCGTGTGAACTTGTGCAGATTTAAAGTTCCGCATCAAACAACGTCTTTCGTTCCTTTTTCTTTTTCTCGTCATATTGTGCCATTTCGGTACAGCTGTGTACCGAACCAAAAGGTGTGTACCAAAACAGTTCGGTTCGGTACGTGTACCGTTACAGGCCTAGTTATTAGTGGTGCTCATCCCATCTGGTCACTCTCTGATGCTTTGGTCAAAGGCCCCGTGGTGTTAGTTTTCCTCACCATGGGAGACCGGCAGAGTGACTCACTACTCCCTCTAGTGGTCACATAAATCCCACTGACCTGTTGGTGTAAGTGGATTGAGTTCATATCTGTCTAATCCAATACACAGCATCTTTGGCAGAACTTCATAGCACTTTATTCTAAACCCTCTATTGAAAATTCGAGGGTCATATTTGATTGTCTCAAATTAGAAATACTTCATATCGCTCCTTTAAGACTCAAATGCCTCTCAAAGGATAAGGATCCGACTCTGATGAGAAATGGGTGATTTTCCTCAATCAAATTTCTTGAATCATTAAATTCATTTAAATTAAGTACTTGGCTGCCTGTGAATGTGGTGACAAACTCCACAGAGTCCTGGTACTCTGCCCGGGAACTCACCTACTGTGTGGAGCTTGGCCATCTAAAAGAAAAAGAAAGATTTGTACTGCTTTACTCTCTTTTGGATAAGCAAAGAAAACATTTAGCAGACACATCGTGCTGTTGTGCCACAAAAAAATGACAATAGTTTATTGATCTCGATTATGTTTTGAGGTTCATATCATAGTTACTCCATGAAAAGACCTTCTATTTCCTCTATTCAGAATGCTGCAGTTTTGACCATCTGATAGTAAGTAATGAATTGGACCAGATATTATTGCAGATATTATGATGAACTGATGGGTTGTTTCAACACTTGGCATGTTAAAGAGGCTGAGTTTATGACAAAGATGTGATGTAGCATGATGTGTGTTTTGAAACCAGCCAACAATAGAATAGAATAGAATAGAATAGAATAGGTCTTTATTGTCACTGTCACAGAAAGAATGAAAATGTGTTTTTTTGTTTTTTTTAATATAATTTTATTTGTGGATTTTTAACAGCATTACACGGATGCATCATACAATCTTTTCATTAACTCCGCCAAGGAGGTTATGTTTTTGCCAGGGTTTGTTTGTTTGTCTGTTTGTTTGTTTGTTTGTCTGTCCGTTAGTGTGCAACATAACTCAAAAAGTTATGGACAGATTTGGATGAAATTTTCAGGGTTTGTTGGAAATGGGATAAGGAAGAAATGATTAAATTTTGGTGGTGATCGGGGGTGGGGGGGCCCATGGGGGGGGCCACTGATCAGCCTTGGCAGAGGTCTGCGCTCTCAGAGTGCTTCTAGTTTTTACTGTTTTTGAACACAGGTTCCCACCCTTAACTTAAATATAAACATAAACATGTAAATGTATTTACCAGAAGACATCAAGATTATGAAAGCAAAATTAAATACATAAAATAAAATTGGATAGCAATTATACACATATTAAAAAAAAAAAAAAAAGACAGAAATAAAATATGTACCATACCTACAGTTATCCAGGTGATGAGTGGTGATTTGGTGTTAGTCATGATACATTGCTCATTTTATAAGTTTCTGTGAATTTTAGAAAAGGCTGCCATGCTTTATAGAATTTTGCAGTTGATCCTGCTAACGTACATCTCATCTTCTCCATATGTAAAAACCTCATAATGTCTGCGATCCACTGATCATGTGTGGGAGGAGTTTCCTGTTTCCACCTCAAAAGTATAAGACGTCGTGCAAGTAGAGAAGCAAATGCAATAGTATTTAAATAATATTTAGAAATATAAATGTTTGGGGGAATCACTCCAAAAAGTGCTGTCAGGGCTGAAGGTGGAAAGTTAGTGTCATAAATTTTTGAAAATGTTGTAAATATAGATGTCCAATAGTTATGAAGATTAGGACATGTCCAAAAAGTGTGGAAAAGTGAACCAGTATCTGCTTTACAACGACTGCAGAGCGGGTCAGTGCCTGGATAGAATTTGGCTAACTTTTCCTTGGAAATATGTAAACGGTGAAGGATCTTAAATTGGAGGAGCCCATGTGTTGCACATAAAGAGGAGGTATGTACCCTATGGAGAATTGATTTCCAGGAATGAAAATGTGTTTAGCACTAAAAACCAATTAGTGCAAATAGGACTGAGTCATTATGAGTGAAAATCCAGTTATAGTGTAAGGCAAGGCAAGTTTATTTGTATAGCACATTTCAGCAACAAGGCAATTCAAGGTGCTTCACACAGGACATTGAAATAAAAGAAACAAAAAGAAACACATTCAAAACATTAGAAAAGAAACATATAAAAGGTGATCAAAAACAGCAAGCAAGAAAACAACACATAAAATAAAAAAAAATAAAATAAAATAGAATAAAATAAAATAAAATAAAATAAAAATAAAAATAAAAACACACATATTAAAGTAAAAGTTGCAGTGCAGAGTTTCAAAGAGAATATAACATTTAAAACATCAAAAGCCTTTTAGTCAAAGGCAGCAGTGAACAGGTGAGTCTTTAACCTTGACTTAAAAGAACTCAGACTCTCAGCAGACCTGATATTTTCTGGTAGTTTGTTCCAGATATATGGAGCATAGAAAATGAACGCTGATTCTCCATGTTTAGTTCTGACTTTGGGAACACAGAGCAGACCTGCACCAGATGACCTGAGTGGTCTGGATGGTTCATACTGGACTAGAAGGTCTCTAATGTATTTTGGGCCTAAACCATTCAGTGCTTTATATGCCAGTAAGAGAATTTTGAATTGTATATTGTGTATTATTGTGTCAACTCTTCATCTTAAAAGTACCTAAAGCTTTCACGTAGTTACATTCCAGATCGATGTTAGTCCACTGCCTCTGAAAGTTTTTGCGCTCATTTGTCTTATTTTTTTAGTGACAGTATGATGCCTGTATATGGGAAGGAATATCTAATGTCACTTGACATCAAAGAGAGAGAGAGAGATGTCCTGAAATTGATTCTGTTACACTACATTCCCCTGAGGATGGGAGGGTTAAGTCTGTCCAAGCTTTGTCTGCTTCTGTGTCATTCCATCATGAGAAAACCCATGGTGGGAGGCAGCTGAGTCCCAATACTTTCTAAATTTCCCTAAGGAATTGGGTTCTGCTTGTATGAAGTAACTTATTCAGTCATGTAGCTTATTGCCAGATTGGCAGAGGGTTAGTGGGATAAGAAGTTAATCAGTTCTTCAGTAATTACTTGGATACCTGCAAATGTCAAACTCATTTTCATAGATTGATAGATGGACAGATAGACTTTATTGATCCCCAACCTGGGAAATTATAGTACGGCAGCAACATGACAGACAGCAAAAATAGAATATAAGATCAACACAGAATAAAGGGCAAACACACTATACATAATTAGAAGTATAAAAAACAAAAATGGTAGAAAAACAGCAAGGTGCAACAATAAACTGTAATGTGCAAAGTAAAATGGAATTGCTCAGTAATATGGACAGTAAAATGCATAGTGGAAATATGTTTATGACCAAGTTTGAACATCAGGTGAGTTTATTGTTCAATAAATGGCATGTGGTAGGAAAGATTCTGTTGGGTTTCTGTAAATTGGCTTAGAGTCTGGTTTTGACCAACTCTATATGTAAAGTGTCATGAGATAACTTTTTTGTTGTGATCTGACGCTATATAAATATAATTTGATTGATTGAGTGATTTGATTGGTTTTTTTCCCCTGTAAACGCTTTGGAAAAAAAGTGTCTGCCAAATGCATAAACATAAACAAAGATTTCCTGTATCTGTTCATTCCACAACGGTGGGTATTTTTGGTAGATACCATTTATATAGTTGCGGAAAAAATTATTAGACCATCAAAAGTCATTAAACAATGGTTATGTAATCAAGTACTATCTCCTGTGTGTATCATGTGACTAAAACAGACAGAAAAGAAGACATGGAATGCCTAAAAGCACTGTTTTTGGCAGTACGATGCCATAGATATTAATGTAAGACCTGAAGTCATTAAGAAAACATGGAAAATGGACAGATATCAGCTCTGAAATTAAACTCTTTTGAGCTATTTTTGTTGTTATCATTATATTTGTCCAAACAAATGTACCTTTAGTTGTCATTAAAATGAACAAGAAATTGAAGAAAACAAGGGTGGTCTATTAATTTCTTCCACGACTGTACCCACTGGAAGTTCATGACTGAATAATGAATTTGTAGTTTTATCATGTTTAGATTAAACTTTTACATAAGTAATATTGACTGACTAAATAGTAATGTAATTGTAGTATTATTATTTCCACTATAAGAAAAAAAAAAAAACAGAACAGCCCAAAAAAATTATCCACTATAAGAAAAAAAAGAACAGCCCACACACACATATTTAAATGTGTGCTCTGTAAAGGGTTAAAAAGCCACTCTTTCTTCAGTTTTGATACGATAACCCTTGAATTTACTCTGAGCTTTTGTGAACATGTGCCTGCACAAAAGTAATAACCACTCTCTAAAGGTTAAAGCATTACAATAACACAGTAAATAGTGGGTATATCTCATCTTTTGAAGACATTTCTTCTGGTTCTCTATTCCATTAGCTATTGACCTCTCTCTCCTTTATTGTGGAAATGTAACAATTGCTTTTATGCAATTACCGGACCTTGTAGAGTGAATGTCAGAGTGAAAGGTTTTAACTCTTATTGATGTTGCTGCAGTTCATATATGTCACAGAGGGTGTTCGATACATGTAATAGATGACTTACTGCCTCTTTAAGCTACTATCATGCAATTGAACAGAGTGACTCATGGGAGTTGGAGGTTACAGCTGAATGTCCTTTAAAGGATCCCAAGTGAAACCATGCAGCTCTTACTGGAAGAGTTTGGCTCAAGAGCCGCTATAGTTAAGCACATTTTATACTTAAAAGGACAAACTGTGCTCTGCATGTTAACAGCACTGCAAAAAGTAAAAAAAAAAAAAAGGTGCAGTCATAGATTCTGACAGCTACTTATTATTTAGTAAGGTGGGGCTAAAACCGCTAAGGGTTTCTGCTTTGGCAAATGGATGCGAAGTTGACTTTTTTTTGGTCACAGATGTTCGTAAACAGCCGTCCTTTCAAAGCCCAGCACATGCATTAAATATGTGTTTGGAGCTGCTGACAAGCCATAAGATAAAACTAAATAAGGATGTTTTTCAGACAGTATGCCTCATGGAAAGCTAAAAATGTCTCCTCAGTGCTAGGAGGGTTATATTACAAATGTGTTTTCGATGAGGGTTACAGAATATATTCCATTAAATGTAACGTGTCATATATTCCATTACCTGACCTTTATTAACACCTGACAAAAATAAAAATAGTCACGTAAAAAATTATTAGACCATCAAAAGTCATCAGAAACAATGGTTATGCAACCAAGTACTAACTCCTGAGTGCATCATGTGACTAAAACAGACAGAAAAGAAAACATGGAATGCATAAAAGCACTGTTTTTGTCAGTACAATGCCATTGATATTGATGTAAGAACATAAGTGATTTTGGTTATTATCAAGAAAACATGGAAAATGGTTAGATGTCAGCTCTGAAATTAAACTCGTATGAGCTATTTTTGTTGTTATCATTATATTTGCCCAAACAAATGTACCTTTAGTTGTACCAGGCATTAAAAAGAACAAGAAATTGAAGAAAACAAGGGTGGTCTAATATTTTTTTCTGTGACTAGTACCTGTGAATCTTTGGTAACTTCAAATAATCATGCAGGTCATTGCTAATCTTAACCCCTAAAGGAGTGATATTTAGCTTTTTTAAATGGAATTATGCATTTTAACCATTTCCCTGTGGTCTACATAAACTGGAAATGCGATGTTGGGTCTGAATTCTTCATTAATTAAATTCCACAGGTCCATCTTCAACCCTATTTCTGAGCAACGTGATATCATGAAATTGTGTAAATATACACGCCACTTTCAATCGTTGTGTTATCTGCACGCATTGTAAGTTTTCTACGTGTATGTTCACACCGCATAAAATACCACACACTTAGGGTTAGGGTTGGCAGTTACGGAAATGTGAACAGGAGATCTTGGTGTGAATTGACACGCGATCAAATGGCATTGAATAACATGTGAAAGGACAAAAATGCATTCATATTGCATGCCAACTGACATAAGAACTGGCATGACATACAAGGTTATTCAAAAAGAATGAACCGATTTCATTACACAATATTTTAACCCTTTCATGCATACTGGTCACTACAGTGGTCAGCTATTCTACAGCTGTTCTCTTGTATATTCATGGATTTTTTTGTTCTTTTCGCTTTTTTTTTTTTTTTTTTTTTTTTTTTTTTTTTTTTACACATATCTTTATTAAAGTTTTAAGACACTACATATCTTTTCTGACATGAATTGGTAACATTATGTAGCTCTCTCCTGAGCATAACCCTTTCATGCACGAATTATAAGAACCTTAATCAAATTTTTTTCCTGAGTGTTTTTATTCCTCTTTAGGCATTGAAAATTTTCTTCTGAAAAATAAATAAAAAAAATAAATAAATAAATAAAAAATAATTTAAAAAATAATAATAATAAAAAAAAAACATAAAAAAAAATAATGAAAAAAAAAAATTCTTATGAACCTATTTTTCATGAAGTTGCAAAAATGTCCACTCAGCAGGACACCACACGTTTAATTTTTGATGCACAGAAACATGAATTTACTGATAAATTGTGTGAAAACTATGGGGAGGGCTTGTGATTCTGGGTGTTTATCCCTTTCATGCATAGTGGTCACTCAAGTGGACAGATATTCTACAGTTGTTCTCTTGTATATTCATGGGTTTTGTTGTTTTATTTCCATATCAGCCAACACAGTGGACTCTTATGCATTATCCAAAACACTGCAACTCATACAATTACTGTAACATTGCTGCTGTTGATAAACCCGATCTGCAGTAACATGTTTTAGGGTAAATTAATTGCTTATTGTTATTAGACTGTAATTAACAGTTTTCTGAAACAAATAGGTTTTTTGTTCTTTTTTTTTTTTTTTTTTTTTTTTTTGCATATCCTCCTGAGACCCAGTAATGCATTTTGTCCTCTGTAAGGGCCAAAATTTTGACAGTTTAACTTAAAAAAAAATACTGTCCATTACAAAGGACATTCCATTAAAAAATCAATCAATAAATAAAAATAATTTTTAAAATGTATCTGAAAAAAGTGTTGGATTATGCAGTTTCCAATCAAGACAAATTTTTTATGTAAAAAAGCTAAAATTGGCAATTTCCTGGGTCTCAGGAGGATTTTATCTCCATGAAATGAGTAATAACTAGTATTTCAGTATGATAAAATGTGAGAAAACATCAGATTAGCAGCATTAAAAATGTTTTTGTTTCATAGTTTTCACACAGTATATCACTTTCTGACAATGAGTTTTAAATACATGTTTCTATGCTTCAAAAATTAAACGCATGGTGTCCAGCTGAGTGGACATTTTTGTAACTCCATGAAAAATAGGTTCATAAAAAAAAAAAAATCAATTGCGTTGCTTTTTTCATGGCTAAAGAGGAATAAAAACACCCAAGAAAAAAATATTGACTAAGGTTCTCATAATTCATACATGAAAGGGTTAAGGCCATCGAGGTTAGTGGGTAGCGGTGGAACACAAACTGAGAAAACTCCTCTTTCAAATGGTCATTGACTCATTCCATGACGATGCTTGAAGCAATGCATCATGAAATCGGTTCATTCTTTTTGAATAACCCTGTGCAACGTGATTTCATGAGATCAGTCTCTTCTGAGTAATGACACCAGAAAGGTTGTTTTGAGCGCTGGCCCTTTAAATTCAAATGAGCCACTTCACACCCCACCCCCAAGTTGTTGACTGTGCTGCTCTGTCCCTTTCAACCACTAGTGTTCATTAAAACAACCAACAACTGAACATTTTAGGTAATCGTCTCAAAGTTTGGACATATTTTCAGTTTTTACTACAACCGCTGCTGCTGACGAACAATTATGCCGTACTCAGAGAAATGTTTATTGGAAGTCTTGACCTCATATGTGCAAATGTTGTGACATAACTACTTATAAAACATAACAACCCAGCCAGCATGTCCATGTGGGCCCCAGAAGGGTTACAGTTGGGCTGCATATAAGGGTTCCATGTGGGTTTGTCCACAGTTTCCATGGTGGCCCCACATGTGTTTGCACATATCAGAATCAGAGATCTGTGAATATATCATAGTATTTATTCTTCACACTATTTATCCCACGAGGTTTATCTTTCATGTCATTGCTCTACTTCTCATGTTATTTGCACCATTTAAATTCTGTTTTACAAATATTGTAGTTTACAATACTTTTTTATTTTTTAATGTAAGTAACTGTGCCTTTTACTGATATTTGTTGTTATTTTACAGATATTTATTGTCTGTCTGTAAATTCTTGCACTGAACCTGAGAGCTCTAACTCAATTTCAATGTACTTGGTACAATAACGAAAAAGAGATTCTGATTTTGATTCTGATATGGGCAAACACATGTGGGGCCACCATGGAAACTGTGGACAAACCCACATGGGACCCTTATATGCAGCCCAATTGTAACCCTTCTGGGGCCCACATGGACATACTGGCTGGGAAATTAAGCAGGAATTAAAACAGATTGTAGAAATCCACTCGATTTTTTTGTTGAAATGAATATAAAGATAGCTTTGCGGCACACGGAGGGTTCAAATTCAAACTTTTTAAACTATTAGGGTCCAAATACACAAATAAACGTACCAAAGACTAATAAAAGTGGGCTTAGCAAAATATGACCCCTTTAACCAAAAGACCTAGAACTATTAATTACATTTACTATGTGATTTAACATGATCTATTATGATGCTATTCTCAGTATTTCACATTTTTCAGATAAATCAGGCATTTTTCCTATATTTAACCCTTTCATGCGTAGTGGTCACTACAGAGGACATCTATTCTACAGCTGTTCTCTTGTATGTTCATGGGTTTTGTTGTTTTAGTTCCATATTAACCAATACAGTGGACGATTATGCATCATCCCATACACTGTCATTCATACCATTACTGTAACTTTCCTGTTCTTGATAAACCTGATCTGCACTAACATATTTGAGTGTAAATCAATTGTTAATTGTTATTAGACTGTAATTAAGTTTTTTTTGTTTGTTTGTTTGTTTTTTTAACAAAAAGTTTGGGTGTTTTGTTTTGTTTTGTTTTTTTACATATTAGTAATAACTAGTTTTATGGTATGTTAAAATGTGAGAAAACATCAGATTAGCATCATTATTTTTTTTTTATTTCATAGTTTTCATGCAGTATGTCACTAAATGCATGTTTATTTGCTTCAAAAATTAAACATATGGTGTCCAGCTGTACATTTTTGGGTTAGGTCCATAAAAAAAATCAATCACATTGTTTTTTTCATGCCTAAAGAGGAATAAAATCACGGAGGAAAAAAAAATCTTGCGTAAGGTTTTCATAATTCATGCATGAAAGGGTTAATCTGCTGTTTATGAAGATATTCGTAAAAGCTCAGACTAAATTCCAAGGTTGTTATACGAAAACAGAGAAAACTGAAGTAAAAGTGAATTTTTTCTTAAATATATTATTAAATGAACATAAAAATAACTATAACAGATGGATTTTACTTTTGAATGGATGATGCAGAAGATGATGATGTTGTTTTGTTCATAACAGAGCCTCTAAACCTCCACCAAGGACTAATCTGATAGGACTGAAAAGCTGAGAGTCAATACCTATAAATGTATTGATAGGACTAGTGGTTCTGAACGTATTAAACATTTAAGTAGATGCTTTGAATCAGCTGCAGCTGTGAAGGTCTTTGTGGGTTAATCTCATGCAAACCTGCCTTGTCTGTAATTTATAAAGTACAAATTTCACTGCTAATTACCTACTGTCAGTAAACACAGATGTCCTGTGATAATATTCTCATGCAAATGGACGTCTCTGTGATGTGGTGGGATTTACACTTTATTTTGTTTCCACAGTGCATTTATTCTGCTTATTTCCAGGTTGGGGAATACCTGGAGCTGCCGGTTATTATAATTGAACGTTTTTTAAAGTGTTTTGGTTTTAAATTCTGGAAATTTGTATTGCAATATACAGTGGTATGGAAATCCACTTAACTCTTTATCAGGCGAGTGACTATTTTTGGTAATTTCCGCATACATTACAAGACAGTGACAACAACAGTTCCAGTGAGGACAGTAAGTCAACAATCTCAGGTCCAATGTGGTCTCCAGGGTCTGTAAGGTCCACCTCTGCATGAACAGTGAGTGTACCTGCTTTGTTAGGTACCATGAAGTAATGGTACTAATGTAAGGAATGATGTTCAAAGGGATAATGTGGATGTGGACAGGGGTCTGGATCAGCACTTATGTTGGTCTAATGTTCTAAAAGCAATGTTCTAATGTTTTAAATTACATGTTCCTTTCATCTTACATGTGTTTTTTGATTTTTTTTATTTTTTTTTAATTTACTACTTGGATTTATTTATTTATTTATTTTTGCCATTCACGGGTAAGGAACCAAATATGGTAACTTCACTGACTTAAAAGTAATAGTCTCATTATGTCCTCCAATAGCACACTAAGGTTAAAATTTTGAATTTCTGAGTATTTCAATATATAAATGGTCAAAGAGTTAAATGATAATGAGATGGATCAGTTCTCAACTAAAGCAGGTACACACTTACAGATAATCAGGCTGTTTTTCTCCCTTCCCGACCAAGGACGACAAACGCCAGATTATTTTATGTCCTATAAGATTATCCTGTGGTCTGAGGTGTTTTAAGAGTGTCCCGATAATTGGCTCTGAAACGAGTCGGGACCTACAATCGTAAATATCAAACTTGTTCAATATTTACAACGAAAAATCTTCATGTATGGGGAAAGCCAATGAGTCCTGCACAGGTCCACTTTTCCAAACCCACACCCACTCATACCCGCATACATTAGACCCCCGACCCGACCCGTGATTAAACACAATTGTGTACACAATAACACACTTTTAAGAGCGTTATTTTTGCCTAAAACACACGCCATCAATAAATGTCTAGTTCAGGGATGGCCAACCCTGGTTCTGGAGAGCCACCATCCTGCATGTTTTAGATGTATCCCTCTTCCAACACACCTGATTCAAATGATAAGCCTATCATCCAGCTCTGCAGAAGTCTGTTAACGACCGTCAGGTGTGTTGGAAGAGGGAAACACCTAAAACATGCAGGATAGTGGCTCTGCAGGACCAAGGTTGGCTACCCCTGCTCTAATATGTGCTGCTCAGTGCCTTCTGTGGGCAGATGTAAACAGACGTGAGGCTCACTACAAAATAAAACAAACCAGCTGTGGATCAACCACGGTGAAATTAGATGATCATCATTATTAAATATCCTGCAAATTATTTCCATCTACAAATTTTTCTATTTTCACTTCCTTGCCTGCTACCCACCCACATTTTGTTTAATTTTATCGTGGCCTATACTTACAAAAATTCTGTTTTTTTTTTTAACCGTCCCCTCATGTTTTTGCAGGTTACCTGACCCGATTGCAGGATTCTGCTCCTGTGTCATGCTTTGTTTCTTCTTCTTTGTTTTTGTTCGATCATTACACTGGGTTACAAAAAAATGTTTTTTGCAAGTTGTCTAGGTTTTTTCAACTGAATTCGGACCATTTTGCACCGCTAAATCCAAAAATGACATGTTTTTCTCAATCAGGTCAGGTTTTTTTGCTAATTTGATTTTGAAAAATTTGATCTTCTCACAAAATTGATTACATTTTTGTGACTTTATCAGTTGATTTTTTAAATAGTTCTCACCCAAAATAGGTTTTAAGAGAAAAAAAATCATTTTCTAACAGGATTCCTGTTAGATACAATGGTGTATTCACTGCAGATGTAGCAGAATACGTTAGGCTTATTTTTGTAAGATCTTCTAGTCGAAGCCATTTCATTCACCTGTAATATTAAAAAAAAAATTAATCATAAATTGGCAAAAGTAAAATCTTCAGAACTCATTTATTGCAAGAAATATGAAAGAATTTTGTATCATATGATGTGAAAATGCCCATAAATGTAAGCAAAAATGTTAAAAAGCCAATATGTAGCATAGTTCAGAAAGTTGACCTGATTGAGCAAAATGAATGTGATTTTGGATTCAGCACACCAAAATTATCCTAAATCAGCTCAAAAAACTTCAACAATAAATTTGTTGTTGACCAGTGTTATTGATGACACATGATTTCAGGCTTGGAGGACTAGATTTTAGATCGGTGTTGGGACAGAATCGTTACGTGTTGAGATTATCGGAGCACACCACACACAGTACAGTCAAAACTGTTCAATGCCTGATTTTTTTTATCTTCATTGTGTGGGGTCTGTAACAGATAAAAAAATCTTGTCAGATTTAGAAAATCCTCATGTGTGTACCCCATTTAAATTACCTGATTGAATAAATCTAAAAATAAATAAATAATAGTGGATGACATGCACAGCAACTACAGTAGGCAAGGCAGATTCATTTGTATAGCACAATTCATACACAGGGAAAGTCACAGTGCTTTACAAAAATGGAGTAAGGAAGGAATAAAGAATGGAGTAAGGAACATTTTTCTGTCTTTTACCAGTTATCTACAGGGTGGGGAAGCAAAATTTACAATGAACATTTAGTTGTTTTTTCTCAGCAGGCACTACGTCAATTGTTTTGAAACCAAACATATATTGATGTCATAATCATACCTAACACTATTATCCATACCTTTTCAGAAACTTCTGCTCATATGAGTAATCAGGAAAGCAAACGTCAAAGAGTGTGTGATTTGCTGAATGCACTCGTCACACCAAAGGAGATTTCAAAAATAGTTGGAGTGTCCATAAAGACTGTTTCTAATGTAAAGAAGACAATGACTATGAGCAAAACTATTACGAGAAAGTCTGGAAGATACTATTAAAGAAGAATGGGAGAAGTTGTCACCTGAATATTTGAGGAACACTTGCGCAAGTTTCAAGAAGCGTGTGAAGGTAGTTACTTAGAAAGGAGGACACATAGAATAAAAACATTTTCTATTATGTCAATTTTTTTGTGGCAAATAAATTCTCATGACTTTCAATAAATTAATTGGTCATACACTGTCTTTCAATCCCTGCCTCAAAATATTGTAAATTTTGCTTCCCCACCCTGTATACGTGGTAAACCTTCCTGTACCAATCAGAATAATCTCAGTAAGTATGAATGAAAAACAGACTTTGTTTATGTGTGTCATGAAACACAGATGTAGGGGGTTCATTTCCATTTATTTTTTACTCGTTGGAATCCTTCAGCAGTGTCTTGTTATTGCACTTTACAGTCTAAATAAATATTACATTCACACAATACCTCTCTGTGAATGTATAGTAACACTTGCTGTAGAGATTTATGCTTAACATATATATTGGCACAAAACAATGGAAAATACAGCCTAGAAGTGTGAAAAGCAGTAAACACAGATGGAAATGGAATACCAGTTTGTGAAATGCATTTTGGTGCCCTACAGAAAATTCTCTTAAAATTAAATAGCACCAGAAAATACAATTCTAACTTGATTGTTTTCACGCAGTATGTAATAGATGAAAAGTACATAAAATAAATAACACTAACGCAAATCTATCAGTTAGGTCATTGAACATGCAGCTGGAGTGTGACTCCCTTCTCTTGTGTCTCGTGGTGACACCGTGGATACGCTGCATGCACAGACCACACATACATGTTTTCAATCAGAGGATAATGGGAATAAGTGATGCCGTTTAGTGAATACAGCTCTGAAATACAAAGGTGGAAACAAGGTTTAGGACACCCCATGCATTTGTGACATGCATTGTATTAAGACTCACTCTTAAATCATTGAACTCTGCCCAGTGTTGTTCCATTCTCCAAACATGCTCTGTTCTGCACGTGCTCTGTTCCATCACGGTCAAACTGGAACTTGAAGCAAAATAATGAAACGCATCCATGATTTTTTTCTTGTTAACAAAAAACTAAAAATAAATAAATAAATACGTAGTACATATATTCATACATACATACACACACATACACACACACACGTAGACACATACATACATACCTACATAGATACATACACACAACATACATACACACACATATATGCACAAGTACATACATACGTAGGCATATACATACATACACACAAACACACAAACATACATACACACATATATATGCACACACATACATACACACATAAACACATACATACAGTACATACACACATACATACACACACGTATACATACATACATACACAAAATATATGCACACATATACATACACACAAACACATACATACATACACACATACACACATACACACATATACATACATACATACACACATATACATACATACATACATACATACATACATACATACACACACATATACATACACACAAACATACACACACATACATACATACATACACACACATATATGCACACACATACATACACATAAACATACATACACACACATATGCACACACATACATACAGTACATACACACATATATACACACACGTATACATACATACATACATACACACGTATACATACATACACACAAACATACATACACACACATATGCACACATACATACATACATACGTAGACAAATACATACATACATACACACAAACATACATACACACACATATATGCACACACATACTGTACATACATACATACATACACACATACACACAAACATAGATACACACACATATATACACACATAAACACATACATACATACATACACATATACATAAGTACACACATACATACACACACATATACATACATCCATACACACATACTATACATACATATACACATACACACACACGTACATACATACACACATACTATACATAAATACACACATACTGTCTGATGCAGCCACATCTTTTGAAACACTAAAAAGATTTTTCTGCAAATATTTCATGATAATATTTAAGTTTTTTTTTTTTTTTTTTGTTTAGTATGTGTAAAACTTTTTGTTCCCCTGCTGTAGACTGTACTGGAAGTAACTCCATTGATTTAAATATGTTTTAGTTTTCTGTCAGTTGGTTTTAACCGAATACAGTTAATTTGTCTTCTAAATACAGTATGTATTGACCATAAACTGTATGTATTCCACTAGTTCAGAAAAATGGAAGAATTTGCAGAGCCTCAGGTGCATCATATGTGCTCCCTCAGCACTTTCAAGTTTCCATGTTGCACGGGTTACTAGAATAGTCTGCTTCATCTTCTTAAGGTATGAAATTCAGCTGGACGTCATGCAACTGAGACGGTGTATAAGGCACTTGTACTGCTTCTGTGAACATGGTCTACAGCCATTTGAGCAAACTGCTTATTAATATTAACAAACTACTGAAGATCCACAAGAAAGCACATTTAAGTGGCATATACAGACTGATTATAGCATATTTCAATTGTAACTATAACAAACTCTAGCTGTTCTTCTAAATTCACGTTAGTACTTCATGTATCCCCAACATGGCAGGTTCTGAACTCTCCCAGAATATAATATGAACCTGAAAATCTACAAAACTGCTCCTATTCAAAAATCAACTAGGAGTAAATGTGACGGAAAAAAATGCTGCCTTCCCTCTCAAGTACATCTTTGAATATTTTTTTCCTGAATAAATTATGTGGCACCACTTACCTGATACAACTGACCCCTTGTGCAATAGTCACTGATGACTGCTGATACCACATACCCATATCTGTGCAATGCTAATTTGTAAAATCCAGATATGGTGAAGAGAGCTGCCCTCAAGGCAAGTAACAGAGCCCACAGTAGGAGGCTGTTCAGAATCTAGTTTTTTTTTATTTTGATCTGTGCTTTCTCTTTGTGCATATTCATTTGCTCAGATAGAAAGCATGTGGACGTCTGTATGAATCTCAATTGACTTCAGATAAATCCTTTAATGTAAGTCACCCAGAGCTGCTGCCATCAGAGAGAAGTTTGGATAACTAAGTGTTTCAGCAGGAGCAGATATGTACTAATATGACATTTTTTGACTGTTTGTAAAGTTGAAACTTCAAACTAGCTGTATAAAGATGTTCATATGAAAGAGAAATAACATTAATATTGCAACAGGTGTCATACTGAAGTTCACAACTCCTACAATACATGGCTGTGATGTTACTTTTCAAACCATCACTTAATGTTAAGGTATATGTTAAATGAAGCACCAATACTGGAGAGCTTGTGAGAAACACTGATAAATATATAAACACTAGGCCTGTAACGGTACACAAAATTTTCGGTTTGGTACGTTTTCAGTTTTCAAAGCCACAGTTCAGTTTTTTCGGTTCAGTAAGGGAAGAAAGAAAACCCCTCAAAATGTCTATTAATGCATTTATGAATTTTTTAACATTTCCCCCCCAATTTTTGGAGACAATAGAATATAGAAAAACAGGAATAATATAATTCTGCTGCTACAAATCAAATAGAAAATAAAATAAATTATTAATATTACTAAATGTATTTTAAACATTAGTATTGCACTTTTCCCTAAAAGGTAGTTTTGAACAAACAAGAAAAATCTAATCCCAGTTCTGTCAGTTTACATTCTGCATAAAAATAACCAAAAAATTCCACATGAAGTGCAACATTAACAAGAGGCTAAACTGGTATTCTGTTTAAACAAACTGAAGAGAAACTTTGACAACACAATGAACCAAATTATTTATTTTAGGACAGAGAACAAACTGTTTAGGCCACTGTGTGTATTTGTGTGTGCCTGTGTGCACGGGGGATTTTTTTTTTTTTTTTTTTGTTAGAGGCGGGGGGTAGGGGGGCCACGCAGTTACATACCTGGGGGTGCGGTCCATAACTAATGTAACGAACGCTGTTGTGAAAGGAAAGTGAAACTTTACATACTTTGAACGTTCTATTTATTCCTCTGTTATACAGCGTGCGTGACAGACAGACAGACAGACAGACAGAGCTAGTGTAAGTGTTTTAGAACTACCGTAGTTCCCAGGGGCCAAACAACGTTCGTCTTATTAACGTGTCTTTCCTTCTTGTTGTCTTTCACCTGAACCTGAACTGATCCAAACTGGACTGGACTGATGGTGGAGGGTCTTCAGTCTCTTCCTTCCAGGTTCACATCATATTTGTTGTTTTTTTTTAACCTTATATCAGCTGCTATTTCGTATTTCACGTCAATGTGTGCTCCTTCGATATGTCCGTGTGAAACTTGCACAGATTTAAAGTTGCACATCAAACAACGTCTTTCATTTCTTTTTCTTTTTCTCATCATACTGTGCCGTTTTGGTACAGCTGTGTACCGAACCGAACAGGTGCATACTGAAACGGTTTGGTTCGGTACGTGTACTGTTACAGGCCTAATAAACACTGTGTGATAAATAAGGCTACGTTTATACATTTATATGAAAAAGGAGATTTTCCCCCTTTCCGTTTTCAGATGATAAGTGTGGTTAACTATTTACAAAAGACATAAGACAGAAGTACATTGGATATGAGGTGATGATATGATATATTTTTTATACAAATGGTTCTGAGGTAGTAACTGACACCACTGACCGATAAAATCGATTTCGTTTAATTTCTGTCAAATGGTTTCACATTGATTTCTATAACAACACAAGCTATTGAAAATGTCTTCAAAGTTATTGTATCCATGGTTTAAAGCCTGGTGGTCATGTAACTATAGCCCAGATATCACACTACACTGTATGATGCTGTTGGATATAACATGTAGTATGCAGCATGTAGTATTTATGATCCATTATGTGATTCCAAGCATAGCATGTCATTATGGCTGTTCTCACAAGTACACAACTATAAGTGTGTATGTTTTTGTGTTTGGACCAGTACTAGACCCAGGCACATTAGGACCATTGAGTAGATTTCAGTTTTCTGAATGAATCTAATGGCTGTAACACTGCCACTGCAGCCCCCAGTATGCTTAACGCCGCTGGATGCCTTCCCATCTTCAGCACGGCTCTATGTGGATTCCATAATCGACTGTAACAACTGTAACTGTGCGACTAATGGTTTGTGTTCTTTCCAATGGTTCTTCATGCTTTGCTCACTCCCCAGGGTCATTATGGGGTCTAATACTGTGACAACTGAACAATAGGATTTGGAGCCATGAGGAGGTCCACATTTGTAAAAGAGGCCGTAAATAAATATATAGGTGCTATATCATATTAGAAATAATTAAATTCGGCTAAAATTTACTTAGAGGGTCAAATGAGTGGCCATTTTTGTCAAAAAAAAAAAAAAAAGTTGGAAGAAATGCATAGAACTGTGTTGAAATAATGCTAATACATTTGTGCACAGACTACTGATATTATTTGACAGTGGAAGCTATATTTTCAGAAATATTGGATTTTGAATAGCTTGTGTATGTGAAAACTTTTGCTGGTGGACGGACATGACATTACCCATAATGATCTGGTCAGTACCAGTACTTTATTAGTAATAAACTTATAGACTTACTATTGCTAATTCTCCTCTTATTCATAAATGTTAGTATTGTGGATCTAAAACAATAACAGCTGACACAAAAACACAAAATGTGGCAGTGCACGGATGTGACATGGTTGTTGCAGATCCCATCATACTGATGCTCGGCAGCCATGTCACCGTTTACACAAATGATCCCTTGCAAAAACTAGTATCAGAATTATTTATTGTATAGTTTATCATCATACTAAAGAGTAAATAACAATATAGAATTGTTATTTCTTTATAAAAATGCTTATTATTAGAAAACTGTTGATTTAAAAAGTGACATGTGACATTCTTAATGTATGTATTGGTGTAACATAAGCAGGATGGATCAGCACCATACTCCATATTGCAACCTGTAAAAATAAAACATGTGATCTGTAGTATATAATCTTGTAAGAAAAATTGGGGAATCTAAAAGAATAGAATATTTGTTTTTCAGGAAAATTCAATTCAAATATAACTTGGCCATTTATGACATGAAAATATAGCATTAATTGTGATGAAATCGGACATTTTTGACCTGAAAACATAGTTCATATGACCATCAACATGTTGCAACAAAATTGAAATCCTGTAAATTTGCAAAACTTGCATTTACCAACACAAAGTTCCTTTGGCGATTCACTTATATTGATTTCTTATGCACAAAGACATAAATAAGACCTCTAAGCAAATTTTTGCTGAATTAAGAAGTTTGTTTATTGGTGAAGGGATGCATTGGTATAAAACGCTGGCACTGAGTGAGTATGTGTAAACAAAACAAGGTGCATTGTCATTTTTAAATAACACAGTAATGCCTGATAAACACCCAGCATCCATCTTCTGTGACTGCACACTAGATTTAAGTGGGCTGATCAGCGGCGGATTTAGAAGTGTATATAATTGAACCATTTTTTCATCATCTGGGAGAACAGTTTATAATTAATTCTGAATACTTCTCAATTAGCCCTGCAATTAGCTGTGCAATTACTAGATAGAGCACCACACAAGTGAATTAAGTGGACAGTGTCAGCAGTTTGACACTTTATGTCAGCAGACTGAGAGGCTGAAATGTACAGGTATTTAGTATTTCATAATGTTTTGACTTGAAAAAGAAAAAAAAAAGATGTGAGAGGTAAAATCGGTTAAAGAAAAAAAACAAAAAACATGGATATGTAATTGTGTACATGTCTGACTCGGTGCGCCAGGTGCTCCGACTGTGTTTCAACTCTTGCCAATGGAGCTCACAGTCCAAACATCAATAAAATAAAAGAGAGAAATAAAACACAGGAACATTGCCCATCGTTGTTCGCCTTGACTATATTGGCCACTGTGGTGCAGGAAGCACTTTAACAGTCCACTATCATCCATCTGTGCCTGTGGTGGCAGCCACGGCGGCAGACGCCCTCTATTCATCACTGCAGACAGGTTACAGATCTGCTGATTCGCAGAATGGTGGGAGGGGGAGGGGTGATCAAGGGTGAGCTTCTGGAACAGGAGATGGAGCACGCCAGACGGTGGGGGCTACTTCAGTGCATTTCCCACCGCAGCAGTTGACAGTTTCACCCTTGCTGCTCAGAAATGCCTGATTTCCTTCTGCCATAATTCGCTTGGTGAAGGTCCACTTATGGACTTTGGGTTAGTGCTTGGACAAGCCCACCAACAGCTGCTTTAGTGGGATGAAAATGGTGTAAAATTTTCTTTAGGAATGTATTTGTTTGAATTGCTGCTGCTAAAAATATTGTAGACCTGAAAAATAAGTGCAAAAATGTATTTTATCAAAACGTTGGCTTTACACACTCCTGGGTCAAGTCACGCGCCTGTTGACTTTGAATCAAAAAATGAGAATTGAGAGAATGATGTCAAACTTTTTGCAGTTCAATAGTACAACATCTTAAGTTTCTAAATCCATTAAAATGTTTTGCCAAAAAAGGATTTTCAAGAAAATTACAGAACTTTTTATACAAACTAAATTCAGTTCAAGTTCTCTAAGAATGAGTAATAACATAACTTATCACTGCTATAATTTGAAATCTCAATCATATATTTCTGTTTTCAATATAGTTTTATGACCTTTTACACACCCTTTTATCATTATTAAAATCATTTTGTCTGAAAAATTGGTGTGAATTGCTTTTTTAAGCATTTTAATGTCAGATGGTGCTGGTTATGTAGGGAATTTCACTTTTCTCAAAATCATGTTTTTTTTTAAATTACTCATTAATCAAATGAGCTAAACCAATGGGAATTTCTGAAAGAAAGCATTTAACCCTCTGCAGGACTGCAAAACTAAAGTTTAAAAAAAAAATGTTAATGGTACAACTTGAGTGTTATATTAGTGTGTTTCTGTTAAGCCAATGATTTGCATGTTTGCATTTGCAAAAGAAGATATGTAAAAGAGATATGAAAAAAAATATAATCTACAAATTCAGATGCAGTTGTTGGCATGGAAAAATCACAAAAAAATTTCACAAACCAATACTGCAGGTCTTTTGTAAATATATAATAAGTGAAATGATGTAAACTGGTTGTAACATGAGTCGGCTGACATCCATTTTACACCACATGTTTCAGCTGAGAGGACATCAAAACTATCAGAAATATTCATCTAAATGTAATATTTAGTGACAAGCTAAAAAATAATGTAAGAAATACTAAAAAGTGGCAGTTGCTATATTGCTTCAAAGAGTTTATAGAACGTGTATAATGTGTAAGTTAACAGGACTGAATCAGTAAGGAGTTTTAAAAACCTGTAAATGCAACAAAGTGGAGGGTAAAGCCAAAATTACAGGAAAAATCTTTGATAAATAAAACTAAATGAAATATCATGGTGGTACAGACATACTTCAGACTACAAATTAAAGCTGATGCACTTATTCAATAAAGCAGTAACTATTTCAGTGACAATGGGATGCAAAAATATTAGTAAAATTGGGATCATTTTCATATTATCCAACAAATAAAAAACCTATGTAACATGAATAATAAAATACATGACTAAAAGCATGAAAAACAGTATTAAAAATATTTTGCAACAGACACATTCCCTTCATTAACCCATAAAGACCCAGTGTTACTTCTGTGGCAGTTCCCAAATAAAATGTTTTTCTACACTTCGCCTTTCTTAAATGATTTATCACCATTTATTATAATACTATTTTAAGTGGCGTGGGTGTGTGTATGAAGGAATAAATCAGTCAAAATAGGTACAGGGTCTTTCTCATAACTTTTAGTCAACTCCAACACAGTACAGTCCAAGTCAACTCTCCGTCTCCCAACTTATCTTCCCATATCCCCGAATAGCGCCACCTAGGCAGAATCCCTGATAACAGAATATCAGCTTAACATTACTGTAACCTTATATATGTAAACAATCATGCAGTGATTATGTAAGAACATAGTCATAAACATGTCTTTACTATTACTGTGTTTATGTTTACCCCAGAATATTTGATTATTATTCGCATTTCTCTTTTTCGCTCTTACACCATCCTCTGTATTTTGTGTTTTTCAATAGAAACCATGTATTTTCTTGTATTTAATTCACTGATCGTGTGGATATTCATAAAAGCTTTGATTAAAATTGAGGGTTATTATATCAGAAACAGAGAAAACTGAAGAAAAACTGACTTTTTCAGTGAAGATATCAATAACTGAACATAAAAACAAGTCTATCCGTCCACTGTCATTGATCCAACTCCATGGGTTTTACTGATGAATTAATGTTGTAGAAGATGATGGTGTTTCCTTGTTCCCTATGGAGCTTCTGAACGTCCAAATGGGTCATATCTGATGACCATGAAAAGATGATCAACAGTGGATCAACAGGTATTAAACATTTTAGATCACTAGATGGTTTCGGTTGCCAGTGACTGTTTGGGTTATAAGTGAAGTTTACTGACTTTACTTAACCCATAAAGACCCAGCGGTACTTTTGTGCCAGTTTGCAAATGAATTTTTCTCTATATTCACCATTTCGTAAGTGATTTATCACCATTTATTGTAACATTATCCTCTTTATTTTTCATTTCTTCTGTAAAAATCTGGTATATTTCTATTTTTATTTCACTGATCATGTAGATGTTCATTAAAGCTCAGAGTAAATTCAAAGTTTATCATATCAGAAACAGAGAAAACTGAAGTAAAAGTGCACTCATCAGTCAAATCTCTCATTAATTGAACTTAAACCAAGTGTTTCCATCCACTATCAATGATCCAACTCCATGAATTTTACTGGTGAATCAATGTTATTGAAGATGATAGTGTTTCCACTTTCATTAATAAGCCTCTGAATGTCCAAATGGGTCATAGCTGATGACCATGAAAAGATGAAAAACTGTACTTTACACCAATTATTTACATGTATTTTTAGGATTAGTGATTCAATAGGTATTAAACAGTTTAGATCAGTAGATGCTTTTGGTTAGGCCTGTAACGGTACACAAAATTTTCGGTTCGGTACGTTTTCGATTTTGAAAGCCACGGTTCGTTTTTTTTTTTCGGTTCGGTACAGGAAGAAAGAAAACCCCTCAAAATGTCTTTAATACATTTATGAATTTTTGAACATTTTTCCCCCAAGTTTTGGACACAATAGAATATAGGAAAACAGGAATAATATAATTCTGCTGCTATAAATCAAATGGAGAATAAAATAAATTATTAATATTACTAAATGTATTTTAAACATTAGTATTGCACTTTTCCCTGACAGGTAGTTTTGAACAAACAAAAAAAATCTAATCACAGTTCTGTCAGTTCACATTCTGCATAAAAATATCAACAAAAACATTCAGCATTCAATCATTAACAGGAGGGTAAACTGGTATTCTGTTTAAACAAACTGAAGAGCAACACTGACAACAAACTTAACCAAATGATTTGTTTTAGGACAGCTAACAAACTGTTTAGGACACTGTGTGTACTTGTGTGTGTGTGCGCGCGGGTGCAAGGTGCGATTTGTCCGGGGGATGGTTTGTTTGTTGTTTTTTTGTTTTGTTTTTTTGGTCGGAGGTGGGGGGGTGCGGTCCAGTCCATAACTAACGTAACAAACGCTGTCGTGAAATGAAAGTGAAACTTTATTTTTATTTACTGTCAACGTCCAACTCCGAGTTCTGTTCCTCACAGACAGAAACACAGATACACAGACAGAGCTAGTGTCAGTGTTTTAGAACAACCGTAGTTCCCAGGGGCCAAACAACATTCGTCTTATCACCGTCTCTTTCCTCGTTATTGTCTTTCACCTGAACCTGAACTGATCCAAACTGGACTGTACTGATGGTGGAGGGTCTGCAGTCTCTTCCTTCCAGGTTCACATCATATTTGTTGTTTTTTTTTTTTTTACCTTATATCAGCTGCTATTTCGTATTTCGGGTCAATGTGTGCTCCTTCATTATGTCCGTGTGAAACTTGCGCAGATTTAAAGTTCTGCATCAAACAATGTCTTTGGTTCCTTTTTCTTTTTCTCAACATACTGTGCTGTTTCAGTACAGCTGTGTACCGAACCGAACAGGTGTGTACCGAAACGGTTCAGTTCGGTACGTGTACTGTTACAGGCCTACTTTTGGTCAATGGTGGATGTTTGGGTCTTTATGGGTTAATATTCTGGGCCAGAATGCTATTGACAGCAGGTTTGTGGAAAAGTAAAATATTACTTTTTTAACCTTTCCTAAGTGATATATCACCATTTATTATAACATTATCCTCTGTATTTTGCATTTTTCCAGTGAAAATCAGGTAGTTTCCTATATGTAATTCACTGAACATGTACATGTTCATAAAAACATCAATTAAAGTTGAGGGTTCAGAAACAGAGAAAACTGAAGAAAAAGTGACTTTTTCAGACATAAACCAAATGTCTTCATCCACTGTCACTGATCCAACTCCATGGGTTTTACTGGTGAATCAATGTTATAGAAGATGACTGTGTTTTCACAGTAACTATGGATACTCTGAACGTCCAAATGGGTCATATCTGATGACCATGAAAATATGACAAACTGTATTTTACACCAATTATTTACATGCATTGATAGGATTAATGGATCAGAAGTTATTAAATATGTTAGATCAGTAGATGGTTTTGATCGGCAGTTGCTGTTTGGGTCTTTATGGGTTAATAGTGTTTTGAAGCATCGCTCTTGGTCGAGTGCTGAGTCAAGAAATTTCTCATCCAAACTAGATAAGAAAGGAAATGATGTTCTTAAGTGTAGAGAAGTGGATAAAATGAGATAGATGCTTGAAAAAAGAGGTGTCGCTCAGGAACGTCTCTCGTATTGTGTACACATCTGCGGCTGTCACATCATTTAGTGTGTGTTGAAATTACTGCCCTTCACAACCCACCAAACAATGCTGACGGCTCGCCCTGTCGAGGGAGGCCCTGGATGCCAGTGTGCCTCAGAGACTGATCAAAGAGCTTGTTACAAATTTATTCACGCCCCATGGTCACTTTGTTACTAAGCCAATTATATCAGAGCTAAATGTTTAGTCAATCAGAGGGGAGGGAAATGGTGCCCTCCACTCATACGAGAGCTTGGCTTCATTTCACTTCGCATCAGCCAGTATCATATCACTGTAGAGGAGCGGCGCAATTGTTAAATCATCTGCTCATAATCTCTCTCCAACTTGAATTAAGTGATGTGAGCATATGGTGCTATTTATGATGACAAATGTAACAGCAGTGACAAGGAAACAAATTGAAATGTGCGTCAGTGTTGCAAAGTCTCCACAGTTCATTAGCACATTCACTAAACTAATGCTGATCGTTGGTTGTTGGTGTGATTTTTATTAGATAAATCTGTGCATCAGCAGAACCTGCAGAGCTGATTAACTCCCAGGTGTTCATTAAAACAGGCTTATCTATTTTTAGACGGTAGACTATGATACAGATAAGGTAATAACTGGCAGTTAATGCAATACCAGTGGTAATCCTAATTAACTACTGAAGAACTGAAACCTCAGTAATGATGAAACACAGCATGACTCTGTGTTGTTTTTATATAAACGACTCAGATTTTAATTGGCTTTTTCTCCCCATCATTGTGAAACTAACTAATTGGCATTTGTTTGGTTAAAAATGTCGCAAAGGTGCACAAACCACAATATGAAAAGAGAAAGAAAAAGAAAACAATCTGTGCATTGAATTTTTGCAGACATGAAGTAAAATATGCAATGTGTAAAATGGCAGAGAGCTTGGGTGAAGTGAACACTTAAGTAATTTATCAAGTAAACTAAAACATCACTGAACCATTTACTGAGTTCATAAAAACTGTCTTTTTGTTAGAGTAGGAAAAGCTGCGATAATCATTTTGTGTAAGACCTCATTCACTTAATTGGCAAATGCATTCAGATTTAGACTAATCTATGCATGGCGCAATTTTATATAATGCTGTTTTTAATTTATTCCTGCAAATGAAAATGAATAGCGACCTGCCAAGTCAGTCATGCTGTTACTGTACACAATCATTTATCTACATGAGTGCTTTTACATTTGGATTCACTCCAAAACTGTGTTGGCACGAACTCATCACTCTGAATGTAACACATGTTCCACAGCGTGAGTACCAAAGGAAATGCACTTTTTTTTTTTTGACATGGTTCAGCAAACTTATTCTAAATAGTGACATTTTCTGCTTTACTGATGCTTTCCAAATCAAAACTTTATTTGGTATTTGTAGTAAAACTCATCCTAAATCGATAATACAGCCAGTGTCATTATCATACTATGTGAGTCCAATGAGTCTGGTCATGACCTTTAAAGCTATAATCTGTAACAATTATGCATTAATTAACTTCTTGGCCTCGGTACTTACTGTGTATCAAATGTTTTTATCACGTTGGCATTCAGTCGAACAGCTCTTTTCATGTGGTCACCTCTCAGTGCCATCATTTCCCCTTTACTAACCTTAATGCATCTGTTAATGTAAATGTAATGGTTTCTCTTGGCTGTAGTTGTGCTATGATAAATCTACTGTAACTGAGGATTGTGGGTAAAAGCACAGACCTCACTTAGAACTCATTAAAGGCGTCTCTCTCCTCTAAGTTAAATAACTGCATATTAATATACACACATAATGATAATGCTCAAAAAATTAAAAGTATAATAATGACTATTGATTGAGATAAACGAGTCATTATTTCTTTATAGAAATTAAAGTAACATCAGTCTTTATCTGACATTACTTGAAATTAATTCATTAGAATGGCATATTTTAAATGAACATCAGTAACAGTGAAGTGAATAAACATCTAATAATAACTTTGTAAATATAATTTCTGTCATGTCAAATGCACAATATGGTGACGCATCATGACAACAGCTTTTAGGACTTCATCCCGATAAATGTCAAATTAGTATTTACTTTAAATTGAACCCTCAGAGGCTTAAACAGCCACAGACGACTAAAAGAATCTACTGATCTGAAATGTTTTTATTATTCAACCACTAATCCTGTCAATACATTTAATCATTTGGACAAAATGCAGTATCCCAGTTTCTGAGCAGCTTTAGATGAGTGTTTTTGGATATCCAATAGTAGTGAACATGTAAACACTACGATTTCTTGCAACACTGGATCACCAATAAAACATAGTTTGATAAATGACAGTGGTGACACTTTTGCATTCAGTTAATGATATATTTCACTGAAAAAAAGTGACTTTTTCTTTAGTTTTCTCTGCTTTAATAATAATAACTTTTGAATTTGAGTAAGTATTTAGATGGTTGCTTATTATTTAAAATGATTATTAATGGTGACAACATGACTAATCTATATCATAATACTGGAAAGTCTCAGAGCGTGCGTGTGTGTGTGTGTGTGTGTGTGTGTGTATGTGTGTGTGTATCTGCACAGTTCTGAGAAATTGAGACGTTTTTAACTGGACAATTTGGTACCTACAGTTGAGCAATAGTCCCATCTCCACATTACATATCTCGGCAAGTTGATAGGACCAATATTCTGGGAGATGGTCATTTTGGAATACAGTATCCTTACAGTCACATTCCTCGGTTGACCAGAAGTGCAGTACCACGCTGCATGATGGGAAATTAAGTTAAAAACAGGAACAACGCTTTTACTACCTTCAGTCCCCAGAGATCGGTATTAATTTGACCTGTGGTTCTCCACGGGTCAACACGCTAGTACTGTTGTGCTCATAAGTTTACACTAGCAGAATTTGTGTTTCTTTGGCTATTTTTCAGAGAATATGAATGATAATACAAAAACTTCCCTTTCACTCATGGTCAGTGGTTGGGTGAAGCCATTTATTATCAAACAAATGTGTTTACTCTTTTTTAAATCATACTGACAACAGAAACTATCCAAATGACCCTGGTCTAAAGTTTCCGTACCCTAGTTCTTAATCCTCTGTATCGGCCCCTTTAACATCAATGACAGCTTCAAGTCTTTTGTGGTAGTTGTGGATGAGGCTCTTTATTTTCTCAGATGATAAAGCTGCCCATTCTTCTTGTTCAGTTCCTTTAAGATTTAGGATTTTCTGCATGAACTGCATGTTTGACACCTCCCCAAAGTGGCTCAATGATATTGAGGTCAGCAGACTGAGATGGCCACTCCTTCACCTTCACTTTTTTCTGCTGTAACCAGTGACAGATCGACTTGGCCTTGTGTTTTGGGTCATTGTCATGTTGGAACATCCAAGACCGTCCCATTTGCATTCTGTCAGGGTGTGTAAACTTGTGAACACAACTGTATATCATAATCTTCATTCATGGTCAAAAGATTTGGCAATGACACAAACTGAGTCTTTATATAAGTGATGAAACTTAGTCTTTGAAACTTATAAAATGTTAATAATTGCCTATATAATAGCAATATCAAATAATCTGTCTATATTTATATGTATATACACACACGCAAATATAAAAGCAATAAAACACCTGAATTTAATGTGTTTTAATTACTTATGTCCATATAATATAGATGTTCATCAGAAATGGTCTCATCATCCCACCACATCATCTAATATGAGGTCTTCTGGAATTGTTTGGATTGACTCTGAAAATCTGCAGTATCGATCATTGATCAGCATATCAATCAAAACACACATGTGCAATATGTTTGTTACAGCTTTTACTTTTAACACTCACTTACTAATGATTGTATTTGTAGTAAATATATAAAGTGCATATAAATATTATAGTTTATATTAAAAATGGTTGATTAGGCCAATCTGATTGTGTGTGAGGTGACTAACAAAAGTGTATGTGAATGGTTTGTATGGATGCTTGTTATTGTAAAAATATATAGAAAAACAAACAAAAAATCCAGTCCCCCCCCCCGATCACCACCAAAATTTAATCATTTGTTCCTTGTGCCAGTATGAATATTTCCTGAAAATTTCATGAAAATCTGTCCGTAACTTTTTGAGTTATCTTGCACACAGACAGACATACAGACAGACAAACTCCGATGAAAATATGACCTCCGCCATTTCACTTCGCGGACGTAAAAAGTGTGTTAACAAAGCAAAGGAAGCGGAATTAATTTAATTATCAGTTTGCAAAAAAGGGGTGGGAGTCCATAAATTATACTTCTTTCCACTTCTTTTTGAGCACTGAAAAATGTTATCTGACCATGTTGTATGGCTCTTTGTTATCTGATGAGTCTATGTCAGGCATGTCCAAAGTCCGGCCCGGGGGCCAATCACGGCCCGCGGTCAGATTTTATACGGCCCACAGCTTGGGTTTTATATCATATTATTTATGGCCCGCTTGGACTGTTGAACGGAGTACATGAATCATAAAAGGTTCAAAATGCAGTTTCTCCTTTCACCTCATGGTGGCAGCACCACTCTAACTCTATCTGGCTCTGTGACCTCGCCAAGAATCTGTTTCGCTAATTTCAAACCACGGCGCCTGTAAATAAAGCAACGAAAGTTGACAGTGAGGGCCACCGCTTCCAGGAGAGATGGGAATTATAATTTTTTTTTACTGAAAATCGAGGCAATTATGTTTGCCTAATTTGTCAAGAGACTGTTGCCTTGTTTAAGGAATTCAATGTAAAGAGACACTAGCAGACAAAACATGCTAACGCATACGACAAGCTAGCAGGGAGTGAGCGTTCTGAAAAAGTGAAGCAAATTCAAGCTGCTTTAAACTCACAACAGTGACTCTTCATGTGAACCTGGGAGTTCAATGAACTCACCACCAAGGCAGGCTACCAAGTTGCCAGGTTAGTTGCCTATAACTGCTGGTGTTGTGTACTTGTAGATGTGACACAAAATATTACTTTCTGTATGATTTTGTGAAAGACAAGAGTAAGAGTCATATGTTTTCATCTTAAATGTTAACAGACTTTGCATTACTGAGTAATATATGAGAAATGATTTCTCATATAAGTCATGTTTAAAATGAATGTGGGGTTAAGATTTTGGGTTTAAGATACTCTATACAGTTTGTTCTATGTTATCTGACTCCAGATGTGAAAGGAAGAAAGGAAGGCAAAATTGTTTTTTTTTTTTTGTTTTTTTTTTAAATTTGTTCACACCTGAGTGGCTTAGATTTGGTTACATTGCCATTTAAAAAAATGATATTGTGACAATGAAAATAAAATTGTTGTAGAACAGCGCATTCATATGTAATTTTTACTGTTTAAAAAATGTCTGAAGGGACCACTGGCCCCTGGCAATCTCCACATTATCAGATCTGGCCCTCTTGAAAAAAAGTTTGGACACCCCTGGTCTATGTGCTCGAAATGAAACTAAACTAACTTCAATGTTACACTCAATTCTTTCACTTCAAAAGCATTGTACTATTAAAAAACAATCTATTTTAATATATGAACAGAATCAGAATTCAGGCTGCAGGACAAGTGGACACAGAACAGGTTGGTTAAAACCCTCATCGTAACATTACTTTTGGAACAAGATGAAACTGCTGATGATACATGACAGTGAACCAGAGGGTGGATTTTCTCTTTAAAGCTTTGCCTCTGTCTCCCACATGCTGAACACAAGTGACATCTTGTTTGCTGTGGCTTATAGCTCAAAATAATTATTGTAACTGACACCGCAAATCACAGCGCAAAACAACATGTTCCTTTTAGTGTGGAGCTGCAGCTGTTCTGAGAATATTTTTAGTATCAGAAGAGCTTTCCCTGTGGTTTAAAAGAAACCGGAGGAAAAGTCATTTTTGCTGTTTACCTTGCTTTTACATCTTTCCGTCTGTGTCACCGAAGACGTCTGAAAGAGCAAGTGAATAGGCAAACGCCAGAATACCTATAATTTGTTACCTCTGACCTGGTTTACGTTCATTCTTCAGTCCTGAAAGCATCTTTGTTGCACTTAAAGAGAACTGGCAACCCAGCAAAAATCCAGTTCTATTCTGGCGGTTACTCTGTTTAGTCACCTCCACCTTTGGGGTTTGCACAGGGATGTAACGGTGATGGAGTACGACACCAAACACCATGGTGATGTAAGGCTTTACTTCAGTAGTTGGTCTGTGGTGAAGTGGTTAGGCTGCACTTGAAATAAAGTCAAACATTAACCCTTTCATGCATAGTGGTCACTTCAGTGGACAGTTATTCTCCTGCTGTTCTCTTGTATATTCATGGATTTTATTGTTTTAGTTCCATATCAGCCAACACAGTGGACACTTATGCATCATCCCATATACTGACACTGAAAACATTACTGTAACTTTGCTGTTCTTGATAAACCTAATCTAACATGTTCGAGTGTAAATCAATTCCTTGTTATTGTTATTAGACTGTAATTAACAACACAAGTTTGTTTTTTGTTTTTTTTGGCATATTATGTCCATGAAGTGAGCGATGACTAGTTTTAGGGTACACTACAAACAAAAAGTTAAGGATATTTCTTTTCTTTTTTTTTTCTTTTTTTTGTCATTTGTTTGTCATTTATGCCATTTGTAAATGAAACTATGTCTAGTCATTAAAAAATGTGTTTCAATTGAATTCACACACATAACTTTTTGTTTGTAGTGTATGTTAAAATGTGAGAAAACATCAAATTAGCAGCATTTAATGTTTTTATTTCATAGTTTTCACACAGTATATCAATAAATACATGTTTCTTTGCTTCAAAAATGAAACACATGGTGTCCAGTTGAGTGGGCATTTTTGCAACTCCATGAAAAATAGGTTCATAAAAAAAAAAATAAAATAAAATAAAATTGCATTGTTTTTTTAATGCCCAAAGAGAAATACAGGAAAAAAAATCTTGATTAATGTTCTCGTAATTAATGCATGAAAGGGTTAAAATTAAAGGCAAATTCATTCATTCCATTTATTTCGAGCATTTACAACACAAATGACCTGCATACAACGAAAACATTCGACAAAAATACATGCAGGTACAATACTTCAATACATTAATTTATGCTTGAAAAGGAGTGGGAGGATGAAAACTTATTTATGTATATAGCAAATCAACACACATAAATAGATAAATCTGCAAATTCTGCCATATCAAAAACAAAGAATCAAAAACATGTATGCTAGGTTCATTCTCCTGTCTTGACCAAGGACTACCGTAGATTTAGGAGGGGTTAAATGTAATAACAGGTAACGAACCGCTAAAGACCCAGTGTTACTTTTGTAGCAGTTCCAAAATACATTTTTCTGTATTTTTAAACTTTTTCTAAGGGATTTATTACGATTTATTGTAATATTATCCTCTGTATATAGCATTTCTAAGTGAAAATCACCTTTTTCCCTATATTTAATGTACTGAGCATGTAGATGTCCTTAAAAGCTCAGAATAAATTTTAGGGTTATTATATCAGAAACAGAGAAAACTGAAGAAAAAGTGATTTTTTTTTTTTTTTTTGGCAAAATATATCATTAACTGATCATAAACCAGTCGTCTACAACTTCTGTCACTGATCCAAGTCTATGGGTTTTATTGGTGAATCAATGTTATAGAAGATGACAGTGTTTTCATGGTAACTACAAGGCCTCTGGATGTCCAAATGGGTCATATCTGATGACCATGAAAAGATGAATAACTGCATTTTACAACTATTTTTACATGAATTGATAGGATTAGTGGATCAATAGGTATTAAACATTTTAGATCAGCAGATGCTCTTGGTTGCCAGTGGCTGTTTGGGTGAACTTCACTGACTTTACTAAAGACCCAGCACTACTTTTGTGCCAGTTTGCAAATGATTTTTTTCTCTATATTTACCCTTTAAGTGATTTAACGTCATTTATTGTATATTAATATTGTAATAATATTAATATTATTGTAATATTATCCTGTTTGTTTTGCATTTCTTCAGTAAAAATCTGGTACTTTTCTATATTTAATTCATTGATTATGTACATGTTCATTAAAGCTTAGAGTAAATTCAAAGGTTATTATATCAAAAACAGACAAAAACTGAAGAAAAAGTGACTTTTTCAGTCAAATCTCTCATTAATTGAACATAAACCAAGTGTTTCCATCCACTGTCATTTATTAAACTCCATGGGTTTTACTGGTGAATCAATGTTGTAGAAGATGATGGTGTTTCCATGTTCACTACAGAGTCTCTGAACGTCCAAATGGGTCATATCTGATGACCATGAAAAGATGACAAACTACATTCTACACCAATTATTTACATGTATTAATAGGATTAATGAATCAACAGGTATTAATCAGTTTTATCAGTAGATGGTTTTGGTCATTGATGGATGTTTAGGTCTTTATGGGTTAAACTCAACTGTTTTGCTCATATTCATTTAAGCCACTTGAATCTTGTTTTACTCTGGCCACCACTCCTCTCTCTCTGACCCAAAACATTTCCCCCAGACCAATCGACCTCCAAACCTTTGTCTAAACAGCATGAGATCCTATATTGTTATGAACTGCTCTCATGTCCTTTTTAGTAATATGCATTATGAATGCAGTCCATGGTGTTTTAGTGCATTCTCCTCCTCACCTTTACAGAGTAATTAAGACACTGAACAAAGGACCACAACCCTTGTAATGAAGTAAACAATACAGAGTGTATAATGTTGTGATCAATAGCTCAACTCTGTCAAAGTTTAATTCCACGTACAAGGCATGATTTCCTTTGGCACTTCAAGTGCATGTGCTTCTTCCCTAAAAATGTAATTACATTTTTCAGACCCATAAGAAAGGAGTATTCATTTTATAATTTGAGCTACAGCTGTGCAGAAAGCCTTTGAATTACAAATACTACAGTCATGTAATAGTAGCCTGAAAAATCGTGAGCAATAAATGACTGGACAAGCTGTAGAGAAATTACAATCTGCCAGAAGCCATGGACGACACTGAGCATATCTAACAACTGAAATGTTCTAATGCGCATTAGATTTAGCGGGAGGACAGTTTTTTAAACCCAAATTTGGCAGTGTGTGTGTGTTGTATAATACAGAATAGACCAAATCAATGCCCCATATCCAGTGTTATCCAGGGCCACCATGTGCTGAGTTCAGAGCATCTGGCGCACAGAGAGAAACACAGCTGCTTGGCGGACATCAGAGCAAAAGTCCAGAGCATTGAGTGCACTTGGATAAAACCCAACTCCGGCATCAGATTTCAGATGTGTGCCATTCGACTGATTACATCAGTGAAGAGGATTAAACTGTGATTTTATATAATACTTTTCTCATGGCTTAGCATTTCCAAGTAAGGCGCATTCATTTCTCTGAGAGCAAAGTTAATAACTTGCAATTTCTTTCAAGCCACAGCACTGTGCTGATGAATAATGAGCCTGAAAGGCTCACAGTGGAAGATTACAAACAGGCTCACACTTCTCACCACTGGTGTCCTGCAAAAACCTGATATCTTGCAATTTGGCAGCTTATTTCCTTTTTATTGTGGTTGACAGCTGACATTATCTTCCATATGCAGAAAAGGCTCAATAATGTATGAGCCCACTCTGATGATTGATGAGGAAAATCAGGCTTTTTTTTTTTTAATACAAAGTTAACTTTCTTGAGAAGGGAGGCTCCTACTTGACACAGATGACATGCAGTCACTGCGAGGAAAGCAATATTACTGTGATATTATACAGCACCAGATGGAAAGATAACATATGCTGATTGCACCTGCCAGAGCAAACGAAAATAATATCCCAGCAAACAATACAGTGAGCTATAAAAATGGAATACATGCAGCCGTTTGAGATCAAAATGAGTCCAGGAAAGATCTGATGATAGTAGTTTCTAATTGAAAAGCTACCCGTAAGTTGTGTTATTTCATTTACCGTTAAATAGAACTTAACACGGCACTGATTTAATGGGTTTTTAATTAAAACTAAAACGGCATTAAGGGTTTGAGGGGTTTATGCTCCGGGGCTAAAATAAAAATGGTACACTCAACAGACTCTATGAAAGTAGTGTGCAGTGCATCATGTATGATAAACACAACTCCTGTCTGTGGAAACAAGGCAAAAAGATTGAAGAATTATTTCTCATTATCTTGTCTACAGATACAACAAAATACAGTGGATATGTGCACAGCCTTAAGGCTAAAGAACTGAACTAAATGTGTTCTAACGGTTAAGTCATTGTTTAGTTTGACCCCTGACCCCATGACAAGAAGTAACACAAACAATTAAAAACATCTGACATGTGTTGAATGAAACCTGGTATAAAACATCTGAAAATTAATGCAATAAATCTCATATTGTCCAAACAAAAGGATCACACTAAAACCTGTATAAACCTCTTTGATTTATAGAAGTTATTTTCTCACTAAAAGGATTGTTTTTACTGCCGTACATACGTCCCATATATCCAGATTGCATCTTAATACAGAGACTAAGAAATGCATATGTGTGGTGATTAGAAATTTACTAAACCAACAAACATAATGTGGCCCTATGTTTGCACAGTAATGTGTATTTTCTCTATGTTTGGGCCTCTCACCAAAATGTAAACATCATTTTAGGTCAGAAAAAATAAGATTTTTTAAAAACCTCAGTGTGTGTGTGTGTGTGTGTGTGTGTGTGTGTCCATTTGGGGATGCCAAAGGAAGAGATTAAAAAGCAACAGCATAGAGCTTTGTTTTGCACATCTCTATTAAGAACACACCTGGACGCATTGAATACTGGAGTATAAATCAGCGTCTAATCCACATCATGTACAGAGTTGACTTCCACAACCTGAACCCACACTTAAACAAGTGGTGCCAGGCACGACAAACCACGCCCCTTGCACATATTGTAGTTTATTTTGGTATCAATCCAGCTGATATCATCATGTCTATGTGTGTACTGATGTCAGCACACACATAGACAGCAAATTTCGGCCATTATAAGTAAATGGAAAAAAAAACAAACAGATTTTAAAAATTCACAAAAAATTTGAACTTTTCCCAAAATGTAATCACATCTATTCTGGGTCACTGGTAATCTACAAACCCAATTTGATATGAATTCAACCAATAGTTTTGCTGCTAATGTGTTAAAAACAAACAAAGAAACAAACTGAACCAAAAACCCCTTGCCTCCCCTTTGGGGGGCGGGGTAATTAATATCACATACAGTGTCTGCAGTTTTAAGTCCGCCAGAAACAATGGTGTTTGTACCAGTTTTGTACCGATTTTATATAAAGAAAGTTGAACGGGACTTTTTCCTTTTTAAAGGAAATGAAAGACACAATTCTGTGCCCCTTTTCATCAGCCCTTCATTTGTCGGCCCTGTTTCTGAATCCAAATGTAACCGTGCCCTACCCTTTCACAGCGTCATAAAAATGCAATAATTACCTGTAGTCCCGCACACATAAATGCAAACATGCAGTGGTTTTTGGACCCCCTCCCCCCATGCATTTGTGTATTGCATTAAGAATCATTCTTGACTCATTGACCTCTGTCCAGTATTGTTCCATTCTCTAAACCCACATGCTCCCTTCTGCACATGCTCTGTTCTGTCAAGGTCAAAACTGAATGTTTCAGCAAGATAATGAAACACATCCAGAGAGTGACATGTTGAAACTGTCAAGAACTGAGTTTAGTCATTTTTCTTGAATAGAATAGAATAGAATAGAATAGAATAGAATAGAATAGAATAGAATAGAATAGAATAGAATAGAATAGAATAGAGGGGCACCTGTGGCCTCGATGGCTGGAGAGTCAGCTTGTGACTGTGGCGTTGCTGGTTCAATTCCCTGGACTGGCGGAGAGTTGTTGGCTGATGTGACTTTAAGCAAGGCACCTAACCCCCTCCCATTTGCTCCCCGGGCACCTAACATGCCCACTGCCCCTCCATGCATTGTGTGTGATGCATGATCTATTGATGGGTCAAAGGCAGAAGACAAATTTTGGTGTGTGGCGCATGTTTACGTGTGTGACAAACTACTGCTGATAAAATAAAGATCCTGTTATTCTATTCTGGGTCACTGACTAAAGTGTTAAAAAAACAAACAAACCGAACCAAAAACAATACCCATTGTCTACCTTTTGGGGGCCGGGTAAAAATAAGAATTTGTATTTGTTTGTGTCTGTCTGATGCAGCCACAGCTTTTGAAGGACAAAAAATATTTCATGATATTTTAAACTGTGTAAAATTTTAAGGCAAAGGCAAGGCAAGTATATTTATATAGCACATTTCATGTACAAGACAATTCAAAGTGCTTTACAAAAAACATTAAAAGCATTACAGCAGGGAAGCAATAAAAAGTATAGGCATGAGAGGGAAAAAAAACATAAAACAGATAAATTGATAAAACAGATAAAAACTTTAAGCTTAAAAGAAACAGTGCAGATCTGAATTGATGAGGGTGTCTGAAAACATTGTTCCACTACTGTACATACATACATCAGGATACCTGTCTACAGACAAGCATGAGTGCTCATATAGTCTCTTTGGCGGAGGTAAAAATGTAACAAATAACACCTGCAAATGATGTTCATGTGAGACACTGTAATGAGCTCCGTGTTGGGAGTTGTTAAAGTCAGAGTGACACGATGGTTGAAAGGCCAGCTCTTCCAGTCACTTAGCTCATGCACCTGTCTTCATCCTGCCAACATTCAATTATGCAGCCGGGGACCGGACATGACAAGTGTTCACACCTGTCCTCATCCAGATCCAGGTCCAGGTTCTTTAATGGCCACACACCCAGCCTGCTGGAGTCTGCTTTTGGGTGTGCAGAAGGCTTCCAGTTCTACAAATCATCCCTGTTAATTAATGTTTTGGCAGCTATTAGAGAAAAACAAAACAAAAAAAATCTTCTGAGTTTTCTTTTTTTATTGTTGATTAAAAGGGATAAATTATTTTGGTGTAGTGCCAGTACAATTTAAATGTGAAAACATTTTTTTTTTTCTGTACTTTTCCTTGGCATGAGAATCACACACGTGAGAAATGTAATATTATCGTTATTTAAAACTAAAACATACTTTTCTTGTTCGCAAATTGATGTGATCCCTGCGTACATCAAACATGGTGAAAATAAACCATCGTTAAACGTTTTAAATGAACAACATTTGCACATTGAGCAAATGTAATTTTACCAAATTTATTTAACTGATTATTATTCAAAGCAAGGTTTTTTGAAAGTTAATTCTTGTCATGTCTGCAGGACATTTTAAAATCTCATTTTTCTCTGTGAATCTAGTCATTTTTATGCTGTGATGAATTTAAGTACTTGGATCTTTGCAACTTTGTAAGAAATTGAGCGAAAAACTAATGATATTCTGTCTCATAAAAAAATACAATCACATAAAACCAGTTGTTTTAATTCTAATAAAACATTTAAATTTGCATAACCATGAATTGTTAATTTTACACTTTTGTTTCTATCCCTCCAGCATTTCTACAGCTTCTAGTGTAAAATTACATTTAGGTTTGTCATATAAATGTTTGAGTATATTTTGTAGCATTGTGAAGAAAATGTCACAGTTTTCGTCAGGTTTTCTTGGGATTTAGAGGAAAAGAAAGCAGGTGGAAAACAGAAAAAGCATTGTTTGGCAGACAGTTACAGGAGTTGTGTGAACATTAATTAATAATAGCAATAGCACCATAGAAGTACAACCAAGTGGGCTAATATTGCACAGTGCAGACAGAGGTCTTTACAAAAGCCAATACACAGGAACCTGTGATGAAAATGAAAAAAAAAAAGATGAAAGATGATAGGTTTCAGCTCCGCTCAGACATGGCAGCAGCACTCACAAGCACACTTTATGGTGCTCTCTGTTTCAACCACATTGGAAAGTTTTTGTGCTGTTTCTAAAGGGCAGCATTGACATCAAACCCACAGGGAGGAAGCCATTTAGCGGACCAGCGACAGATAGGGGGATTAAAATTTGACAGGAAGACTGATTGGAATGACAGATAGGGGGAGGAACAGTAGTGTAATGTGTGCTGTCAAACAGAGGATGTCTAAAAGGGAATCAGACCCTGGCCGTCAAGGCAGGTTTTGGGTTTCTCTTTGAAAGCCTTTATTCCACACATGTGAATTGTCTATTTTAAACCAGGATGCAGGGACTGGACTATATATTTACCCTATTCCGCATTTCAGCTAAAAGCCATCTGATAACATTATTTCTCCTTGGATCAGTGTTTGAAAATCATGTCTTAACCAATAAACACCTAGCACTACTTTGTGGTAATAATTTCTCTGTATTTAACCTTCCTTAAAGGGGCCATATTTTGGCAAACCCACTTTTATTAGTCTTTGGTTCATTTATTTGTGTATTTGGACCCTAATAGTTGAAAAAGTTTGAATTTGAACCCTCCAGGTGCTGCAAAGCTATCTTTATATACATTCCGGCAAACATCGAGAGGATTTCTACAACCTGTTTTAATTCCTGCTTAATTTGTTATGTTTTATAACTAGTTACATCATGACATTTACACATATAAGGTCAAGACTTTTGACGAACATTTCTCCGAGTGCGGCATAATTGTTTGTCAGCAGCAGCAGTTGTAGTAAAAACTGAAAATACGTCCAAACTTTGAGCTGATTACCTAAAATGTTTAGTTACTGGTTGAACGGGATATACTTTACAGTCAACAACCTGGAGGGGGTGGGGCGTGAAGGGGCTCATTTGCATTTAAAGGGCCAGCGCTCGAAACAACCTTTCTGGTGTCATTACTCAGAAATAGGGTTGAAGATGGACCTGTGGAGTTGAATTGATGAAGAATTCAGACCCAAGCAGAGCATTTACAGTTTATGTAGACCACAGGGAAATGTTTTAAAATGCATAATTCCATTTAAAAAAAAAAACAAAATATCACTCCTTTAAATGGTTTATCATTATTTATTGAAAAATTATCTTCTTTACTTTGCAGTTTTTCTGTGAAAATCTGGTATTTTCCTACATTTAACTCACTGATCATATAGATGTTCATTAAAGCTCAGAGTACAGTTGAGGGTTGTTGTATCTGAAACACAGAAAACTGAAGAAAAATGAGTTTTACAGTAAAATATATCAATAGCTGAACATAAGCAAAGTGTCTCCATCCACCGTTGTTTGTCAATCTCCATGGGTTTTACTGGTGAAAAGATGACAGTGTTTCCACATTCACTATGGAGCATCTGAACGTCCAAATGGGTCATATCTGATGACCATGAAAAGATGAAAAACTGCATTTTACAAAAATTATTTACATGTATTGATAGGATTAGTGGATTTTAGATCAGTGGATGATTTTGGTCTTTGGTGGACGTTTGGGTCTTTATGGGTTAAATTTGTTTGATAAATATAAAACAATTCATTTCAGTAATATAATTCTAGTTCAGGTCATTTGTCAGAGATGTTTTCCCAGTGGTCAGGGTGCCTCGCTGACACCTCCTTGGTGAGGTGTTTTTTGGCATGTCCAACTGGGAAAAGACCCCAGGACAGACCCAGGGCACGCTTGAAAAATGAGACCTCTCAGCTGGCCTTGGAAAGCCTCGGTGTCCCCCCTGAGGATCTAAAGGAGGTGGATCAGGAGAGAAAGGTCTGGGCTTCTCTACTAAGACTACTGCCCCCATGACCTGGACCTAGATAAATGGTAGAAGATGGATGGATGCATTTATCAGAAGTATAAATTCACTTATGGAACATTTCTGCGATTTATAGTTGATAGCCACAAAAAAGATGACCAAAGCCCATGCAGCTGAGACAGTTACAGCTGTTGCATGGTGCATACTTTTGGAAACAAGTTGTTGCATCTGTTAATAGGGGCATCGATGACTGCTGATGATGTACCAGGTCGCAAAGGGTTGTCCCATTTTATTACCTCCACCAAGGAGGTTATGTTTTTGTTGCCGTTGGTTTGTCTGTCTGTCTGTGTGAAGGACAACTCAAAAAGTTATGGACGGATTTGGATGAAAATTTCAGGAAATGTTGATACTGGCGCAAGGAACAAATGACTCTACGAGTGCTTTTCTAGAAAAGACACCTCAGACCTCCGCCAAGGCAGATCAGTGGCCCCTCCACCCCACACCCCACCCCCGATCACCACCAAAATTTAATCATTTGTTCCTTGTGCCAGTATCAATGAAATGAATTTCCTGAAATTTTCATCCAAATCCAGGGCACTGATCTGCCTTGGCAGAGGTCTACGCTCTCTGAGTGCTTCTAGTAGGGGAATGTTTCAATCCCTACCTCTTGCAGCTCCATTTCAAGGGGTAGTGCCAAGTGCAAGGGCTAAAGGGGAGGGCTAAGGGGTGAGTTGGGATTGGGCCTAAAGCATCAAACCTTGACCACTGAGTCAAACACATCTTATGAAACTTTTACTGGGGTTTGGATCTCTATATATGTACATATAAAGAACATTTCACATGCATATTCTGACTCCAGAAAGGACCTCCTATCAAACTTCTTTCTTTTTCTTGTTATAATGAATATAACATTGAATGTCCTTCGTTAAATAGTATGTAAAAGATTGCACATATTTGCAGCTGAGTCACATTAATTCAGTGGAGACAGACCATCCGTTCCTCTATGTCTTGGAATTGTTTTTCCCTTCACAAAACATTTTTATTCCTCTTGTGTGTTTAAGCTAGCTTCCCATATGGTGAACTCTTTGAATATTTCTTACATGTGCCTGTGGATGACAGAGTCAAACTCCCAATGTTAATTCAATTCATGAATATTGAAATGTGAGCAAATTCATTTTCCTTCATACAAATGCAATAATATCCAATCTGCTTGTGCCATTTGTCCAACAAACAGAGAAAAGAACACATAATTAGACCCGAGAGAAACAGTACGGCTGCTGTGAGAACTTCGTGTACATTTCTTCAGCTTTTCCACCCCTCCACACCTGCTGTATTGTTATAATGGCCTATGCAACACATAGTTTGTGTTCTTTCCTTTGTGTGGAGTTCAGCGGATCAGCCCTCCTGAATAACCGGTGCTGATGATAGCAGTCATGGTGATTAGCTTGAATATCGGGCTGCGCCGAGGAACAGATGGACAGAAATCACCAGCTCAATGTTGTGCAGCCGAACAAATGTGGACTTTTGGCAGGAGGGCCAATGTTGTTGCTCAATTTTCACGGTCCAGACGTTCGCACAGGTTCACCAAGAGAGAGAGGTTTCTTTTTCCACTACAGCAGACATCATTTCTTCTCTGCTAATGAGAGGCAAACCCCCACACCACCTCTTCTCCAAGCCCAAACTCTTTGTTGAGAAATAATCAGAATGATTAATGTTCGAAATGGAACTGCAGCGTTTCGGCTCGCCTGATAACCTTCCCTGGATTCAGCTCAGACCCAATTGTCTCATAATAATACTATGCAGCATTTTCAATGAAATTGCTTACAATGAGCAGGCTTCTCTGTATTATGTGGAAAAAAAAGGGTCATTTAGTTGTATTTCAGAAGAAATGGAGAGTCAGGTGCTCTTAAATCCTCTTGAGATGATGGTTACATTTTCTGTCGTTGGCGACAATCAGGCGTCATCGGTTTAATCCTGATATCCTTTCATACAGAACACTTCACCTCTCTATGGATAAATTAAGGTCACGAGTCAGGAAATTAGTTAGGAATATAAAAAGGATACAGTGGAGGAAGAGCATTCTGTACTGTATGTCTACTGATTACCTTTAAATACAAGGAAGAAAAATTTTATAGGCCAGTGATTCTCAACTGGTGGATCGCAAACCTGTTTTCAGTGGGTCGTGGGCCTTTGTCTGGGCAAAAAATAATGTTAAGAAACACTAGCTGTACTTAATTAATTGAAATAATTTTGCATGAACACCAAGTGTGTTAAAAATGGCTGTAACTGAAATGCTCTGATTGTTAAGTCAGCTTCATGATTAATTCTTGAATAAGTGATATGTAATTTTTAACTGAGTACACTTTTTGGGTTTTGGCTAACCCTTTATAGGGCTCTCATAGAGATACTCTGAAATTCCAAATTTCAACCTTTGTGTGTTATTGGAGGACCTAAAAAGACTTTATTACTTTTGTGAAATTTTGTGAAATTATTCAAAATTTTTCATTATGTAGAAAATCAAGGTCAATGAAGTTACCATATTTGGTTCCTTATCTGTAAGTGGCAAAAAAAAAAAAAAAAAACAGCAAAAACAAGAAGTAAATATATAAAAAAAATACAAGAAAAACATATGTAAAGTTAAAGGAACTTGTATTTTAGAACATTAGAACAGCACTTTTAGAACATTAGACCAGTGGTTCTTCATCTTTTTCTGTGGGGCCCCCCTTTGGAGGATGAAAAATCTCCAGGCCCCCCTCAACCCCAACAGCATTGTAACAGTGATGCAATTATAACTTTTATTTGGTTCCTTGCCCATAAGTGGCAAAAAAACAAAACAAAGCAAAAATACAAGAAGTATATATAACAATACAAGAATAACGCTTGGTGAAAGGTGAAAGAACTTCCCTTTTCTAATATTAGACCAACATAAGTGCTGATCCAGACCCCTGTCCACATCCACATTCTCCCTTTGAACATCATTCCTTACATTAGTACCATTACTTCATGGTACCTAACAAAGCAGGTACATTCACTGTTCATGCAGAGGTGGACCTTACAGACCCTGGAGACCACATTGGACCTGAGATTGTTGACTCACTGTCCTCACTGGAACTGTTGCTGTCACTGTCTTATAATGTGCGTGGAAATTACAAAAAAATAGTCCCTTGCCCAGTAAAGGGTTAAAATGTACCTGATTTAATTTTAAAGGGAATATGTCCTTCTTTGCATCCCCACCTGTTTTGGGTATCATTAAACTTGTCTTCTGTCTTTTAATAATGTAATATTCTGTATTATCTCAGATACAAAACACATCATTTGTTCATTAAATAAATTGGAGAAGTTTAACTTTAACAATTTGGGTCCCCGAGTCATTGATTGAGTGGTGATAGTGGGTCCAGAAGCCAGATCAGTTGAGAACCACTGATATACGCAAGGCGCACACACACACACACATACACATATATATATATATATATATATATATATATATATATATATATATATATATATATATATATATATATATACATACATACATACATACAGGGGTTGGACAAAATAATGGAAACACCTTTAAAAATCAACAAAATATAATTTAATATGGTGTAGGTCTGCCTTTTGTGGCAATTACAGCCTCAATTCTCCGAGGTATTGATTCATACAACTTGTGAATTGTTTCCAACGGAATTTTAAGCCATTCTTCAGTTAGAATACCCTCCAACTCTTTTAGAGACGATGGCGGTGGAAATCGACGTCTTACTTGAATCTCTAAAACTGACCATAAATGCTCAATAATGTTGAGGTCTGGGGACTGTGCCGGCCATACGAGATGTTCAACTTCATTAGAATGTTCCTCATGCCATTCTTTAACAATTCTAGCTGTATGGATTGGGGCATTATCATCTTGAGGTGAAAATGTTTCCATTATTTTGTCCAACCCCTGTATATATATATATATATATTTTTTTAATTATTATTCTTTTTTTTTTTAAAGCTTCCCTCTGTTAAAACACCAACCATTGACTCATATGTCTCCAATAATTTGAAGGATTAGACTTGAAAGTTGTAAGTAAAAAAATAAAATAAAATAAAAAAAATAAGTCAGTGGGTGAAAAGAATTACTAAGACACTACTGCACGTATCGATTGTCTGGGGAAAAAAAGCTATTGGACGAAAAAATGTCAAGTCAAAGATCACTCACTGAATGGATGAGTCCAATGTGATTTCTTCGTAATAGAAAAATTGACATTTGCTTCGAGACTTTAAACATATATTTTTGGTTCAGTTTTTCAACCCACATGCAGTAGATCGCACCTTAGGTGAAAGGAGCATTAGGTGTATTGAATTCCACTAGTTCACACTGTTTGTTTTGTGTTTTATTTGTTTCATAGATTCTTAGACAGAGTCTTTGTCCCTGTTGTTTCCACAGGTAGCCCATGTTAGGAGATGTGTAATAAATGTATTTAGAATTGATATTTATGGCACAAAACAGTGATGATTAAAATAAGTGGTACTTAAATGTTCTGAAAATCACAAAAATATTATTTAAAGATTGTATTATTTGCTCTGAAATATAAAAACTTTTTCTCATAAGCTCCTGATTTAACACAGTAAAGCTGCAGCACAGTGTAACACTGTAGTCTATCGTTCGCACAGAGGAAGTTATTTCTGTTCTATCAGTTTCATCCATCCCATGCTGTGTAAAAATATGAGGATAAAACTGCCTTTTCTGGTGCCATTGTTATTTTATGGTTTCAAAAGCGAGAAAATGCATTTCACAAACTGCATAAGAAATCTTGTATTATGTAAATGCACATTCACAAAGTGTATTTTCATCTTTTTCTTTTCTTTTTTGGTGGTTTTCTTTGACTTTTTGGTTTATACTACAGAACATGACAAGTTATGGAAAAAAAATAGTCTATGTCCTTTTGATCAAACAAATATTACAGTTCTTTTGTGATCAGATATACTTGCCGCTGACATGTGCAGTACAGAGCAGAACATACATTCAACAACAACTTACTGGTAAGTTACAGTAACTACGAAAAAATGATCTTTGTTATCTCGAGATAACAAATGTATTTATTTCGTTATCTCGAGATAACAACCATAAAATAATATGTACATCCACGGCCGGCTTCTGTAGGACTGTACATACTGTGTTTAACATTTCTGTTCTATATAAAATGCACATAGGCTTGATGTACATATTCTTCAGTGTTTTTATATTTTCTCTTTTTTAATGTTTTTATGTAGCCGAGAAACTACCAAAGAAAATTTTGTTATGTGCACATTTACTTTCTGGTTGTCCCGTGCTCAGTCATTCTTTATAAGTACGTGTGTGTGTGTGTGTGTGTGTGTGTGTGTGTGTGTGTGTGGAGGGGGGGGGGGGGGGTTACTGATTTTTAAATATGTAAAGCACTCACTGTATGAAAAGTGCTATATAAATATTGATTGATTGATTGATTGATAATGACAATAAACATTCTTGAATCTTTCTTTTTTTATTTAGGATCCCCATTAGCTGTACCATAGCTACAGCTATTCTCCCTGGGGTCCTTACAATAAGCTTTACAACTAGTCAAAGTGAATAGCATACAATATAATCATACAAAACAATTTTCATATACTACATAACATACATTCTCAAAGATTCTGTTGGGTTTCTGTAAATTGGCTTAGAGTCTGGTTTTGACTAACTCTATATGTAACGTGTCATGAGATAACTTTTGTTGTGATTTGGTGCTATATAAATAAAATTTGATTGGTTGATTGATTTGATTGGTTTTCCCCTGTGAGTCACTTTGGAAAAAAGCATCTGCCAAATGCATAAATGTAAAAGTAAATAAAGGAAAATAAACAACAGACAAAAATACAGACATGACAGCTCCTTTGGGTCAGCAGCGGTATAGTATATACAGTACATATATTCAATTAACCAAGATATCAATCATTTATAGTCAATAGATGTTTCTTGACGGATTTCTTAAATGTCATTTTACAGTTTTCTTGTGTGATGTGTTACGGTCGTTTGTTCCATTCTTGCATAGCTCTGTATGTTACCATTGTTTTCATTGCATTTGTTCTTGATTTGGGTAGTGTAAAATTACCTCTGGTTGCATAGCTATGTCTATCAGAACAAAAACAAACATTTTTGTACAAGATGGATGGTTTTTTGTTCTACTAATATTTCTAAAGAAAACCAGTAATGAATCTTGAATCTCTTACACTGATCTATGCAATAACAACATGAGACAACATTGAAGTGTAAATGTTGTTGTATTTGTTTCATCATAATTAATCATTTCATGTTGTCTAATAATTTAGATAAATATTAAAAAGTAATTACCTCCGCCAAGGAGGTTATGTTTTTGCCAGGGTTTGTTTGTTTGTTTGTCTGTCTGTCTGTTTGTCTGTCTGTCCGTTAGTGTGCAACATAACTCAAAAAGTTATGGACAGATTTTGATGAAATTTTCAGGGTTTGTTGGAAATGGGATAAGGAAGAAATTATTAAATTTTGGTGGTGATCGGGGGTGGGGGGGCCCACGGGGGGGGCCACTGATCAGCCTTGGCGGAGGTCTGCGCTCTCCGAGTGCTTCTAGTTTCATATGTTTATAGTGGAACACAATAATCCTATTTATATCGTTAATATATTGGTGCTGTGCCCGGCCTGGAACCAATGTTTATGTTGCGCTGCTACAGCAGAATTGAATGAAACAGCTACATTGAAAAGCATGGCTAAGCGGTATGGAGGAACTTTCGCTCATGACAAGCGGCCAACAAGGTATATTTGCTTTTATTTGCAACTCACTTTGTTTATATTTCCACGTTTATACTTTTAACTATATGAAAATATATATATTTATAACTATAGATATTAATGTAAACATATGTGTTTCCGTTGCTGTATGTATGTCTATCAGTTCTCACGGCATGAAAGATGGGAGGAGAGCAAAATAAATGCCAGTTTTTTAGGAACCGATCCGTGTCTGTCGTGACGAGAGCTACATTGAAGTGATCCAAATATGTTGCACACTTTGAGTAGAATATGTTTCAGATTATATTTGAGGGCATGTATTCTGCTGTGAAGCCCATTCTGAAGTGCAGGTAGGAATCCTGATACTCATTTGCTACTTTATGACCTGCATCAGGATACATGCACAATCGCAGCAGGAACCCCAGTGTTTATCCCAGAAACACCTCTGTGATGTGGCTATTATGTGTAATATTAATCTTTTAATGCACCCATATCGATGAGTAGTCACCTCCAGGGTGAAATAAACAAGGGCATTGTGCTATTCTATCTACAAACGGCGCCTCTAGTGCACCGACTGTTGATGGGATTGTCGACTAATTGTTACACTGTACATGCAAGAAATGAACAAACAGCACAACTCATTTCCCACTTCAGTGCTGTGTTCAGAGCTCTGTGTATAATGAGCTTTTGATTCATTCTACTGATCAATGAGTTTTTGTTATGTAAACTGGGTGCATTTAACAACTGAATGTGTGCAAAATTAAATATGCATTTTGTGGTAAAATAAGATTTGTAATTCTTAGCCATGTTTATTTTTTAAACAAACAAATAGTTATAAAACTACGATACTCTGTTCAGAGTTCTAGGGAATAATTACCTATAACAATACTTTGGTTGGCAGTTCCTGGTGATTCAAGTATTTGATGCTGTTTTATGAAATAAACTGAAACTGCAGATTATTTGGCTTGAAAAGGAATGAGATCTTATTTTAATTTTTCATCGTTTCTTTCCTGCAAGTCAAGGCAAGGCAAGGCAGGTTTATTTATAGAGCACATTTCATGTACAAGACGATTCAAAGTGCTTTACATAAAACATTAGAAGCATTACAGCAGAAGCAATAAAAAGTGTAGGCATGAGAAAAACAAACAAACAAATCAAAACAAAATTAGGTAACTAGATAAAACAGATTAGCAGATAAAACAGATAAAAACTTTAGGCTTAAAAGAATAAAAACTCTCTTCAAATGCAGCTGAGAACAGGTGGGTCTTTAACCTGGATTTAAATAAACTGAGTGTTTCAGCTGATCTGAGGCTTTCTGGCAGTTTGTTCCAGACATGTGCTGAACGCAGCCTCTCTGTGTCTGGTTCTGACTCTGGGAACTGACAACAGACCGGATCCAGATGACCTGAGGGGTCTGGTGGGTTCATACTGAGTCAGGAGGTCACTGATGTATTTTGGTCCTGAACCATTCAGAGCTTTATAGACCAGTTAGGACTGCAACTGAACCCCTTTGTCACACCTCACAAGACGTATTGTGCAAACGTGCAAGGGTGACATCATGGAACTTGAAGAAGAATCACTGCTATTTAACCAGGTACGTCAGACTGAGCCTCTTTCCTTTCCTTTCCTTTCCATGTATTATGCTGGCACTTTAACCTATAACCCAGTGCTACTTCCCAAATAAACTAGTTCCCAAATACATTTTTCTCGTTATTCAAGCTATCTTAAGTGATTTGTCACCATTTACTCTAATATAATCCTCTTTATTTTGAGGTTTGTTTGTTTTTTTTCGTGTAAATCATGTATTTTCCTTTATTTAATTCACGGATCATATAGATGTTCATTAAAAACTCTGAGTAAATTCAAATGTTATTATATCAAAAACAGAGAAAACTGTAGAAAAAGTGCCTTTTTCTGTAAAATCTATCATTAACTGAACATAAAGCAAACATCTCCATCCACTGTCATTGATCCAACTCCATGGGTTTTACTGGTGAATCAATGTTGTAGAAGATGACAGTGTTTCCACGGTAACTACGGAGCCTCTGAACGTCCAAATGGGTCATATCTGATGACCATGAAAAGATGACAAACTGTATTTTACACCAATTATTTACATGGATTGATAAGATTAGTGGATCAATGGGTATTAAACATTTTACATCAGCAGATTTTATTGGTCACCAGTGGCCGTTTGGGTCTTTATGGGTTAAACTGTCACCTACCAGGCCCTCTACATTAATCCTTTTAGATTCATTGCAGTTGAAGTAAACGTAAGTAAAAGTATTACTTATTGGCCTATGTATTATGCATTTGCCTGAACACAGATCAACACTGAGAGGCAAAGTGAACTGCAAAAACAGACAATAAAGTTCTAATATGAGAATTATCGTGTACTGCAAGTGCCTGTTAGTAGCTTCATTAGCCTCAGGTTAATATGTTGCAGTTAACATTAAAAAAAAAAAAAAAAAAACTGTTAAAGAGGCTTGTTTTGAATTGGTCTACTTTCAATAGCATTTAATTAAAAACACATTAAACACAATTCAATCTAACTTTAAGTATGTCTGCTACAAGTGTTTGCACATAAAAACAAACTAATCAAATATACATGTTTATCTGTTTATTTCAGTGTTTTATTTTTCAGAAATTGAACACAGAAGATGTTGACCTCCACCTAGACTGTTTTTCAAAGGTTGTATTTAGTGTTTGTATTTGTCTTTGGCTCTAAAATATGCATCTATTTACTGTTTTCCCTCTTGTGGTTTTCCATCAAGTGATACTGGCCTTAGTTATACAATTTTCATGACTCTGTGTGTGTGGTTAACAAAACAGTCAAATACATCAATTAGATGCCGTGCACGTAGGACCATTTACACTTCTTCATCCTTGATAAAAACGCAGACTTTTTCTTGACTCTTTGGGATTTAAGTCCAACAGCAGACGTTATGAATGATCTATCAGTCAAGGCAGAGGGCAGCTTCACTTCATCCATATTCTTTTGATTATAACACACTGGAAAGACCACATATTGGGCACAGACAAAAACAAGCATACAAGCAAACACAGATTATCTGCTTGTGCTGATAGGATAACAAGCTGTTTGTGATCAAAATATGAATTGAGGTTTTTTTCTCTTTCCATAAAACTCACCGCTGGAATCCATCAAAAATAAAATATAGAAAAATTACACAGGATACTTCAAAAGGCAGATATATGACCAAAATTGGGACATGAAAAGCAACCTAGGTGTCAGTGCATTTGATCTGGAAAACATGGCTTGAAATGGTCTTATATATAAAAAAAAAAAGACACTGTGTTAAATTTGTCAATCCTAGTGGTTTTTCTAACCCAGACATGAAGGTTTTCATGAATCTGTCTCATTCCAGGTTTTGTACGTAAACCATCGTGTCCACTTACGTTATATGTGAACCTGCCCATTTAAACACAAATAAATCGTGAGTGATTTTGCAATAGTGGTCATTTTTGTGAAACACTCTTCCTTGCATAAGTGGTTCGATTCCCAAAATGTGCCTGTGAGAGAATAAAAAAAAAAATATATATATATATATATGTATGTATGTCAAATAGTAGTGCATAATTTTTGTGCCATTTTCACCATGTTACATGTGGATTCTTGTATAAAAATAATAAAATATAAAAATGTGTTGTATCTGAAAAATGCTTTCTCTTTTATCTCAGTAAATATTTGTTTTTATAATAGCCCAAAGTGCTGGTTTGAATTTTCAGACCCATGTCCTGTTTTAGGGACCAGTTTCACAGAAGCACCCAGCTTCCAAATGGGTCATATCTGATGACCATGAAAAGACGATGAACTGCATTTTATGCCAATTATTTCAATATATTAGGAGGTTTACTGGTTTTAAAGTTATTAAACATTTTAGTTCAGTAGGTGGTTTTGGTCCCCAGTGGATATTTGGGCATTTATGGGTTAAGCTTAGATGCTGATACTTCTTTTCATTCCTACCAAGTAAAGGCAGAAATAATTAATTCCATTCTGCACTGACTTAAGTTGACAGAAAAATTTGCATTGTTCATATTTTTCTTTTTTCTTTTTTTTTTTTTTAATTGGAGGTAGTGATTAAGAGGCTTTTCCTTAGTTTTCAAAGAAAACTGTCAAAGACAGTTCTTTCAAAACCTGTAAATGAAATGCACAAACTTTGCTTCCTAATGTGACAAGCAGCTGAAATTAAGACAAACTGAAAATGTCAAGGCATCCCATTTAACATGAGCCACAGCAGGGAGCATGGCCCCGGGGCTGTAGCACTTATTTGTATTCCGAAAGACGTTAAAGGATCATGTCGATATGTTATTGAGCTGTTTTTTCACATCTCTTTATTTCAGAAATCATGACAACCCCTCACAGTTTGGCTGGAACTCATCTGTTCCCTTAATGATTTCCAAAATGCGTCCTGTTTTGGTGTAAATTGTGTCATCATAAGAAAGACTTGAAGAAAGGCATGAAGCATTTTGTTCACCATGACTAGATAAGCTTCTCTCCCTAAGAAAATGTTTTTGCAGAAAATAGAACTTACAAATCAAGCCACTGAATGGATCATTTAACTCTCACAGACCTAAACAGCTATACGACCACAAGCATAAATGTGTAATAACTTTTCAACCATTAATCCTATCAATGTATTGAAATAATTCAGGTAAAATATATTTTCTCAGCTTCAGTTATGATCAGATATGAGTGAAGATGGAAACACTGTCATCACATCACATTGATTCACCAATAAAACCCATGCAGTTTGTGTAGACACTTGCTTTTGGGTTCAGGTAATGACACATTTTGCTGAAAAGTTACTTTTTCTTCAGTTTTCTCTGTTCTAATATAATAACCTTTGAATTTGCTCTTTGAATTTAGCTTTTATGAACATTTATTTAATAAGTAAATTAACCTCCTAAGACCCAGCTCGGGGTTTTCTGTCCACATTTGTGGACAACAGTTTCACAACTTTATACAAAAAAAAAAAAAGAAAGAAAACTGTCCACCACAAAGGAAATTCCGTAAAAATTTTAAAAACTGCATCAGAAAAAAATGTTGCATCATGATGTTTCCAATATAGGTACTTACTTAATAAAAAACAAAAAAAATCTTGTACTTTGCTGACATTTCCTTAGGAGGTTAAATACAATATATATGAAAAATATAAAATTCATTATACACTATGTAATATCACATAATATGATAATACATGTTGATAAATGACTCATGAATGGTTAAATGCCAAGAAGGCTTCATTTGGAAGTCACCATAAAAACAGTTCTAGGATTTTAAGGGTTAAAATGATTAAATTTGGGGAATCAGCATGAGTGGGTGTAATATTTGATTAAATCATTCAGTCATCTTTCATTTTGAACTCATTTTTAAAATAGAGGAAATGCAGTGAATAGATATGTTATATTATGCATCATAAATGTATTTATAAAGCTCCTTTAAAAGCTCATTATGTAAGACTTGGGGGGACCCAATTACAGAAATGAAATATAACATTAAAAATGATGGTTCAAGGAGGCTATATAGGGTATTTCTACTTTCAAATATTTTTAAAAAATGACCTAAAAAATGACCTAAAAGTGTCATTAGAGTGTTGGGAATAAACTCTGAGGTTATGTTAGAGCTGCCAATGAGTCATTCTGCCAATATGGAGTGTCATAATGTGACGGGATGGTGTGAAAACCACTAAAAAACAACTTTTAGAGTCAAAGAAATGATAAAAGCCAGAAGCACTTTTGTTGTTTTCACCACTGGACACAGCTTTAAATGAAAAGAATGGAGTTTGATGCTGAAATAGTAGCGTTTCTCCTACATAGGTAAGTTTGATTATGAGGCTTATGAAGGTATGAAGTTATTAGGTGATGTTATTATCTCTGCTAAGTTGCCATTTGTTGATCCACAGATCAGACTAAACTGTGGCAGTTCTGACCTTATTTGAATGATTCCAAACAGATATTAACTGCAGCTAAACCATATGGGTGCTTCTATGAAACTGGTCCCTAAAAACAGGACTGAGGGGCTAAAAATTCAAACCAGTTGTAGATTAATATTATGAAGCAAGTTTGGAAGCACTCTGGGTCTATTTTAAAAAATAAATATTTACTGAGATAAAAGAGAAAGTATTTTTTAGATAAAACACATGTTTATGTTATTGTTATACAAAAATCTGTGTGTAACACGATAAAAAAGGACACGAAAATTACTCACTACTATTTTTTTGAATTTTTTTTTTATTCTCTCACAGGTACATTTTGGGAATTAAACTCATGATTTATCTGTGTTTAAATGGGCAGGTTCCACACTTATCGCGAGTGGACACGATGGGTTACATGCGAAACCTGGAATGAGACTGAGATTCATGAAAAACCTGCATGTCTGGATTAGAAAAACCAGTAGGATTGACGAATTTAACAGTGTCTTTATTTATAGTTGACCATTTCAAACCATGTTTTCCAGTTAAAATGCACTGGTGCCTAGGTAGCTTTTCCGGTCCCAATTTTGGTCCAACTTTTGGCCCCAATATTTGATTAAAAATTCATTAATTTTGAGATGGCTAAGAGCAAGAGAATAATTTTTTTTGCATTTATCTGAGGTCATCATTAGGTACATCCTGGGGGGAAATATGTATAAATGCCTCTTTTACTATTGGGTCTAAAAAAGCTGGCAAAGTGCCAGGAAACAAAAGGAACCCAGTTTCATTGAAGCACCCTCATAGAAAACAGAGATGATTTTTTTTTTTTCCTGCCTAAAAACAGAGCTAAGCGAACAGAGCTATAATGAAAACTATCAGCTGATGCAGCACATGAAGATTATAAGACGGTAATATTTTTTAACCAACTCTCAAAATAACCGAGTTTCAGCTTGAAGCATTAAACTTGATTATACCATAATAGAGGTGTGTTTAAACAATGAGCTTTGTACTTTATTCAGTGAGTGATACAGTATGTAGATACTTTCATGTATGATGTGGCAGCCATAGAGGAGGGGGAAGCAATGTGCAACCTTTAAACCTTTAAAAACAAAGATTACAAGGTGCTTTGACATACAAAGCGAGAAGAGGGAATAGAAGGTAAA